>NC_134773.1:3681621-4007335 GCF_050436995.1 Anticarsia gemmatalis | reverse complement strand
ATACATTCCTAATACATGTCTGATATGCATAAAGATGCCATGATTTCGCCATTAACAATGTTAGTCCCATGCAATTTATAGGGGGCAAGCCTATTGCCATATACCGGACACGATACCTAGCTCCAGGATACCTAACTGTTTATTCATTATTGTCCACAAAAAACGCATTCTCTATGAAAAGTGAATCAAAAACTGGTTAGTGTTTTAAATTTTGAAAACATTGCCACTTAAAATCGTGTTGCATTTTCTTTTTCTGCAGTTTGAATTAAATATGCAATGCATATTATACCTATCTACATATTAAAAACTGAAGTCTAGCTTCAGTTTAGAATATGTAGAAGCTAGACTTCAGTTTATAATATGTAGGAGATTACGAGTAACATTTTTGAGACCGTAATTAAATATAAATACGTTTTATAATTTTTTCAGAAATCCTAGCGAACATAAAATTGGAATTGACGCAAAATGACGCCATATTGCAACCGGAAGTGACATCGTACACACGCGAAAGAAAATCTAAGTTAAAGAAATGTAAAATTAAACCAGAATTAGGTAAGATTGTTTACACTTTAGTTAGTAGTATTATTGATATTGTCTCTGTACCACAAGGGATAAAGTGGGGCCCTATTACAAAGACTCCTCTGTCTGTCACTAGGCTATATATCATGAACCGTGATAGTAAGACAGTAGAAATTTTCACAGATGATGTAGGTTCCTATAACTTTAAAATTAACGAATATTTTAAACATAATAATATAAATAATTACGTGGGGCTCCAATACAACAAACGTACTTTGGCATTTTTTTAATAGTACGAAAGTTTTAATGCCAATAATTTGTTAAAGTTGCCCGTCTTTTTATATTTTATATAATACGTATATTATGTATATGCCTTATAAATTAATTTAAGTACTTACCTAAATGTTCTTTTTTTTCAGGTGCAAATCAAAAAGACTGGTCAAAAATTGCTGAGCGTCGCGGCAACGGTCCTATATTGAGAGAAAACTCACTAAAATTACTTGCAAACTCCACTATATTCGTCTTCCAATGGAATAAAAGCAGATATCGATGTTTTTGTTGCAAAGAACCATTTTCGGACGTCAATTTACTTCGAGAACATACGAACTCGAAACATAACCTCAAAACAATAGAAAAGAAAATTATAAGTCAACAAAACAAATTAGTGAAAGTGGAAATCTCCATTTTGAAATGTAAATTATGCGATTTGAGTGTCAATTCTTTGGATATATTAAAATTACATTTAATTGAATCACATAAAATAAAATTTGAGTCAAACGAAGACTTGTTAGTACCTTTCAAAATTGGCGCGGAATTGAACTGTCAGATTTGCAATGAAAAGTTTACAGTTTTTCGACTTTTAAATATTCACATGAATAAGCATTTTCAAAAACAAGTCTGCCACATATGCGGGGCGGGATTTTCTAATTTAGTTTTTCTTAATTTGCACAAAACGAGATCTCATAAGCCTTTGAAATGTAGACATTGTGAATTAAATTTTAATACGAAAATTGATAAAAAGAATCACGAAATTAGCGTCCACAATATGAAGTTCGAAAGAAAATTACGATTTCCGTGTCCTTATTGCAATGAAAGGTTTTATCAAGAGAATTTGCGGGTAGAACATTTAGTGGAAAAACATGGTTTAAAAAGACCGGAATTTAAATGTAGTATTTGTTTGAAAGTGTTTATAACTAAAAGTCTATGTAATAATCATTTAAAAAACGTTCATTTGAAGGAAAAATGTCATGAATGTGACGTTTGTCATAACTTTTTTTATACTAAGTCGGATGTGACTAGGCATAAAGTAACCCATACGGGTGAAAAGAATTATTCTTGTTCTATGTGTAATAATCCATTTGCAAGCAAAGATTCTTTGAGACGACATATGAAAAGAACTCATGGTGTACATTAAATAAACTATAAAAAAATCTGTTGTTTTAATTCATTTTTTTTCTGGAACTGATCGTGGCTCATCAAAAACAGGCGCACGGATCGATCTCTAAGGTAAAGCTACACTTGCCGAGGTTGTTCAGTGGATGGGTGACCATATTATACATGCCGAGTTTCTCCGTGCTTCGGAAGGCACGTTAAGTTATGGATCCCGGCTGTTATCTTCAAAGATCTTTGTCAGTCGTTAACCGCGGCCGGTAGTCAGAAGTTTGTGTTAGAACCCAGGTAACTGGGTAATGGATGTCCGATAGACAGTCGCTCCATGTTAAATACTATGTTTAAGACGGCTTCCAGTCTCACCAGATGCAGCTGAATACAAGTATTCTACATGGTGCGACCAAAAGCACATAAATAAAACGCCAGAATAATAGTATAATAATTTTAGTATATTTTTATATTAACTAATAATTACGTAATAGAATTTATTTTAACTTCAATGATAAATAGTTTTTACATCATGGAGGACGATTATTGCACAATAAATAACTTTATAACATATTTTTGTTAATTTAGTTGACTAATATCGCTATACTCGGGAAATTACACTTACTCACTGCGCCCATAGTCAATCGCGCTCACTGGTGGGTAAACGATCTGTGGGTTAAGCAACTTTTAGCGCGGACATTCCATAGATGGATGACCGCATAGTGGTATTTGAACTGAGTCAAGTGTCTTTGTGCTTCGAAGGGCACGTTAAAAGTCGGTACTGGTTGTTGTCAACTAAGATAATAGTCGTTAAGTCACGTCAAATGCCTTTTCGGGCTGCTTGAACAACTTTGAGACTTTCTTGACTGGAGTCGCCGCTGCGATTTTCTTTCAAGCTGGTTAATAGCTAAACGATATTGCTCTATACGGCCCCTGCATTTCTAAAGGACTTCAAAAAAAGGAGGTGGTTCTCAATTAACCGATATTTTGAACATGTTTCTACATTAAATTAGTCAACTAAATAAACAACCTGGCACTCCTCAGCGATGATTAAATAATAAATTTTAAATATTTTAACATTATCAACTAACAATAATATATATGTATTTATTTACAATATTACGTATAATATTTGATTTATATTACAAAATATACAAACAACTTGAACTGTACAGTTTTACTTATAAAATGAAATAGGCAGAGATGATTTCTACGCGCCATTTAACATTTTGTGTCTGAATTTAGCAACAAGCCGCTGAGCGGAAGACGAAACATAAAAACCGATAAGTGAGAATTAGTATTGGGTTCAAATATTTAATATCGATTTAATTGTATTTTTAGTACTTATATATGTTGTTATAGCGCTAGCGTAAATGTTAGTCCTATGTAATAGGATGCCTTTTGCCATATACCGAGCACGTTACCACACTCCGGGCTATGTAGAAATAATCTAAACAAATAAGAAAAAAACATAATATATACTTTGCCCGACCGAACCGAAGACTTTTACATAAACCACGGCAAAGAAGCAATCTACGTCGCTTGTATTTATATTTCATCTTTTACACAGCGGCTCGTAGCTATTTTCAGTAACATAAAATTTAAATAACGCTTACTATATCTTATTATTTTTTATTTTATATGTACAATGCGTGTGCGTATATTGTTATAGAACATAATATCTTTTTGCATCTTAGAATTATCTCACTGCTTAGTCTCCTATAAGGAGTTAGGCCTTTATTTACTGGTAAAAACATTATTTATATAACTATCGCGGCTTGTACACTTATATTTACCTTATAAACACATAATTTGTGTAAAATGCAATAGCCCGATTCAAAATTATTCAAGTTCCTGTTAGTACCGGCGTACACAGCTAGATGGCGCTGCTGTTTACGTAAATATTTTTTTTATAAAATGCTCATTACTGTCCCACCGCTGGGCAAGGGTCTTCTCCCGGAATGAATATAGTTAGGCTTTGAGTCCACCACGCTGACCAAGTTAGGACTTAACTTCAAGAACTGTTTAAGAACTCAGACATGCAAGGTTTCATCACGATGTTTTCCTTCACCGTTATAACAAGTGATCATTCCTTTCTTCTTAGCCAGTTAACTGTGTTGTGGAGGTCCGATAGGCAGTCGCTCCATGTATAATACTGGTATCTTCATAGCTGCATCCATTGAGACTGGAAGCCGACTCCAACATAGTTGGAAGAAAGGCTAAGCAGATTGATTTGTTTTATTGTCCCACTTCTGGGCAAGGTTCTCCTTCATTTAGTGAGGTGTAAGGCCTTGAATAATCTGGCCAAGTTAAACATATTCTAAATAGAATGCAAAGGTTGTACAACTCGCTCATCCAAATCAAATTTCCTTTCATGCACTTTCAAGTGACCTTTTAAAGTACACTTCTGAGTAAACGCTCTACCACAAACAGGACAAACAAATCTTTTATCATTATTATGTATTCGTAAATGCTCTCTCAAAGTCTTTTTCCTCTGATAAGACTTCTGACAAACCGGACAAGTATGAATCCGTTCCCCGTCATGCTTAATCATATGCATTTTCAAAGCATTTTTAGTATAAAAAGCTAAATCACATTTGTCACATTTATGATTGCGTTCATTCAAATGATCTCTCCGGACATGACTTGAGAGATGTCCAGGAGTTATATATGACTGAGGGCAAGCATTACACTTATATCGCTTTAATTCTTCATTGTGGACTTCTGCTAAGTGCTTCTGCCTCGCATAGAAAGAAGTAAGAGAAATATTGCATCTTTTACAAGCATATCTTACTCCAGACTTATGTTCTTTCGACACATGATTCTCTCTCTTAGTGACACGGTCGAAGACTTGAGAACAATACCTGCAAGGGAAGCTTCCGACCTCATGTGTCCTCATATGACCTCTTAAACGTGCTTTAGACGCGAAAGCTTTGCCACAATTCTCGCAAATATAATTAGGATAGTGAACATTCATATGTGTGTTTAAACTAACATAATTTAAAAACGTTTTTTTACATACCGGACAGTCAAGTTGATCCTTTTCGAGTTTGAAAGGTAAATTATTCCATTTTCTGTTAGAATATTTCAATCGTGTACAGTTTTCAATATGTTGTTTCAGTTCCTCATAATTCGAAACATCTGTAGTACAAATCTTACATCTCAATTTTGTACCGATCTTGTAAAACCGTTGTGAGTTTGAAAACATCATTTTTCTGAATGCTATCTGTATATTTGATTTATTGTGGTCTATAATATGGGATTTAATATCATCTAAATTTGTTGATTTTTCAGGACAAATGGAGCATGCGAAAGTTCTATTTTTCTTTATTTTAAAAGGGAATAAGCCTGTTTCCAACATGGCTTCTGCTTCTTGCAAGTCAATGCCTTTTTTGACAGAGTATTTTGATAATTTCTTTGAAACAGTCTTGCTTCTAGTTTTACGAGTCGTTTCTTCTTGATCTTTTTCTTTCTTGATTACGCTTTTGAATTCTGTGAAAGAAGAATATGGATTTGAGTTATAGTTTAAACTGGCTAAAGACCCTCACTGAGTAAAAAGAGTGCGGGAGAACCGCACTAAGAATTGCTCTTGTGTGCCGGGGACGTTTACAAACATATAAACAATGGACAGAAAGCACAACCAGACCCGAAACAATTATTTGTGGATAGCACAAAAAAATTTTCCGTGTGGGAATCGAACCCACGCCCTCTCGACGCAATGGTATCAGTCTATCAGAGTGGTGACCACTAGTTTGATGATAGTTAAATAGTTTGATATCATGCGGAAAAAATGTCCCCCTATTGGATATTCGGCAGCCAGTTTCAGCGAAACGGCTTTCGTTTTACTCTCAATGCTTAATTACACTCTTTGTAGGATTCTATACCATCACTCTCATAGCTCAATACGGATAAGCAACTCGACAATCTGAGAATTTCAAGGCTAAAACTCAGGTATACATTTTTAATCAGACCCAGGATTTGACAGTAACCAACACAGCAATCACTGAGAATTTCCTGACACAAACTCAGGAACAAATTTGGCCAGGGATTCGAACCCGAGACCTCCATGCAGCAGTTGCATACACTACCGACCGCGCCACAGAGGCAGTTACAGGATAAATGATCTATTATCATAAAATAGCATTTAAATATAATCACCTTTATCTGAATCATCATCATCATCATCCATATCATCAATATGGAAGTCATCATCTAGGTCCAGCTCCTCAGGGTCTTCTTTCTTCACCTCTTCCACTGACAGCTTTTCATCCTCTGAAAATTTACAAGTTTGTTTGTTTATTTCTAACTAAATCCAGACTTGGCCAGTGTAGTGGACTCAAGGGTTAACCCCTCCCTCATTCCAGGAGGTGACCCTAGCCCTGCAGTGGGACAATACTGGGTATTTTTTTTTTTTATGATAATAAATGCTTTATACTACTACAGGCCGTGTGCAATGTGCTCACTTCGTCATAATCAAAAGATTCATAGTAATGTGACAATGTGTAGTGAGTGAGAGACACAGATATAATGACAAAAGAGCTACAAATTCAAAACACTTTTCATTATTAAAAATTTCATTGTTGGGTTTTTAAAAAAGCCGGCCTGGTACGAGTGGGACTCGCGCGCAAGGTTCCGTAACATAAACGAAAAAAAACACGTTGATTGTATGGGGACCCCCTTTATACAATATTTTTTTAATTTTCAGCATTTGTTGTTATAGTGGCAATGGAAATACATCATTTGTGAAAATTTCAGCTTTCTAGCTATCACCGATTATGAGATATAGCTTGGAGACAGACAGACAGACAGCAGAGGCTTAGCAATAGGGTCCGGTCTAAAGACTAAAGTCATTTCTTCATTGCTTGTAGTGCGAAATTGATGGGAGTCTTTTTATAATATTATTTATTTATTTAAAACACACAAACATCTTACATTACAGTCACTAAGACTAATGCATTAGAGAAGTTACAATATATCATTCTTATTTGCTAATAGTATAACTTATTACACAATATATAGTTATTAAAATATACAGTTGAATAAAACAGTATAAACTTACTATTTTCCAACACAGTAGTCTCCAGAGTCTTGAGAGAAGTCTGTGCTAATTGTTTGAACTGCATACAGTCTCTTAACTTGCTGATACATGAGTTACATATCACTCTCTTTGTGTCTCCGAGCTTGAGGGTAGACATCTGAAATATAAAAAGTATATTATAAGATGTATGAATGTGAATGAGCCAAGAAAATGTAGGAATTGTTCTAAGTGGTATACTTTGGTATCTACCTACCTTTTATGGGATAATTTTGAGTATGTGTCATTGAAAAAAAATATAGGGATAGCAAGATGAACTCTTTGGTATCTGCCTACCGATTTGAGATGATTTTATGTATGTAAAAAGAATATTATAAATTACTGTACTATTAGTATATATATGGTTGACTACTAACCATATGATAGATAGATAGATAGATTAGTATATAAGGAGCCTTGAGTCCACTAAAACAACAAAGTAAACAAAAATAAAATTAATTTTGACTGAGTCCATCAAGGCTCTCTACATAAACAAAACTGTAACTAATTTGACTCATAAATATCCCACTGGTGGGAATATGCGTATTGTCGCCTATCAAAATGAGAAACAGCTTACATTTTGAGCCTACTATCCTACAAATGGACTTCATGAACTGTTTAAACTACTTTTTGGCAGCAAGCTTTCCAAAATACAATTTAATATAACTATTTACAAATTTATCAGATTACTGTACCACTGTATTATCTGTTAAGGGTATGAGAAGGCTTAGGTTATAAGTATACTGTGCCTAGTGCAAGAGTTTACATAAGTATCTTTAATAACTTTTTACCAATAACATGTTGAGTGTGAAACAGGGCCTTTTGTAAATGTCTAGCTTGTAGTACAGAAAAGTAAATGTTTATTAAACTAAAAAGTAAATTGAAAAAAACTTCAAATAAACACAATTTCTGTTCATTTTTGTTTCTTATAAGAATCTGATATTATTTATTTTCGTAACATACTAACAGAAACGGGATAAAGTTTTTAAGCATTCAAAACAGTTCTTCTACAAACAATAGACTAAGGAATTCATCTTACAGCCAGTAGTATACTACTTACGTCTATAGAGAAACACTTCATCAACATATCAGAATAAATTTCTGAGTTCCCATTGTGCTGATGGGATATGATCATACTCTTCACAGCTCCTTCTTCAAGACATAAATTACACATGCCTAGCAATGGCAGCATCTCCACCATTATCTCCGAATCCATCTTTAACTATTGCACTTTGTTTCTACTGATAAATAATTAGGTATTCATTGTAATTCAATGTTTTAAACACGATTTTTGTGATGATCGAAATCGTATAATTTGACAATTGACAGACATTAAAGTCGCATTCCAACCTCACTAACAACTTTGTATGTTTGTCTCTTTTTCACACGTGTAGATGTAAATGAAGCCTATCTCTTTTTACTTAATTTTCATGCTAAACAAGTAACTTTTGAAAGTGTCGAAACGTCAAGTTCTTGTTTGACAAGCTACGTTTTGTTTCTTCAAGTTTTTCTTACTATTCTGAAGAAACGACCCATTATTAGAAATTGAGTAGAATTCTACGAACGAGAATTTATTGCTTCTGTTAATCATACGAAACGTGGGAACTGCCTCCATTGTTGTTCTTCTATATGTCAATATTCTATTGAAGCTAATAAAATCGTAGAAATAAAACATAAATAGCTTTATTAACTCTCAAAATTCTAAATTAAAATATAAAAATAACTATCCTAGATACGATAAACATTTACTATTTTAATAAAACTTACAAAAAATAACTACAATCGACAACACGAACGTGATTATCATAAAAAGAGTGGGTCTGAAATCTCGTAAATTATTTTATGACGTTATAAAAAAAAAGATCAAGCAGCAAGCGCCATCTTTTATTCAGCCTTTTCTGTCTTTTCATTTGGCGGTGGCGGCTTTTTTCCTTTCATCAATTTCTTAGGCCTCTTTGTCCCAGATGTTCTTTTATAGTGTAATTCTTGAGGTATAGGCATTTGACCGCCGTAGTCGACACCTGGACCTGGTTTTAGACTGTTACGGAAGGTGGGCTTCGTGTGTAGAGACTCTGATGGTAGAAAGCGAATCCCGCAGTTGTAGAAATGGACGTCTCTGGAAAAGTTTATTTTTTGTACAAAGATCGGCTGTTTCTGTATTCTGATGGTGTACCTAATAATTATTCCTGGCCGAGATTTGGCTACGGCAATCAGTTTAATTGAAACTAACCAACTGTAAAGAGCTTCAAGTATAACTAGTAGCGCAATTCTCTACACTCCGTACTATCGAACAAGAGTTTAACATTTGAAAAATACTGCAAAAATAGTTCCTACGGTAGATACCCGTTAGTGGCGCTGATAAAAATTTCATACATAATTTCTCGATAGCTAGCCGGTTTTCGATAGTCGCCTGATTCTCTACATAGTAGTAGAGAATCAGGCTGCCGGAGTGATACAATTAATTATTTATTTTACTGAATTGACGAAGAACTGAGGCGAAACATTCAAAGCAGCAAAGTAGCCATGTTTTAAAACGTCAAACCTGTCATCAGGAAACTGGAAAGGCGAATAGACCTTCTTTTCTACATTCCTCTTGTACTCCGCCCACGCGCACTTGAGGTTCTCGTTACGGTCTAACGAGTAATGGCGCTTGTACACCATGTCGAACATGCCTTTCTCAAACATAGGGATCACGCGGAAATTCTCTGCTATCTGTTTTGATGTTGCTGGAGAAAAAAGGGGAGAAAGGAGTTGATAGTCTACATTAATAAAAGCTAAAAGAGTTAAGGAATAAAACTATCGTGATTTTTATTCATAATAATATAATGCAACGGGTTTTATGTGCGAAAAATAGAACGCGTTGGAAGTAGGGTTTACGAAAATTAAGTAGCTTTTTTAATTATGTGTATTAAAAAAGCTAAAGTTTCGACTTATGTTAGTCGGTAAATTGCATAACAATATGAGTTTAAAAGTTATTTCATCCTATAGTCATATACCAGGCAACAAACTACTGACTACCTAGGCTACTATTAAGAATAGTCTAATATTAAATTAGTAAAAGACCTATACCATTTTATCCCATCTGGAACTAAACCTAGGACGTCGTGATACTGCTAGGTACTATAATACTACCGATCGCGCTACTGTAGCAGTCTTTCTATATTATGTATGTATTTCTTCGTATATAACGTGTACCTAGTATCTACAAACTCTGCTTAGTATGAGCTCTGTACAAACCTTCGTCAACCGTATCATAATTAGGCTTTGTCCTTGGTGGGCACACCGTCTTTTTATTATCTCCTGCCGCTGCCATTCTGGAAGATATTCTTCTTCTTTACAAAGTAAAAAAAAAATGTATTATTTATTGATATTTCATCAGCGATACGTCATGTAATTTGATTGATATTATGACAGTGACATTTGTATAAAAAATATATTTTATCCTGGATGTTAATTTATCTATGTATGTACGTATTTAGAAGTATAAAAGTATGTTTATCAGTTATTTGGTTACCATAGTACAAGCTCTGCTTAGTTTGGAATCAGATGGCGGTGTGTGAGTTGTCCAAAGATATATTAAAAAGATATATAAAAAATATATATTTAAAAGATATATTTGTATTTTTTATTTATTTATTTAATAACAACATACTTAGGCTAATTAGGTCAGAAAGGTAATTTATGCGACTGATGATCACGAGGTATCAGCTTTGACTCCCTGGTTAGGTAAGTGATAATGGGCTTGTCTTATTTGTATTTCGCAATATTAGCCCAGATTTTTGCGATGTGCCCGGTAAATGGCAATAGGCTCGCCCCCTATTATATGGGACTAACATGGATAATGGCGAAACGTGGGTGTCCTGCATTCACCTAATCCTACCTTCGGGCCTAAGTACGAATCAAACCCAAGGCGGTTGGTATACCATAGATAAAATCATGAGGTTCTTACCCTAATCATAGACAAAAAATTAACAATTATTATTTTAAAATTCTTCTGTCATTAATCTGCCATATTTATATTTTTGTAAACGTTTTGTTGTATTATTTTTTTAGTATTTTTATTTATTAAAACGTTTATAATGGCATCAGCCTCAGGAAACCCTACCTATCCAAACTGCGCGCATATCAAACGAGAAGAACCTAATATGGTTATTACAGAAGGTAATTAACAAAATGAGAATAATATAATTAGCAAACGAATGTAGGAAAATGTAGTTATGAGAATTTAACTGCTCAGTAAAAACTTTCTAAAGACGCGCCTTTTTCTCATAAGGTTCGGCAGAGACCAATGAATGTCTGCTTTTTTTTCCTTTTTCTTTTTTTTAAAGAGCATTTTTTTCATCTCCCGCACTTGAACTGTTCTTGTGTGGCGGGAAAACAGCGAAATGTTATGTAATTTATGTAGGTACCTACGTATGTATATATAAATAGATAATACTATCCTTTTAAATTGCAGAATTTCTAACAAAAATCCAAGAAGCTGACGTGCTGCCTCTGTTCGAGAATGAGATCTTCACTGAATCCCGTAGACGCCACTATTCGCTACAAAACAATGAACTGCTCATCTGCAGGTGGAAGGAGTACTCGAACATGAAGGGCAGGGTCAAGACGCCCTTCCAGTTTCCTAGCTTTGAGTTAGTTGATGTTTTATTCTAGACTGCCTTTGTGGCGCGGTCGGTAGTAAGAGGTCTCGGGTTCGAAAACCCGGGTCGGGCCAAAGAAGTATTTTCTGAGTTTTCTGTAAAGAATTTTTCAAAACTTTCCCGGAGTTAGGGAGTTGAGTTCATAGACCTTTTGCCTCGGAGAGCACGAGTCGTCGTCGGTCCTGCGCCTGACCTTTCTCTGGTCGTGTCGGTTGTCCGTCCCACTAGGCTAAGAGAGAAAGAAATAGAGAGTGTACCTGTGTATTGTGATCACACGAAAAGTTTGCAGATTAATCATAGAGCTTTTGATTTTTTTCTAATTGATATTAGATTGGAGTTTGGTAGGTACTTTAAATAAAGTTTCTTCTATTCTTTCCCAGTGACTTCCACTTCAAGAACTATCAAATTGGTCACTACCCGAGCGAGTCGGGGCGCAACAAGCAGAACTGTCGCATGACCATGCATCCCGGGCCGGGCTACGACAAATACGGAGAGATACCCATACCTGATCACAACCATGTACGACGGAAGAGCAAGACAGGCGGGAAGAAAGCACAAGAATTAAAGAAATAGATAGGTAGGTATATATTAGGTCGGGGAAAAAGTCTGTGCGCATTACAGTATGTATGAACTTGTAATAAAATCTCTTTGGCTTCAATAACCACAAATGAGTACCTACACGGTTCATTAGGTTTATTTCAGTGGGCTCGTGAGGTACCCAAATATCGTTTTTTGTGTAGAGAAAAGATTTTATTACAAGTTCATACATACTATAATGCGAAAAGACTTTTTCCCCGACTTATTATTTTATATTTTGTAGATCAATTTATTGTTTAGATTTTAAATATATATTTTTAATAGATTTATTTTTATGTTTTTAAATGTATTTTTTTATAATTCCTTTTTTTTGTTAGACATTTCCTTTGTTAACTTTTTAAATAAATCTTTAGACTTTGGTATGTTTGAATAATTTTAATAATGTCATACTTAGCTAATAATCGCGTTAAAATATATGTCGCAATCTCTTTCATAGCAAATATACCTGTGTCTAAAATAAATACGACGATATTAGACTGTAGTAGTAGATTATTTATTTACTAGCTGACCCGCGCAACTTCGCTTGCGTCCAATAAGAGAGAATGGGTGAAAATTTTCCCCGTTTTTGTAACATTAATTACTGCTACTCTGCTCCTTTTGCTCGTAGCGTGATGATATATAGCCTATGTCCTTTCCTTTTATGTTATTATCAAAATATCTCCATACCAAATTTCATGCGAATTGGTTCAGTAGTTTAGGCGTGATTGAGTAGCAGACAGACAGACAGAGTTACTTTCGCATTTATAATATTAGTATAGATAGCAGTAGATTATTTATTTACTGCTATTTATTTATTTAAAGGAATGAAAATAAAGACCTTCGAAGAACATAAATCGTTTATTTTTTTACAATAAGTGTCTTGTAGTAACTTAATCAGAATCACAAAGGAATATTGCACATACAAGTTGTCTTCACACTCTGTCAGTCATTTCGATTGCTCTACCGATTGACTAGTTATAGTCGATATTCGATAGATATTACACCGATTAAACCATCTGTAGACGACCTCCGTGGTGTAGTGGTTAAGGTGGCTGGCACTACCAGCGCATGAGAGGTCATGGGTTCGATTCCCATACAACAAATATGGGATCTACAATACTTCTTCTTCTTGTCGTATGGTTAGTAGTCAACCTAGTGTCAAAGTTGTTCAAGCCACCCGACGGCCTTTGGCGTGGCTTAGGATCTACAATAGATTAGTTGTTTCGACTGTGGTTTTATATCGTGTCCGTAGTTTGTATGTTTGTAACAGTCCGCGCGACTTAAACTGAAATCTTGCATTTCTACCGATAACCCATAGATTGTTCAAAATACATGTCCGTGTTGTCGTTTCAAATGCCTTTTCCAAGAGTCTTTCGACTTAAATTTTGAGTCGCAATAACTACATGAAAAAGATCGAACATCATTATGTGTCTTTTCATGTCGCTTCTGATCGCATTTAGTGAAAAACCTCATGTTGCAAACAGAGCAGGGATGGTTACGTTCCCTTATATGAACCGAACGAACATGTGTACGAAGACCGGCTTCACAATAAAAAACTTTTTCACATTCAGAACAATTAAAAACCTGTCTTTTAACCCCATGCTTTTCAATCTTATGTTTCGCTAACAAATAAGTATATTTAAACACTTCCCCGCAAACATTACAATACCTCTTTTTATTAAAAACATTATGGACTCTTTGCAAATGTTGAACCTTTTTTGACAACGTCAAAAATTTGGCGGGACATAAACTACATTTTTGTTCTTTATGCATGCATTGTTTATGCATTCGTAAACTTATTCGATTGATGTAAGATAAGCCGCATATTTCACACACATTGTTTGCATAGTGAGAGTTCATATGCATCGATAATCGGGAAAAAGTATTGAATTTTAAACTGCATATAACACATTTTATTTCTTCCAACAATTTGTAAGGGATTAAAAAGTGATTGGTGTTTGGAAATGAAAAATCGTGATTCTTTTTTAAATGGTTAACTAATTCTTGCAAGTCTGGAATCTTTTCCATACATTTGTTGCATTGTAGATTTGATATTTCGGCATTTTTGTAAGAAAGTCCTCGCCATTTATTTACTCTGTTTGTCAGTAAAGTCACATTAGTATGTGTTATCGAATGTTCTCGTAACTTCGATACTTCTAAAAAGGTAGTTTTGCACATAACGCAACCGAATTTAGTTTTTAATGAGCGAAATAGACATAGGTTTGAGTTCTGTATTAGTTTAATGGTGTTTTCGCGAGCACTTATTTCCGTTTGGGATATTGAAGGCAATTCTTGTGTTGTTTTCTTTTGTTTAGCTGAAAGAGAAGAAAATAAATTTAGAGAAACAGAGAGTATTGTTTAAAAATACGTCATCTAGATGGCGGCACCAATACACACTAATCTACCGATCGCAGTTCGAACTATTCATAGTTTAATCAACATTTATAGATTACCAAACAATATTTAGTGAAGTAAATAATTTAGTACATCGATCGGCCGATCCTCGACAGTATTATCGACTAATCGATTGATTACACAAACACGTTAGCATACGAATCTACCGATCGTCGATCATTTCATCATCGTTAAATTAAATAGTGTAACAAAAAAATCGTCGGCTACTTATAGTTCACGCTCAACGTGATTTGGGAGATGTTCAATAGATGAAAACAGTTGACAATCGACTACAATAGTGTAAAACTCCGTCGTACATACATACCTGATATATTTTTTAATGTTTTTATTTTATTAATTCTTGATTTTCTGCATAAAGAATCTTCTTTTGATTTGATTTTATTTTCTTTGCTTGATACTTTTGTAGGTGTAGTTGACTGTTGAGGTTTTCTAGTAAGTTTATTCTTTTTAGATTCCAATTTTATGACTAATAGTTCATCTGAAACAAAAAGGAATAAGTTATATTTAAAACTGATTGATTGCCTGTGTAACTAGAACTGTATCTGACTACTGATCATGCGGTCTCATGTTTGACTTCTGGGTTGGGCAAAGTACTATATAGGTGTTTTCTAATTTCAGAGTTTTGTAAAATGCTCAGTCAATTGTAATATTACATGGGACTAATATTGTTAATATCAGAATGTGAGTGTATTTTGTTACAACAAGCGTGATAAATTATGTTACTATATTTGTAATTAAATTAGGTATTCAAGCCCAAAAATTACATTCCTCCCACAAACTGGTTGCCTAATATATTACAATAATTTCATAAAAAATTAAAAACTATAGCACAATTCTTTGTGTGTCTGTATAATATAACATTTAAGAGCTATTAATATAACATATAGCACTAACCTTTCTCACTACTCTTATTGTTCAACTCAAAATCCTTCTCAATTTCCCGATCACTTGCTTGTTCAAATTCTTCCACTTCTATCTTTATATCTACAGGTGTAAGACTGTTTAAAGTATCCTGTGTATTAAGCACTTGTTGTTTAAATAATGTTGCCTCTCGTAATTTATGTATGCATGCCTCGCATATGAGGTTTTGGTCAGAGTTTGTTATCTGAAATTAAAATATAATTAGGTAACTGTATATATGGTCTTTCTTTTATTTAGAGTTCTCAGGTTTTATTCCCGGGTCGGGCATATTATGAACAATATTCCAGAGTTATATTTTTTTATATTTATATCAGCTTAGCCATTCTTCCAAGCTATGTTGGAGTCGGCTTCCAGTCTCACCGGATGCAGCTGAATACCAGTGTTTTACATGGAGCGACTGCCTATCTGACCTCTGCAACCCAGTTACCTGGGATAACACGATATCCTTCGGTAAGACTGGTTGTCAGACTTTCAAGCTTCTGACTACTGTTAACGACTGTCAAAGATCTTCGAAAATGACAGCCGGGACCCACAATTTAACGTGCCTTCCGAAACACGGAGGAACTCGATATGAATACCCATGGTCACCCATCCACAAATCAACCTCGGCAAGCATGGCTTAACTTCAGAGATCGATCCGCGCGGCTGTTGTTAACTAAGCCACGAGCTCCTCATATTTTTTTATATTTAACTAGCTGACCCGCGCAACTTCGCTTGCGTCACATAAGAGAGAATGGTGAAACATTTTTTACTCGTACTCCGCTCCTATTGGTCGTAGCGTGATGATATATAGCCTATAACCTTCCTCAATAAATGGGCTATCTAACACTGAAAGAATTTTTCAAATCGGATCAGTAGTTCCTGAGATTAGCGCGTTCAAACAAACAAACAAACAAACAAACAAACAAACTCTTCAGCTTTATTATATTAGTATAGATTTACTTATTAAGTTTAGTGTTAGTCTACTTCCACGCAGTATTTTTTATGTAGCTTAGTGGCACTAGCTTTATGCGTAATTCTGCCAATAACACCGTACTAAATAAAATAAAAAAAAGAATATATAAAAAAAAATAAGTCGCATTTATTCGACTGCTAAGGTATCATGTTGAAACAAAAGACACACACATCTTAAGAGAAGCTAAATTAGATTAGACAATAAAGTTCCCAGTCTCAGTGTAGGTAATATATGTAACATATAAATACATTTTAAATTCTAAGTAAACGAAGTCAAAGATTTCATACATTGATATTAAAAGTTTGCAACAACATTTCGCTGTAAATTTCTTTCCTATCGCCATTGTAGTATTCAGTACAGATAGTTTTATAACACTGCTTTGTTAAACAACACGAACATAATCGGTTTTCATTCATATTAGAGTTTATTTGTGAAATAATTGCGATATCCGACTGTGTTATTTGTTTTTTTAACACTAATTTTGACAATTGAATGTTGACATTTTGACGCGTTTGGTTACTGCATTATAGTACTTTGTATATAATAAGGAAATTAGATTAATAGATTAATGAATTTAGTGCATATAGATATAATTTCAGAATAATGTACTGTCTGGCCTAATAACTGCATTAAAATTCAAGCACTTGGTAAGACTGGCTAAGTGTTATATTTTTGCTAGCGCCATCTTTTATCGAGAAGATGAGCTATCTGTGGCTGAATGATTTGTTTCTGAAATGAGATTATATCCCGCGGTAAAAAGTATCTCTTTGACACTCTCATGTTCGTATGGGTCTAAAAAACTGCATCAAATAAACTATTATAGTCAATGCGTAGTCCTGTTACAGTTATGACGTGAAAATTCGGTAAACAAATATTCATATAATTCTAATTCATCACACTTTTCAACAATACTAGTTACTTGAAACAACTTGCAAAATTCACTACTATAAAGAATTACTTTAAACATACGCAACACTCATTTAACTACTATTAGTTTGAAAAAAGGACGTGATATTATGTACGTAGTTTGCAAAGATATTGTATTCGATCCAAACAAATGTTGGATTGGGTGAAAGGGCACCATTTTAAGGACCTCAAAGTGAGTTCTTTTTTTATGAACAACTTAGGACGTCGTGATTGCGATTGCCAACAGAAACTACTAAAAATCAAAATAAAAGACAGTTTTGTGTAAATATTTTTAAAATTTATTTATTTACAAATTACATTAATATACTAGTGCTAGCGACCAGTGAAATATTTTTACAAAAACACTTAAGTACCAACAAAGTTCTTTAAATAACTATTCTTTAAACAATAGTATAAAACAAGTACAAAATAAATAAAATTTTGCTTAGCTCCCATTATAATTACAGAGCTAAAGCTAAGCTTCTGAGGTATTTATCGGTAGTTTATCTATTCAATAGCGTTTAAACTCATATAAAAAAAACGCTATTGAATAGATAAACTACCGCTAATTGTACCTCAGAAACCGGGGGTAAAGCCGTCACCGACGATACGTACAAACTAGTTATGTTTCAATCACATTTATACATGTTGTTATACATAACCGTCGGTTACAAGTACTTGAAGTGTTTTAGCAAAAGTATTCACAAGCTGTCATATAGTACGCGTTACTTTTGAGTCTCTGATAATGTCAGGTCAGGGAAAAAGTCTTTTCGCATTATAGTATGTATGAACTTGTAATAAAATCTTTTCTCTACACAAAAATGCTCGATATTTGGGTACCTCACGAGCTCACTGAAAGAAACCTAATGAACCGTGTACTCATTTGTGATTCTTGAAGCCAAAGAGATTTTATTACAAGTTCTTACATACTATAATGCGAAAAGACTTTTTCCCCGACCTAATATAATAAATACAGTAGACGTATACGCGGAGTGCGTGTGACGGAGACGTAACAACGACGTTTCGTTCCCTCACACGCACTGTTTGTATAAAGTCAACCTGGGTAACTTTGAATCATTTGGGTAACATTGACAGTGGGAATTTGAACTAGTTTCGATTATTTTTTCATATGAAACCAACACAATTGATAAAAGTTTGCAAAACTAAAATAAACCTAGTTCATATTCCCACTGTCAATTTACCCAAATTATTCAAAATATTTTTGTTTCGTCTTCTGCACGGGTGTCTTGTTGCTATATTCACTAAGTTAAATCACGTACGCTATAAAATTATTCTAATATAATTATAAAATTAATAAATATAATACTTGCAATATAAAATTGTTTTATTTTATTTATTTACATATTACACCGTCACAATATTACATGAATTAATTGCACTATAATCTTTTACTCATTTAAGTTTCTTATAAAGTAACTGTTAAATACTTTTTACACTCCTTTTCTGATTTATATCAACAAAAATTTCATTTATGAGTACGAGTATCTATTCTGAGTCTGGTTTTAAATGTATCTATATAAATATGTATTTAGAAGTATACAAGTTGTGTTATTTAAGCGGTCACCTCGCCGCAACAACCGTAGCGCCGCGTGTGGTGGGTTCGAATCCCACCCGGGACAAATCTTTGTGTGATGAGCACGAGTATTTGTTCTGAGCTTGGATGTTAATGTATCTATATAAGTATGTATTTAGAAGTATATAAGTATGTTTATCAGTTATTTGGTTACCATAGTACAAGCTCTGCTTAGTTTGGAATCAAATGACCGTGTGTGAGTTGTCCGATGATATTTATTTATTTATTTATTTATTACTGTTATTCAACAAAAAGCTCGGATTAGTTTGTAATCAGATGACCGTGTGTGAGTTATACAAATATATGTATTTATTCTTCATTGTTTGCTACATCAACGATTCATATTATAAAATAAAGTTCCTGTTCGTCATCTATCTGCTTGCGATAAACTCAAATGTACCGATTCGATTTTCATGCTGTTTTCTCTAATTAAAAGAAGCAGAATTATTTTCGAAAAAGTTCATATATATTTGTGAGTAAGTCGTAAATTAACGTTTAAAACCGGGCGAAGTCGGGACAAGCCGTCTAAGTCTACCCATACTCGGGATGCTGGCTCTTCATGTGTCCCTTGAGGCTGCAGTTCTGTATAAAGGCTTGTGCACACACGTGGCAGCGGTAGCGGCGGTCGTTCGTGTGTATCCGCATGTGGTCCTTCAGCGTCTTCAGCCGAGGGTAGCATTTATCACACACTTTACATTTAAAATTACGCTCTCCCGTATGAGTCGGCATGTGGTTGTTTAAAGCGAAACGGGTGAAGAATTTCTGGCCGCAGCATTGACATTCGTACCTGAAAGAAAGATAAATATTATATTTTGAAACGCTCATAGCCAGTTGCGCTTACCGGTCGGTAAACGATCTGTAGATTAAGCAACCCTTGGCGCGGTCATTCTATAGATGGGTGACCGCATAGTGTGATTTGAACTGTGCGTCTCCGTGCTTCGGAGGGCACAGGTCCGCTAGTAGAAAATAAATATTAAGCAAAAAAGAAAACGCCTTCCCATCTAAATGAATTTTAATTAAATACATACGTTTTCTGGTCTCTGTCTACCCCTGTGGGAAGAAGGTGTGAATTTATATATGTATGTATGTATGTATGTATGTACGTACGTACCTATAGTCTTTGAGGTGTTCTTTTCGTTTATGTATAGTGAGTATCCTTCTGGAATCGAACACACGATCACACATGTCGCACGGAAAACTTAGAGGCTCTTCACCATGCACCTGTAAAGAGAAAATTTATTTGCATGCAAAGTTTCCTTCATGGTAATAACAAGTGATCATTATTTCTAATACACACATCACTTGGAAAAGTATTCGTGTGTTGCCGCGGGTTGGAACCGTTAGCGTGGGGGGTGCATTCTTAGGCTAACACTGCTCTTTTTCATTATATTATAATAAGTGAGCACGTGTCGCCGTCGGTCCTGCGCCTGACCTCTCACTGGTCGTGTCGGTTATCCGTCCCACCAAACTATGAGAGTGATGGAATAGAGAGTACCTGTGTATTGTACACACTTGTACACTATAAATAAATTGTTATATAGCAAATGGCTACACAGTTGGCCGGTTTCATTGAATTTGGCTGTCGTACCCGAATATCGGCAGGACATTATTATATACTAGCTGACCCGCGCAACTTCGCTTGCGTCACCTAAGAGAATGGGTCAAAATTTTCCTCATTTTTGTAACGTTTTTCGTTGCTGCTCCGCTCCTAATGACCGTAGCGTAATGTTATATAGCCTATAGCCTTCCTCGATAAATGGGCTATCTAACACTGAAAGAATGTTTCAAATCGGACCAGTAGCTCTTGAGATTAGCGCGTTCAAACAAACAAACAAACAAACAAACTCTTCAGCTTTATAATATTAGTATAGATTAGTAATGATTATATTTACCTCAACAAGATGTTTTAATTTCTGCGGATAAGACATAAGTTTGACATCACACTTGGGACAGTACACGCGGCCTCGCTTACGATGTACCCGGTCTACGTGCAAGTCGTGGTTGTACTGCGCCTGGAAACATACAAACATACATATATACGTCAAATTTTAACTTTTAAACTCTCGCGTTACATGTTTAATGTATAATAGAATACGGGAATTAACGCGAACACGCATTTTACCTTAAAATGCCTAACGTTTCGGCGCAGGTTGCACTCGCCGTGGTCGCAGGCTGAACACCTCAGCCTATTAATGCATGTTCGCGTTAATTTCCCTATTCTATTATACACTAGCTGACCCGCGCAACTTCGCCTCCGTCACATAGGAGCGTAAAAATTTTCCCCGTATTTGTAACATGTTTTACTCGTACTCTATTGGTGGTAGCGTGATGAAATATAGCCTAAAGCCTTCCTCGATAAATGGACTATCTAACACTGAAAGAATTTTTCAAATCGGACCAGTAGTTCCTGAGATTAGCGCGTTCAAACAAACAAACAATCAAACAAACAAACTCTTCAGCTTTATAATATTAGTATAGAATGTATAGATTAAATACGTCATATATTTTATGTGTAGTTTTGTAGCTCGTAATTCACGCCATCTATCAGGGAGTAGCGGAAACGAAATATAAAATTTAATTGTGGCTAACATTCCTAAATATTTATCCCAATCTCCACGTAATATAAAATAAATAAGCAAACAGCACTTGGTCATTTTTGCTTGAGATTACGATCTAGGAATTGAACCTGAGACTTTGTTGCAAACAGTCATCAGTCAGTATTAGTCAAATAAGTACGGAGGTAAGGCGGACTGGTAGTTTAGTGATAATAAAGGTGTTATGAAGTCATTTTGTCTTATTTATAAAATACTAGCTGACCCGCGCAATTTCGCTTGCGTCCAATAAGAGAGAATGAGTGAAATTTTTCCCCGTTTTTGTAACATTAATTACTGGTACTCTGCTCCTTTTGGTCGTAGCGTGATGATATATAGCCTATGTCCTTCCTCGGGTATCAAAATATCTCCATACCAAATTTCATGCGAATTGGTTCAGTAGTTTAGGCGTGATTGAGTAGCAGACAGACAGACAGAGTTACTTTCGCATTTATAATATTAGTATGGAAGTATGGAATAGTATGGATTGTTACCTTAAAAACTTTCCCGCAGGTGGCGCAAGGATACTCGCCAACTTCATGTCGTTGTTGATGCATCACAAATCTAGCGTGGTCTACGAAACCTGAAATACATCAACAATATAAGTATGTATGTATATATTTCCTAGCTCGTGGCTTAGTTTACAACAGCCGCACGGATCGATCTCTGAGGTTAAGCTACGCTTGCCGAGGTTTTTCCGTGGATGGGTGACCATCTTATACATATCGAGTTCCTCCGTGTTTCGGAAGGCACGTTAAATTGTGGGTCCCGGCTGTCATTTTCGAAGATCTTTGACAGTCGTTAACAGTAGTCAGAAGCTTGAAAGTCTGACGACCAGTCTTACCGAAGGGTATCGTGTTAATACCTAAGTGACTGTGTTGTGGAGGTCAGATAGGTAGTCGCTCCATGTAAAACGCTGGTATTCAGCTGCATCCGGTGAGACTGGAAGCCGACTCCAACATAGTTTGGAACAAAGGCTAAGCGAATATATATATATGTATATATTTCCTAGTAATCGCAGCATTCTAAGATTTTAAATGTTAATTTATACATATACAACTACAACTATGTAAAACTTACTAATTATAGTAATTATTAAACTAATACAATGAAAAATAGCCATTAACAATGTTAGTGCCATGTAAATAAAGGTCGTATTGCCGTGTAACGATCACGTTACATCTGAACTACTCTAGAAAAATATTCTAGAAATAAATAAAAAAAACAGTACTTGTGCCGACTCGAGAATCGAACCCGAATCCTCATGATCATTCATCATCATCAGTCGCATGTACCACCGACCGCGCCACAGAAGCAGTTATATACATGGTGTGGCGTAAATAATGGATAATCCTTTACCAGCGGATGGGGGACCACCCGACTCATCTAAAAATTAAAATTTATCTCTGGCATAAGGGCTCTGGCCATTTTGGGTGTTTTTAAGAAAGCGATTTACGCTCGTACTGGCCAAAATTTCAAAAACTATGATACTTATGCTAGAGATAAATATTAAATTTTAGATGAGTCGGGTGGTCGCCTATCTGCTGGTAAAGGATTATCCATTATTTACGACACACCCTGTATAAGTTAATGTGTAAATAAAATACCACTTACCCAGTCCACAAGTTTCACAAACATAGTTACTAAAATGTTCATTCATATGCTTATTTAAAGCATGAAAATAAGGAAATATAACACCACAAATAGCACATTTCAACCCATCCTGGGTCAATTTAAATGGCAACACTGAATCTTTATAATCAAAATAATACTTTTTATTGTGAACACTAGTGATGTGAGTGCGAAAATCGTCTAAATTATCGATTTTTGCTGCACATAATCTACAATCGATTCTTGTTAAATCGACCTTTATCATGCTTCGATGTTCAGTCACTTTGAATTTCTTGGGATGATGGGACGTTATTGTATGGTCTCTTAAAAGTATAGGGTCTGAGAACAGCTCGCCGCAGTAGTAACATAGCAAGTGGTTGTGCCTGCATTTGAAAGGGCAAACGTATGAAAATTCCACTATAGTTAGTATATTAGTTTCTTTCATGTAACTGGGGTCTTTTTCTCGCATTTTCTGCTGAAGGGTTGACATTTGGAGGTCTGTAAAAGAAAAAAAAACATCTTTATACATTTTTTTTATTTGTTTTTGTTTTTAAAAAGACAACTCCCGCACTAAGAATATTGCTCTTGTGTCACGGGGACTTTTACAAACATACAAACAACGGACACAAAGCACAACCAGACCCGAAACAATTATTTGTGGACCGCACAAATAATTGCTGCGTGTGGGAATCGAACCCACGACCTCCCGATGCAGTGGTATCGGCGTGGTGACCTAAACACACCGCGCCACGGAGGCAGTCAAGATACATGTTACATACATACATAAAATCACGCCTTTCTCATAGGGGTAGGCAGATACCAAAGGACGCCATTTGGTATATCCTTACAAACTTCAATTGCTTCATTCACTTCCATACAAGTTGTCATCTATATCCATACTTTTTTTTAACTAACCCATTGCAGGACACGGGTCTCCTCCCAAGCGAGGGGCAGGGGTTAGGCCTTGAGTCCACCACGCTGGCCAAGTGCGGGTTGGGGACTTTGCAAGCCCTCAATAAATGTGTTAAACAAATTTTTGGCATGCAAGGTTTCCAACGGATTTTGATGCAGTTTTTTTAATAGATAGAGTGGTTTAAGAAATAGGTTTATGCGCAAAAATTATAAACGGTTTTTTTGTAAAAAAAAAATTTAATGCGGAGGAGCCGGGACTGGCCGCTAGTAAATAATATACTATACTCGGGCCATTTCAAACGTGCTCACTGCGTCATGTCATTATATCGTAGTCTCTCGCTCACTACACATTGTCACATTACTATGATTCTTTTGATTATGACGTAGTTCCCTTGTTTGTAGCGGCCTAATTACAGAAAAAGTTAATTTATTCATACCATTCTTCACCGGCGCGTTCCAATTCCCAGGTGTTAGAGATTGCTTTCCTTCTTTAGTTGCCGACCGCCATGCCGGTTTACGAACTTTTTCAGCGAAATCTGTAAAAAAATATGTAAATAAATATATTTGTGCAACACATGTTCATCTAATTACAAACTAAGCAGAGCTTGTACTGTAACCAGACAACTGAAAAATATATTTTAGATGAATTAAAAAGATGACTAACAATGTTAATGGCGAAACGTGGATGTAATTAATTTAAATTGTTTCCTCTGTAATTTTCTTCAAAATGTAGTAGTTGAGTTTGTAAAGATTGTTGCAAGTGGCGTTCTTAGGTCTCTGTCTAACCTTATAGGAAAAAGGCGATATATTATGTATAGCTGACCCGCGCAACTTCGCTTGCGTCACATAAGAGAGAATGCGTCAAAATTTTCCTCGTTTTTGTAACTATTGGTAGTAGCGTGATGATAGCCTATAACCTTCCTCGATAAATGGGCTATCTAACACTGAAAGAATTTTTCAAATCGGACCGGTAGTTCCTGAGATTAGCGCGTTCAAACAAACAAACAAACTATTCAGCTTTATAATAAATAATATATAATATTAGTATAGATGTATGCATATCAGTTGTCTGGTTACAGTACAAGCTCTATGTAGTTTGTTATCATTATGTAAGCCACGTCAAAGGCCTACGGGCGGCTTGAACAACTTTGACACTAGGTTGACCACTAACCATACAATAAGAAGTATTTGTAAGTAAAACTTACTTTTCCTAGTCATTCTTATTTGTGAGGCTAAACTAGCTGCAGCTCGGCTTTTACCTTCTAATCTCTTTTTAACTATAGGTTTAGTGGCTGGTTTGTCAGTAGGCGGCTTTAGAGGCAAGTCGTCGTTGGAGTTCGAGTCCTGGTTGAGGTCCGGTTTTAAGTCGTCTTCTGTAAAAGACAATTGAGAATTATAGATTTTGTTAATCATTTTTATTTTGTAGAGACTAGACGAGAACGAGGCTCTGCTTAGGTAAATTGCGAAAGTCTGGCTGTTTGTCTATTCTAGAACTAAACCGCTTAACCGATTTTGATCAAAATTTTGTATGATGTTTGAAGATCTGGGATCAAACATAGCTATACCATTTATAAAAAAAACAGTCCTTAAATGGGTTACTGTCGGGGTTTATTTCAAAGAAATTTCGAAGCTCTCAAGCACTTTGATTGACCCGGGAATATAACTTGAATTTCTACTCGAGGATTGTTCGTGAAGCGATCGAAATCAAGAAACATTCAAATTTCAATCGGGAAGACGGCTTCAAATTATCCGCGACGTGGAATCCAGTGATTACTGTTACAAAACCTCGCTATGTTTCGCAATCGGTTAGCTCACAGAATAGGGACACGGTTAGTGTAGTGTGTGGTGGCGGTTGGAAAAATCAAAATATGAGGGTGGGATAGGGAGCTATGGACATTCGTCCGCCTCATATACATGAAGTCCTGTCATCGCTGCTCCAGTCAGCCTGCGACCACGGCGAGTGCAACCTGCGCCGAAACGTTAGTCATTTTAAGGTAAAATGCGTGTTCGCGTTAATTGCCGTATTCTATTATACATTAAACATGCAACGCGAGAGTTTAAAAGTTATGAGTTACCTGGTACATCAGGGAGAGGCTCTCCAGCATCATGATCATCGGCCTCCATCTCCAAAGGTTCCGTCTTCACTATCTCCACTTGTACAAAGTGGTTCTTAGTTTGACCCAACGCGTCTACCGATTCTGATGTAGATATTACTGTTTCTGAAATAAATTAATTTTCAACTGCACGTTTGGCGCAGTGGTTTAAACGGTCACCTCGCCGCAACAACCGTAGCGCCGCGTGTGGTGGGTTCGAATCCCACCCGGGACAAATCTTTTTGTGATGAGCACGAATATTTGTTCTGAGCCTGGATGTTAATTTATCTATATAAGTATGTATTTAGAAGTATATAAGTATGTTTATCAGTTATTTGGTTACCATAGTACAAGCTTTGCTTAGTCTGGAATCAAATGACCGTGTATGAGTTGTCCAACAATATTTATTTATTTATCGTAATGTATGTGTGGTGAGTGGTTAACCGCCGTGGCGTATTTGTACGGTTTACAAATAATTGTTTCGGGTCTGGTTGTACTTAGTGTCCGTTGTTTGTATGTTTGTAAGTCCCCGCGACACAAGAGCAATTCTTAGTGCGGGAGTTGTCTTTAAAAAAAATTAAAAAGTTATTCAAGCCGAATGGCCTTTGACATGGCTTAACGACTGTTATCTTAATTGACAACAACTGGGAACGACTTTTTACGTGTTCTCCGAAGAACGTTCAATTCAAGTACCACTAAGTCGCCCATCTATGGAATGACGGCGAAAAGGGTTGCTTAACCCACAGATTGTTTATGATGAGTGAATATTAGTACAATCATGGGGTGAAAAAAGGTACATACCCAGTTGTCCCCTCTAACACTGTCCCCTGGGGTGACAACTGGGAATTAAAGTAGGAAGAAAATTCCCAGCTGCCCCCTTTTTTTATGGGGAAATGCGTTATGCATGCCCTGCGACCTGGGTGGAGTGCAGGGTTATGTGGGATTCTCCTACCAGAAGGGCAGGCATACACCACTAAAACCCCACAAGAGCTGTCACTCTGGGGTAACAGCATAGAGGGGACCGCTGGGAATGATATTGAAAAAAAATGCAGTACTTACTATCCTCACAAGAAGCATCATAAATCTTCATTTGTATGAAAGCCTCCTCACACCTGAGTACTTGTCGCCGGAAACTCAAAGCATCTCGTATACGGGTCACGCATGTCGCGCAAATCAGACGCTCAGTCATCGCTCCGTCTAAGTTTGACATCTGTGAAAATTATATGAATTATATACGTTATTTATTGTGTGGACATAAATAGAAACCCCAGGAGGATATGCCCTAGAAAGAGATACATGGATCCCATCAGCAATGTCTTGAAAAAATGTCAGATGCTTAGTACTCTTAACAAGATTTATAGATGCGAATGAGGCAAGGGAAGTTTGCATAGATTTTAACCATTGGCATTCTTTGGTGTCTGACTACCCCTATGGTGAAATGGTGTGATTTATTGCACCTGTGTATTTTCAACACACAGGAAAAGCTAATGTATTTCCAGTAGATATTGAAACTCCGTCAATAATAAATTTAATTCAATTTACAACCTGATACAAATTAATAAAATAGAAGTGTACAAAATTATTAACATTGGCCATACATGTTTTCGGATACAGAAATAATATAATAAATGTTTTTCATTTCTAAAACAGAGTAGCTAATTTGATAACAACTGTCCAATCCAATTAATACATTAGAATCACTTTTTCTAATTAGATTAGCCCATAAAGTTGAATAACTTATTTAACGTAGTTTACACGTATTAATGTGCTACTTTTTAAGGTTTTATGTAGAATTAAACAGATACTTATGTAGATAAACTAAACTTTGAATTTAAAACACAAAATTATGAAAATGTTACGACTCGAACGTAACAATTTTGAACCAGTATGAAAACACACCCAGGACCAATATTTTCAAGAAATATACGCTCAATACTTACTAATAGCCCGTAGCAATCCATTATCATATCAGTATAAACCTCTTTTTGTCCCAAACTCTCATATTCAATGTTTATAACCCGACATTTCTTCATATTCCCGCAGCAACGACATAAACCAGGATCGAAAATCGGTCCTTTGGACTTACTGCTACTCATTTTTGCCTCGGTTTGCGCCGCCATTGTTGTAAAATGTAATAATCCTGTATTTGATCACATTTTAAACGAGTTTTTAAGTAATATTTGTTGATAAAACAAGTATATTGTATCGAATCGCATTCACTAAAGCTGACTGACAATGTTTGACAAATTGACATCAATCAAATGCCAAACTTGAATGTTGCTATGTCGTAAATTTCAATTGTTACTATTTGTAATATTAAATGGTAGATTATCAGATGATTGTATGCTATTTCAGGATTCTAATATTACAATATTAGTTCCATGTATACTATACTTTGTGCTACTATTGAGAAATATGTTAATATGTAGAAAGACTAGGAGTATTGTGATCGACCTGAAAATTGATTCCGTGACCTCATGATGAACAATCGAATGCAGTACAGACCACACCACAGAGGCAGCCTATTATTATGTTGTATTTGTGTAATATAAGTGTGGTCTAATGTCTGATAACTCTAAATCTATACTAATATTATAAAGCTGAAGAGTTTGTTTGTTTGAACGAGCTAATCTCAGGAAATAGTGGTCCGATTTGAAAAATTATTTCAGCGTTAGATAGCTCATTTATCGAGGAAGGCTATAGGCTAGGTATATATCATCACGCTACGATCAATGGGAGCAGAGTACCAGTAAAAAATGTCACAAAAATGGAGAAAATTTTGACGCATTCTCTCTTATGAGACGCAAGCGAAGTTGCGCGGCTCAGCTAGTAAGCAATATAATAACACGTAGGTACTCCTTGTTTACGTCTCTTGTATTTATATTATGTCTTCTGCGCAATTACTTGTTGCTATATTCAGACACACAAAGTAAAAAGGCACGTTGAAATAAAATACAGAATAAAAACTCGAAATATTTATTGCTACGAGATTTCTATTAAGTACAAATACATTTTTTATTATTATTTACATGGAAAGTTTAGCATAAAACCAATGCTATATTCAAAAGAATATTGTATAAAAAGTAAATAAATTATTTTAAATTAACCTGTAAAATAATATAAACGAGAATAAAAATAGGTATGCCTTTTAAAAATCGATGCTTTATATAAAATAAAATATTACTATTATGGAAAAATAAATGTCATGGAATAAATATTGTATTTACAAGTCTTCAGTCCGATTTCGATCCAAAAAAGAGATAAAAAAGCATGGGAATGTGTATGTCTCTTTCCATTTCCTTTGGAAGTCCACTCTTCACTTATCAAATAATGTATTAGTTGTGTATCTAAATATAGCAACAAGCCGTTGCGAGATAGCCGAAATTTGTTTCTTTGCAAGACAGACAAGAATTGTTTTGATTTACTTTTTGCCTCTTGCATAACAGCTTGCTGCTATTTTAGCACACGTATCTAACCCGCCTGTAACACTAACACAAATCTGATCAAAATTAGCTTCAGTTTACCTTAGAGTAACTACTTAATTGTAAATATGAATATCATTATTATATACATACAATATACATATGTATATTTTTTGTGATGTAATATTATTAACTTGTTTTGCAGTAAAAAAAATTTTTATACCTAAAAACTTTCGCATGCCATTGTTGGCGAAACATGTCGCACATTCTGTCTTTTTGTACATCTTGCATGCAAGCCTTATAACTTGTCTGTATATACTCATGTTTTTACGAAATATCTCATAAAATTATGCCTTATTCCCATAGGGATAGCCAGAGACCATAGAACGCCACTTGGAATGATTCTTACAAACTTCTCTTGCTTCATTCACATCTATACATTTTGTCTTTTAATTATGAATATTATAAAAATGCAAGATTAAATATTTAATCTATTAATTATTGCTATTTGAAATTGCTTCTTAAAATTATTTACAATGGTCACACCGTTGCATATGATTGACAAACTTTTAGTGATGTGCTTTTCGTTTCAAATAATTTATCGACAATCCTTTTTTTTTATTTTCCAATCATGATAACGCCTATTTCTGGTATTTACATAGTCAAAACGTGACAAGAGATTCGCACATTACATACTATATTTAAACTACAATCACGTTGATTGTAACGACAAAAATATTGCAGCCTCTTTTAAAAATAAATTAATATATTGAACAAAACATATAACGGTGTCTAGCTTTCTAAGACTGATTCTAAAACAAAGAGAAGGAATGTTGAATGTTGGAGAATTTTACAAATTACTTTTAAATATGTCAAATATCTAGCTTAACTATTCTGCACTTATCATATACTTACTCCATTACCCAAGACCAAACCCTTCAGCCCTTGCATGTATAAAATGTTCTAGGAAATGCAATAATATCATTAAGCCTCCGTGGCGCAGTGGCTTAGGTCGCCACGCCGATACCACTGCGTCGGCAGGTCGTGGGTTCGATTCCCGCACGGAGCAATTATTTGTGCGATCCACAAATAATTGTTTCGGGTCTGGTTATGAAAGTCCCCGCGACACAAGAGCAATTCTTAGTGCGGGAGTTGTCATTTAAAAGAACACAATATTCGAACCTTTAAAGTCTTTTAGATAGACCTTTTTAACAAATTCCCACTTTGAGATCGTATTCCTTACTACATCTACTGCCCTACCCTCTAAAAACCGTAGACCATCAACTCAACTGTCATGGCGTAACTAACTAGTTCACAACTAAACCGCAAGATGGCGTTGTACTCTATTCCGGATACCCTTCCTCCATATCCAAGCTCTGATGCTGTCTTTTCATATGATTCTTTAAATTAACATTCTGCGTGAAGGACGCATTGCATAAAACACATCTATATTTCTTCTCGTTACTATGTGATTGCATATGGACCTTCAAACCGCGTAATCTAGGATAACTTTTACCGCAAAACTCGCATCGGAAGTTCCTCTCGCCAGTATGAGACGCCATATGTTCCTTTAACCTAGATGGCAAATAGAAACGCTTATCACACAAATCACACTGATGTTTAAGTATTTTCAAATGATATCTCCTATTGTGCTCTCTTAAAGACTTTCGGCTATCATAAGCCCGGTCACAATGGTCACATGGAAACGTCCTTTTTTCCCCATGCACATCAATCATGTGCCTATATCTTAAAGAATAAGAAAACAACACAGCATCGCACTTATAACATGGATACGCAGGCTCTTTTCTATGCATTTTAGTCTCATGCAAATCTCTCGTGTGTTTAGATTTAAATACTTTCCCGCATTCTTTACAAGAAAACGTTTTTTCAACTTTCTGATGAGAACGTTGATGCACAATCAACATGCGCTCTTCGAAATAATGAGCGCCGCATATATCACAAATACACGTACCAAAATGTTCAGCCATATGTTTTTTTAACGCATGGAAAAAACTAAACGTACTATTACACTCGAGACACGTCAAATTGTTAACTGTCAACTTGAATTTTAAAAAGTCATTTGACGTTTCGTGGAATGTTTTTCCGTGACAGATAGTGAGGTGACTTTTTAGAGACGGTATGTCATCGATTTTAGTGTGGCACAATCGACAATCGACTTTGGAAATATCGACTAATAGGAGTTTTCTTTCTGTTATGTGTTCGCGGAACTGTGTAGGGTCGTGGACTAGGGTATGTTCTCTTAATTTGTCCGGCTCTGTGAAGACTTCGCGGCAGTATATACAGTAGTAATCGCTGTAGGAACTGAAGAATGGACAGACGTACGAACTTTCTACTATAGTGACCGTGTTGGCACAGGACTTGTAATCGCCTTCGAAGTCTGATTTCTTTATTGCTGGTTTGTAGTGGAGATCTGAAACGTGTAAAGAAATTATTTAATATGTTAATGTCCCACTGTTGGGTAAGGATCTCCTCCCGGAATGAGGGAGAAGGTGAGACTATAGTACACTTGGTGAGTTTATAGTAGTGCTGATTTATCGATAGTTTACATTGGAAAAGCCATTTACATTGCGATTGCTTGGTTATCGGTCGAATAACGATTCGACATCGAAAGTCAACAAAAATCAAAGAAAACACTTTTTTAAACAGCTCTCAGCTCCCTTACCCACTAGCGGTTAACCGGGTGGCTAGCCGTGCGGTTACAGTTTAATATGAAACCACCATTAATTGTCAGGCAGAGGAACTCGGTATGTATAATATAGTCACGCATCCACGGAACAACCTCGGCAGGCGTAGCTTAACTTCAGAGATCGATCTGCGTAACTATTGATAACTAGCCATGAGCTTTTCTAGCCTTAAGCTTACCATTAATCAAAAATAATGCAGACAGAACCGCATGAATAAGCTAGTAAATAAAAATAAATAATATTTTACCATTATTCAAATCATTTTGAATATTCCTCTCTTCTAATTCTTGTTTTTTATTAACTTTCACTGCTGTTCGTGTATTAATCCTTTTTACTAATTTCTTCTTTTGTTTCGTAGACTTTTTAACTTTCGCCTTTTTAATTACCGGTTTCAGGGGCTCTGAAAAAGTAGATAATAATTTTAAGATTAAAAATAACAGAGGTTGTCTTATATGGAGGTTGCTTTGTATCTAACTGCTAATTACGAGGTCACGGGTTCGATTCCAAATTGAGCTTTTCTAATTTAGGTATATGAGAATATTCTCAATAGTAGCAAGGAGTCTGGTAACATACTCGATATATCGCAATAGGCTCGCCCGCTATTACATGAGATTGTCCGGTACGAATTCCACCATGTAATTTTTAAGGCCGCACTTTTTAAAAGTCAAACGCAAACATTGGAAATTCGATACAGCGGCCGATTGGTACACAGCGCACATATTCGGATGTTAATTACCTTATTCAATAATAATAGCTTAATTCATGTCAGTTGGAATAGATAAACTGCCGCTATATGTGTTTCAGAAACCAGTCATAAGTTGTTAATAATTCTTACCATCATCTAAACCGTCATCTCGATCGTCCATATCATTGTCATCACATGCTGCTACATCGGTGAGGTCAAATGACACTGGAACTAGTGGTACGTCATCAACCTCCTGCTTCACTTCTAACAGAGATTCAGCTTTCACCGAGTTGTCTGAAATTGAAAAACAAAATAAATATAAATTATATAAATACACAGTTTTGTTTTGCTATAACAATACATACATTGAAAAGAGTAATAATATCTATCTACTATGGTGAAGCCAAAGACAGCTTCGTTCAGATTCTAATGATCAAATTGAAGCATTTACAACACAGAGAAAAATATGTTGAATTTATATACGGCACAGTGGTTAATGTTGCTACACCAATACCATTTCGTCGGAAGTGAAGGGAGACTTTGTGAGTTGAAATTTCCTGAAGGGATGCAAAGTCTCCAACTTGCACTTGACCAATTGACAGCGTGGTAATCTCATAAACTAACTAGCTGACCCGCGCAGCTCCACGCACGCTTTCTTGTTTTTATTTAATACCGCGCATTTTCAAATTTATTCACCCTTTACACCTTCTCTGATCTTCCACAAATAATTCAAGACCAAAATTAGCCAAATCGGTCCAGCCCTTCACGAGTTTTAGCGAGACTAACGAACAGCAATTCATATTTATTACATAGATTTCGAGAGGAGACCCTCGCCTAAGGGCGCGTTCCCACTATATATTTATTTATTTATTTATTTATTTATTTATTTATTAAACAGTACAAGCTTACAGTGTTCACCAAAGCGCTTATATGTTATTCTAAGTTACATACAACATTTTATAATATACAATACTAAGTAGCACAAACAATAACAAATCAAAAATAACAATACCTTATAAACAATACACACACCATAAATCAGACTTAAAATATATTATCACAACTTATATAATATTATTATTTAAATATATAGATATACTTGAGATCATTCTCGTATTGCTGTCAGCAAATATGTCTGCATTTGGATTGGTTTGTAGGAATGCATTTAATAGAGTTATAGCCATCCCTGTAGGACTGTTGGTGGCATGTGCCGAGCGCCATGATGGCGGACAGGCGAATAGACGATGCTGGCGTCTTCCTACACCTCGCATGTACTGATCGGGCACATTAAAGTGAATTGACTCACGTACCGATGGATTGTCTATCTTGTTATTTAACAACAAGAAATAATGCATCATATGAGCAAATTTACGCCTAAGCTCTAGAGTTTCCATGCCAACCATTCCTGAAACGAACATCGAGGGATACAAATATGGGTAATATCCATGCACACGTTTATAAACATAGCGGGCAAATTTACGCTGGATTTTTTCTATCATGACACTATACAATTTTTCATGTGGATTCCATACTATTGCGTTATACTCTAGTTTACTGCGTACGTATGCATTGTAGAGTAGTTTTATTGCGTGAACATTTTGAAATTGAGATGAAGTTCTCATTATAAAACCTAACGACTTATTCGCCTCTTTACAGATTTTCTTTACGTGTTCATGGAAGTTAAGTTTAGAATCGAGAGTCAGTCCTAAGTCTCGTATTGTAGTGACGCGTTCGAGCGGTTCACCGGCCAGTTCGTAAGTGACTTTTATGGGAGTACGGGAACGAGTAAAAGTTATTGTCTTACATTTAGAAATGTTGAATGATAATTTGTTCGCCAAACCCCACTCGGCGATAGCGTCAATATCATCCTGTAAGTTTCGACAATCACTGGTGTCGCAGACGGCTGTGTACAACTTTAGATCGTCAGCGAACATCAGGCATTCTGATCTTGTAACACATTTGGGCAGATCATTTATCATTATCAAGAATTGCGTTGGTCCCAGGGTACTGCCCTGACTAACCCCCGATCGAGTGTAGTACTCCTGCGATACAAAATTGCCCAACTTTACATACTGCTTCCTATCTCTGAGATAGTCAGCCATAAACGTAAGCAATTGGAAACTAAATCCAATCGAGCTAAATTTTGTGAGAAGGACATCATTATCAACTAAATCAAATGCTTTTTTAAAATCAAAATATGCAGCGTCGATCTGACATCCGGCGGTCATTCTGGTATTTATAAAATCAACAAAATTAGTAAGGTTAGTTAAGGTAGAACGTGCGGGTCTAAATCCATGCTGTGAGTTATCTAGGCGAGTACTGACCTGTTTAAATATATTATCATTAACAACAGATTCGAAAAGTTTACCAAACACGGAAAGGACTGCAATGGGTCTAAAATTCGAAATCTCAGCCGATGTTCCGGTCTTGGGTATTGGTATTACTCTTGAAACTTTCCATCGACTAGGATAGCAACTATTGTGGAGAGAGAGATTAAATATGTAAAGAAGTGGTTCCTCTAGTGCAGAAAGGCAGTCTTTAACTATAAAAGCGGGTATATTATCAGGTCCATAGGCAGCAGATGTTCTTAAGCGACGTACAGCTTTTCTTATTTCATCTATACCTATCTGGTCGATATTTATTTGTGTTGAAAAACCAATGTCTCTACTGTTACGCTCAGCTATCTTTGGATCTAATAATGGGGTTTCCTTATGGAAAACGGAAGCAAAATGATGTGCGAATGTATCAACGGCGTCTTGGCCTTCTACTATCTTATCATTGTATACAAATTCCTTAAGCTGATTCCTATCGGACCGTTTATCTTTAACAAATTGCCAAAAAGTAGATGAGTTATTAATTATATTATTCTCAACATTATGCATATAACTTTGATAGGAGGTATGTATAAGATGCTTCACTTTAGTTCTGTAGTATTTAAATAATTCTTTGTTGAATTGTAAACCCAAACATTTATATTTTTTCAAATTAAAATATTTTAACTTTATATAATGAATTATCTCTTTAGTGTACCAATGTGGATATATATATTTATTTAAATGGTTTATTGATTTTAGGGGCACCCGCATGCTGATAGCATCGTTGAGCTTATTATAAAATATATCTACAGCTACATTCAATTCCAAATTCTGCTGATCCGTTAGCTCTGTCCAGTCTATGCCTGCAAGATCAGTGTAAAGTCCAATAAGATCTGCTTTACGAAAGTTCCATTCCGTAGCTAATTGGTGACCTGGAGATATAGAGCTATTGTTCATTACGTTTATAGGTAATTTGAGAAATATCTCTAAAGCAGGATGATAGGCGTCAATAGGTACTAAAGGCTCAGTTTCAGAATTAACATCAATATTGCTTGAATTAAGAGTAGTTAGTACAAAATCCAGGATGCCTCCATACTTATTGCACACATGATTACACTGTCGCAACTTACAAAATTCTAAAAAACTATTAAATTGAGTTGTAACATTCTTACTGCACGACTTCAAGTTGAAATCACCAACTATTAAGCATGAGTATTCACTGTAGTCAGAAATAGCATTTTCCATGCATGATAACACATCTAGATATTGTTGATCACTGTAACTTGGCGGCAAATAAACCACACAAACAAACAATTTAATTTTTTTACACGTAACGGTAGCAAATATTATTTCTTTATCATTAGATAGATTATCAACATTAGTAATTCTTTTCACAGTATAAGAATTTTTTACGGCCGAATTGTTTGTTTGAACGCGCTAATCTCAGGAACTACTGATCCGATTTAAAAAATTATTTCAGTGTTAGATAGCCGATTTATCGAGGAAGGTTATAGGCTATATATCATCACGCTATGACCAATAGGAGCAGAGTGCGAGTAAAAAATGTTACAAAAACGGGGAAAAATTTCACCATTATCTCTTATGTGACGCAAGCAAACTTGCGCGGGTCAGCTAGTATATTTATAAAATGTTATTGAAGTGATAAGATTGAGATCCGTATAACAGTGGGACAGTAATGTGTTCTTATTTACCTCCATGCACATGTACTGTAGCAGTCAGCAGTCTTTCTTCACACTGTAGTACTTGTTGTTTGAAAGCTTTAGCGTCGCGGAGTCTTACGACACATGTCGCGCAAATCAGACGGTCTGTCTCTTCTCCATCCAGTTGGGAAAGCTGAGAAGAAATTGATAATTCCGGCAATTGTTTGTGTATAAGAAAAGAAGAATGACTTGTGTGCAAATATATTTTACAGGTATCATTTGATTAATCTAATATATAAAATTCTCGCGTCACAGTTTTCGTTACCATACTCCTCCGAAACGGCTTGATTCTCATGAAACTTTGTGAGCATATTGAGTAGGTCTGAGAATGGGCCAACATCTATTTTTCATGCCCCTAAGTGACATTTTTTTTTATGGCAAAACAATGTTTTCTGGGTCAGCTAGTAGTCAATAAATAAATATGATTGGACAACTCACACACAGTCATTTGATTCCAAACTAAGCAGAGCTTGTACTATGGTAACCAAATAACTGATAAACATACTTATATTCTTCTAAATACATACTTATATAGATACATTAACACCCAGGCTCAGAACAAATACTCGTGCTCATCACACAAAGAAGGCTACCGTCCCCTCCCCCTAAAACGCCCCCCAATTCAACAGTCCATATACTAAAGTTTACTGCTGCTGCGAAATGCACAACAATTTTTGACAGAATAAAATTTTGAAATGTTTCTTCTCAAAACAGGTTGGTGTCACGAGAAAAGGATTTATAATAAAACTCACCGTATTGTTGAAAAATTAAAAAATAAAACATTTATGCAACCATGCATTGTGAATAATTTTTTTAGGGCAGACATGGGATGGATGGGGACTTTTCACAATTTCAAAACAATGGTGTCCCTAGCATCTATACAAATATTTAGCTTCCTGGGAATTTGTGCTAGGGTACCCCTATTTTTGCATCTAAATTAACTAGACTACTCCTACCTCAGGATATTGACGTAAATATGGGCTACACGACACCAAGAGCGGTAAACACTTTATTATTTATTATTATTATATTATAATTAAAATAAATAACTTACAACAAGCCCAAAACTGTCCACAAACATCTCCGAATACACTTCTTTTTGCCCCAAATAATCGTATTCCACAGTCAATATCCGACATTTTTTTATCGCACCACAACATCTACACAGCCCTGGGTCCACTATAGGACCTTTGCGGCTAATTGTAGCCATTTTTAATCAAAATAAATACAAATATTTACAATATTATCTCGACAACAACATAGAAATAAATTTGACAATGACAGCCATTTGTCAGATATAGGAGTATCGACTTTTTTGTCACATTCATGTTATGATGCAGTAACTAAACGCGAATATCAGGCAGTACATGCTACTCGATAATAGATGGCGACAGTGGTATTTAAATTAGAAAAATATATTTAAAAAATTTAATGCAAATGGCTCTATAATCGAAATTAATGATGGTTATATATTTTTCTTGCTTCGAACTAATTATTGAAACTGTTTTAAACACCTTGATCGTTTTTTTTTACCAAGAAGAAGATGATTTAGTTAGATTCGATAGTTCGATTAGAAGAAACATAATAGGAAATGTTTATTTGTGTATTTACCTATCCTTGTTTTTATTTTGCATAAATACACTTTACTTTTTTGGGGCAATAAATGTAAACAAAGAGAACGAAGCAAATAAAATTACCTATACCATTTATCTTGGGAGCATATATAAACCGTATAATTATATAAAGCATTAATTATTTAGCGAGTAAAGCGTGTTACATGTAAAAACAAAGACATTTTTCTTAGTTTATAAGTCCTTAGCTTAGCAAAGTACCAATCAAGTTATATCAATACAAATGAAAAATCGATTAAAATAATGTTAGCAACCAAGTGCGCATGCCTGTCTCTTACTCAAGATGCATGAAGTTGCCCAACACTAGCGTATCATCGCCGCGCTCGAATGGCGTCGCCTAGCGTTTGTAGCAAGAAAATAAATAGTTTTATCAAATTTTCGCCTAATAATTTAAGTTAGTAATTAATTGTTATTATGATAAGTATATTTTCTGTGAAAATACAATAGTTTAGAGTGAAAATGGATACGAAAAGTTCGGAATGGCGACCCGGGCCGACTGTTTGTCGTTGTTGTTTAACCGAGGGTTGCTATAAGGACATCTCGACGGAATATTTTTGGATGGGAAAGCGTGAAGTGTATTCTGAAATGCTGTCGGACACATTCAACGTAACTGTAAGTATTATATTTGAGTAATTATGGACTAAGTTTGGTAAGACGCCACGGCAGCCATTTTCTTCGGCTCGAAACAAGTTTTCGTATAATCCGCCCAAATTGAAAAGTGTTGCGTTTCTTTTTCCGAGTCCTTGGTGGAGATTGTTTTGTTTTGGTTGGGTTTAAAAATCGATAGGGCTTCGGTGAGTATAGCCGCCGTAACTTGGCGTCTTAGACCTTTGGTATAGCTACAGTTGTATATATTTTTTATATTTTGAGAAAAGTCTTTAACTGAAAGCAGTTTTTAGGTGTTTATGCCAGTTAGCCAGGATATAATCTGTGTTTCATAAACAAAACAGGCTTTCTAAACCCTATAATAAGGAAAGGAATCTAATTAAACATAATACTAATAATATTTTATTGAATGCCTTAGATTCCTAGACCATTGTTTTCATACATAGGCATCTATCTAGACTCTTGATTCCTGTTAAAAATAAATTTTAGCAATATCTTTCATAATCATAATCATCTCTAATATATCACATAGGTTTGTCTGCTCTGTCCAAGAAGTAGCATTTAATTACATTTTGATATTATGAAAGACATACATTATTTAATACTTTCTCTCTCATAGTAATTTTAATTAATTTATCCTCTCAAGCGCCCGGCCACCGTGTCACGGTTGAATGTGCTACCCCCGTCAAGCGTCCCGCCACCGTGGTACGGCAAAACGATCTTACATTAAAAAAACGTAGAAATTAAATGCTAAAACTATGTTTATCCCTTTCAAACATATTTGACATTGAAGCTGATGAAACGAGACGACGATCTAATGCACACACTTGAATAAGTGGTTGATATAGGCCAGAGAGCACCTTAAACAACATCTGACCCAACGACATGTTCCTTTATGACCAATATTGTAAATACTTTTTTTAACTAATTTTAAAGATTTGAGTATATTTTACAGTTGGATTTTAATGTCATTATTCATTAACTACACGATAAGACCTTCCGTCATATTATTTTTTATGCGTAAAAATATTTTTTAGACTTTCTTCAAACACATGCCTAAAGCACACAATATTCAGATTAAACCGACTATTGTACCACCACTATCAAATATTATTTGTGGTTTATTTTTTTCATATATAGCAAATTTTATGTAGATTTCAAATATATAAGGTATGACTAGGGTGTTAGTATCAAAATATGACGGAATCGGCGCTTAAACGCCAAGCGCCAATTCAATTTCGCGCGCCATTTTTGGCCTGGACGCTTAACGGTATATTTGAATTTTGACGTGGGGCGCTCGAGAGGTTATCTTATATATAAAATTTCCATGTCACATTATTAGCTACTGTTCTCCTCCGAAACGGCTTGACCGATTCTCATGAAATTTTGAGATCATATTGAGTAGGTCTGAGAATCGGCCATCATCTATTTTTCATACCACTAAGTGATATTATTCTTTAATTTATTTATATGGCAAAACAACACTTGTTCAGCTAGTGTAACATATATACATACCTGGCCAATGATGATATAATTTTCATAAGCTAAGTATTAATTCATAACTATCTCAACAGATTGCCTACTCACAATCGGGTGGTCCAAACAGCAACAGTCGTTTGATCTGCGAACCATGTATATCTCGGCTGAGAGACGCGTGCGACTTCCGGCGGCAAGTCCTGGAGTGCGAGAAGACGTTTATGCAGCACTTAGACCCTTGTTCCTCAAGGATAAACGATCTTGAAGGTATGCACTATTTTGATATAACATTCTAAAATCAATTGGTAGTCAGTGTAGTCACTTTGCAAATAGTTTGTGTGATTATAGAACCTTATAGAACACACATACATACATACCATAGGGGTAGGCAGAGACCAGAGAACATCACTTACAACCTCACGTATGTGAAAAAATGCTTTTACCTTAAAATCCTTCATTATATAGCTGCATACGTACATACATACCACAAACACCTCATCTTCCTCTGGCACTTTTATCTGTCGTAAATGTGGTCGCAGTTGCCACTCCCGCATAGGCCTTTTCAGCCTCAAATGAAAGTGCACTAATTCTACCTGACACCTTCTTAATCATCTGCAATAGATGTATTCAGGCCAATGTATATGTGTATGTACAGCTGCATATGAAGTATATATAAATATAATACTGTAGTGTAAAGGAAGATACTGCTCAGAGGTGTAGAGTTTGGAACCTGAACAATAATTTCAACCTCTATTGGGTTTATGTCACTTTTGAGTACTTTTTTTAGGAAAGGATTAAATTTCATTAATATGAGTTCAGCTGTATAGAAATAAAAGTCCTCATGGACAGACAGACTTTAAAATTGGTAATTTAAGTTAATATAATATTTCTTTGTTCACAGTACCCGTTGTACCGTTGGAAACAGACGTGAAGCTGGAGAGGATCAAATTGGAAACAAGTGATGATGATGAGTTTGACGATAGAGATTTTGATGATGATGATGATGACAGTAAGTTTTTAGTAACATAAAATAATACTTTGCATTTGGTGGTATTTGGGTGATTAGGGCATAAAATAATGTGCTATCATGTCAGTCCCATGGAATAGGCGATGAGTTTATTGCACTGTATTTCAAGTTACTAATCTTAAGTTGGCTGATGAAACTATTAAACTTTTCATGAAATGTGGAAAACTCGGAAGCCATTTGAATTCAAACGAAAACAAGTGCAATAACAAAATACGTATATTTATTTTCACTTAAATTGCCTATTTCTATTATTATTTACTCGTACACCCGTTCTTAACTCACTTTTCTTCCGTTTTTAAACACCTTGATAATTATCTCTGCATCCCCTAGAATGGCAGAAAATGCGCCTAGTATTAAGTCAGCCTTTACACAGTGTCGTATATTAAGTTTAAATAAACAAATAAAATAACTCAATTATTTTCTTTCAGTGGACGACCAGCCCCTAACAAAATTAGCAAGTAAAATCCCTAAAAAAGAAACGGTAGACATTCTAGACTTGCTCGACAACAATAAAGCAGCAGAGAAACGTAAATCTGCCACTAAAACTAAGACAGCACCCGCTAAAAAAGCTAAAATAGTGAAAAAAGAGCCTGTTAAAGCGACCGCTAGCAAAGTGGTACCTAAGACGGAGAAGAAGAAAAAAGGTAGGCATCGATTTTGAATTTTTATGTGTTAGAAAGTTGAGTTGTTGAAGATTTAAACAATTCATACAAAATTGAGAAGGTTATTGTACATTTTTATCACTTACTAGCCTAAAGTCTTCCTCGATAGATGGTCTATTCAAAACGAAAATATTTTTTCAATTCTAACCAGTAGTTCCTGAGACTAGCGCGTTCAAACAAACAAACAAACTCTTCAGCTTTATAACATTAGTATAGATAAGACATCTATTTCTTTTGTGGAAAAATCTCGGTAAAAATTAAAAATTGAGTTTTAAGTGCTTTTCTATGCTATAATCCCTGAATCAGTCTGTTCTTTCCTATTATTTTGACTTGTTAAAAGGATAAATAAACACATTTTCGCTAAGTAATGACCACCATTTAACAACTAGTTTGATGTTCTAGAAACAAATAATTTGTTTTGGTATAAAAGAATATTTTTCGAGATTTTTCGATTTATTAATTGAGTTATGAATGGTATATGAACAATTTTCTTTGTAATAAAGAAGAATCTACGACAACTCTGCTTTCTAACATTTCAGCTGATAGATTTTGTACTGAAATACTACACTACACAACATTTGGGTAGGAACAATATAGAAACTCACTATGTTTTATTCCACAGCTTCAGTCGCATATATATATTTTTATTTATCTACCTATAGTCTTTAGAGTCTTTACCTGTTCTTATTATCTCTATGTTATAAAGTAAATGGAACCTTACACTTTTAACTATATGATAAATCTATGAAAAAAGCGGTTTTGAAAAGTAAGCCTAGAGTTTGTTAGCTCTTATCATTGGTTCTACCTTCTGAAATGGCGGTAAAGCCACTACTTAGATTAATTTTAACAATCATAAGTGTCTATAACTGAGCTTTGATGATCATAAGTGTATAACTGACCAAAATATTTTGAATTATCATTAAAATTATCAACTCCACTACACATAGCACTTGAAAATACAATTTTTCAGTACTTAATCTATCAACAAACTTGAAAATAGCATGAACATACTTATCTATAAGGAAACATATGGATATATCTCTTTTTTATATTCGCTTTACTACAAATAGAATGAAAACTAAACAAAATTACTCAAATAAAAAAAAAACCGACTACCCACGTATTAAAGTTTTGATAACAGCGCCATCTGTTATAGTTCTCTAGAACTAAGTTGGACTATTTTGTTTAGTTTTTTTTCTATTTTCAGTAAAGCGATTTTACAGAGCTTTTGAAAATGTAGAATAATAATATGATTATTGATTGTGTGTATGTTATTTGTGTATCTTTCTGTGTGTGTCCTTTTCAGGAGTTTTTCAGGTTTTAGGAGTTAGTAAAGACTTTAAATAGAGATATTGTTTTTGCAAAGGATAGGACTTTCATAGATTTTCGTATAAAAGTTTCTTTAGGTTATAAAACATTTTAAATTTTAGGAAAACTAAAGCTTTTTAATGCAAGGTTTTCTTTTAAATTATTAATTTAATAAATCATTTTGCAGTATTTTTTATTATAATTAAAGACCTTAACTAAATTATTGATACACACTAAAAATATACTTGACAAGGTTAGATTTTTATACACATAAATAAAAATAAAGATTTCTTCTAACTTCTGACTGCAGTCATCGCATCGGGTGTCTTCTAGAACATGTGGGTTCGATTCCCGACTGTGTTTTGTATCGTCTCATCGCTTCGTGAGAATGCAAATGGTAAGTGACTGTTATTGTTTTTATTGTGAATATTGAAAATATAATACATACATACATACAAGCATAAAATAACACCTTTTTATTAAATATTATAATTTAATTAATCAACATTTATTGAAGGTATGCAATGTCTAACCCGCACTTGACCAGCGTGGTGGACTCAAGGCCTAACCCCTCCCTCATTACGGGAGGAGACCCTTGCCCAGCAGTGGGACAGTAATGGGTCAAAAATAAGGTTGTTGTATTCCACGAGTCTAATATCTATTGGAATATTCTGAATAGTAGCCCGGAGTTTGGTAACGTGCCTGGTATATGGCAATAGCCTCGCCCTCTATTACATGGGACTAACATTGTTAATGGCGAAACGTGGATGTATTACATAAAGCTCTGCCTACACCTTCGGATATAACAGGGATGAAAAATGTATGTTCATTTTCAATGTTCACAATAAAAATTGTATTTAATTTTAAAAATATGTGCTCTGAATAAATTTTTGAAAGAAGTTTTTGCAAATTAAAGATCTTTTATATATGAATTTTAAGAATGATTGAGATATATCCATATGTTGTGTTTAAATAAACACATAGATTTGCGTGAAAGTATATAAAGTTAAATATTTATATGAATGTTGTAAGTCTGATTACATCTATGGTTTTAAAACCTTAAACTATTTTAAAAAGGAATATTGTCAGTGCTGAAAACTACGCAAAATAATAAATAAGAATTTTTAATATTTATGTTTTTTATTTATACTTGATTCATGTTATATTTTGATTTTGATATAACATGGATAACATTTTTTTTATATAATTCTTTCACGCAAATATTATTTGTATGAATAATGACAGAAATCCATTGTAATTATATATTATTTAATAAGTAATTGAAAGATAAATTGCAATAGTTTTTTGTCATTTTTATTATTATGCTAGTTTTTAAGACTTTTTCCCAAAAAACGGTTCTTATATACATTTGATATTCTTCGGGATTTTTTCACTAAAACTGTGTTAGGAATTACGTCGTTATGACTATTTTTCACTACGTTATTATGAAAATATACTATTATCGACTTTGAAACTTAATATTTTTAGGTGATTCTTACAAAATAGGCAAATCTTTTATTATTTTTAAACGTTTTATACGTTTTTAGGACAAATATGTCATAACTTTAATACCAGTTGTATAAAAATCTATTCTACTTAAAACCTTTTTCTACTTAACCACATTTTTTTTCGAACCTACGTCTACGCGAACTCAGTAGACAACTTGACACAAACGATTTAAGTTTTTTGTACCTACTTATGACCTTTTTCTATTACACCACTATTTATTTTTATGAAAAACTGCGTGTTTACATACACGACTGAAATGTAATATTACTAAAAACCATTTTTCTGCTAAGTATCTACTTAGTTTACTTATGTCTTAAGCCCTTCTCCCATTACGATACGCCCGCGCGACTCTAGTCTCGGAGACTAGTCGCCACGAAGTATCTCACATACATTTGTATGGAGACTACCAGTATCGTAATGTGAGAGTCTCCATACAAATGTATGTGAGATACTTCGTGGCGACTAGTCTCCGAGACTAGAGTCGCGCGGGCGTATCGTAATGGGAGAAGGGCTTTAGGTAAACTGTACCTAGTACCACCATTTATTTGTGCCTATTTTTACGTGACTGACTCTATCAAGTGGGATATTATGATGCGTTTTTACGTGAATACAAAAATTATGAATGAATTTAGCCCTTGGGAGACGTATTGGTCATACGTGTTCAAATATTTGGTTAAAGGATGAACTGGGTACTACAAAAGGTACCGACGTTTATACAAATAAAGAAATTGAATTTGAAGGAGTAAAAATCATTGAGGAGTATTTAGTAGTCAAGAAAGTGGCTATCGCAGTGTTTGTGTTTGTAGTCCTAGTTTCGAGAGGTTTCTCGAACGAACGAACACGTTTGAGTTAAAACTCGAGACTCGACTAATGCCCGGTTTCTTAGGCACATTTAGCAGTAGTACTTATCTATTCAATAGCTTTTAAGCTCATATAAACATGACCGCTTACCTCAGTCGTAACTCAGGAACCGGGGGGAAGTAGGTAATGCTTAGAGCGTCAGCATTAGACATTGTTGTAAGATTTGAAAAATATTCTGAATCATCATCAAGCTATACTAGCTTGTGAAGTTCTTTTTTTTAACTACTTTTTTTATCGATGAAATAATTAATTCTTTTTAGATATTTTTGAGTTTAATCTGTTTGACATTATCTTTGATTATAAAGAGGTGATTCTAGTGTACGTTCTGCCTGCTACGACCTTAATTTTTTTTTAAGAATACAATACATTTCGCTTCAATATCTGCGAAAGCCAAGAACCAGAAGATTATAACAACATGGTCTACAAAAGAAATCTTTTCTTTTTTAGCCGAAAATTACGATGCGACGCGCGCGAATGCCGAGACGATAATCAGTTGTACCACAGCATACCCTTTTAGGGTCAACGATAAATCTATACTGTGCGTCTACTGCCAAGAGTTGTACGAAGACCCCGGAGTGTTCCGACAACACATGGATGCTGAACACGACTACTTCAGCATAAAAGTGGCCTTCCACCATCTACCAAAAAACGAATTCATCAAAGCAGACCTCACGAATCTCCGTTGTCGCATCTGCAAACAGAATTTCGAGAACCTAGACACTGTTTTGGCTCATATAGACTCAGTTCACGGCAAAAAAACTGACCCCAAAGGAAAAATGGGCGTGATGCCCTATTTGCTGCAGAAGGACGTTTATAACTGTGCTGTCTGCGAGAAGAACTTCCCTTCGCTTTTCCATTTAAATAGGCACACGATAACACATTTTTTAAGCTATGTTTGTCATGTGTGTGGCAGCAGTTATGTGGCCACAACAGGATTACTACGCCACGTGAGATCTAAACATCAAAATTACGAAGTATCTTGCAAGAGATGTAAAAAGGTATTCCCAACAATGGAAGCGAAAGAAAGACACAGACGTACTCAAAAGTCTTGTATGCCATATTGTTGTCCAAAATGTCAGGAACGGTTCCTTGATTGGAAGACAAGGAAACGGCATATGGAAGTAGCACATGGCCAATCGAAGAGAACTTATCGCTGTGCTGATTGTAATGTGGAGTTTACGAATGAAAATGCTTATTATGAACATTTTAAGTTGCATCATTCTGAAGATTGTGCGGTTTGTAAATACTGCGGTTTGAAGTTTCTGTCTGTGTATCGATTGAAACGACATATGGCTAAGCATAATAATTGAAGCGAATGTATTGGAGGGCTTTTAGGACCTTTTTTTGTACTCCCTATTGCTCTGTACGTACTTGTTGCTCCAGTTTTACTCGAAAATGAAAGAAAATCAAGGTGTCGAATGCAAGACGCATAACTTGAAGATGCCTAAAGAATTTGACTCGATCGAAAGAGTAAAATTTTGAATATGTGGCATGAGAGTTTAAAGACTGGGGAATTTTATTTTGCCTCAAACGCATGCGGCCGAAGACACCTTTCCAAGTAATTTGTGTATTAGAAATAACTATCACTTGTTATAACAGCTAAGGAAATTTACTATTCCAGATGTTTTAGGGAGCATATTTATAAAGGGATTGTAGGGAACAATCTATCAAAATTCTGTAGAAAATTTATTGTAGGACTCTTTTAGAAATTTTCAACTTTTACTAAGCATTTCAAATCTCCTAAAAGTTACACTGAAAAAAAATTCTTACGTAAAATGTATGTGCGTGATTGGTCCCACATTTGAATTCGTTAACTGTTAATATTTTACCTTAAGCTTTAAAATACTCGTAAATATTAACCCTCTTATTCATAAAAATATATGAAGTTATGAAAGGCTCATAAAGTGTTTTGTTTCTTTCACTCCTTAGCGAAATGAAAAAGAGAAAACATTTTATTATTATAGTAGCTTTTTAACTAAAATAGGTTTATAGAGTGTTTATGAATAAGAGGGTAAATCTATTCGTATTTAATCGTGTTCTTTGTAAATAAAATCAAAGTCTTAACCAGTTGTTTGCCAAATTTTGGTGTAAATATCTTTAGGTATTTCGTAGTATTTGTAAGAAAATTTTAATCGTAAAATATCGGAGATTCGCGTAGCCTTCTGTATTTAGGGCCATAGTAGTATATGTGATGAAATCTTATGACATTTTGCAAAAGTAAATAGTGAACCAGCTAGATATTTCAGTTGTTATACAAACAGGCAATAATATAGTAACGTATCTATACTATTAAGAGAGAAATAACCTAGTGTGATTACTTAAATATTAAATAATTTCAAAACGCAATAAGCCAGATGAATTTATATTTGTTAATGTTAAGTGTTTTTCAAATTTTTGTACATTACTAGAGTAATTATAAGTTATCCCATAGTCTAATAAGCTCCCGCGGTTAACTGGTATGTAAACTGTGATTATGTATAGCAGTTATTAAAACATATGTAAGAAAACATCTTGACTATTTTATTTCAACCTTAAAGGGATATTTCAAAACCAACTCGTACTCGTAAAAGGTTCCTTTAAAATGCTCAAACTATGTAGGTTTTTTCGTAAATAATGTTGAAATTGTCATTATTACAGATTCATCTTTCATTTTATATCAACGAAAATATAGCATAGTGACGTCACTTCGTCGTATTTTTATACAAAAATGTAATTTTGACATTTCATAAAGAGTAGCTGATTTGACTGGTAGGCAACTACCCTATTATCTTACCTTCATAACTTTTAAACTTTCGCGTTGCATGTTTCATATAGGATACGGGAATTAACGCGAACATTTTACCTTGAAATGCCTTACGTATCGACGCAGGTGACTCTCGCCGTGGTCGCAGGCAGACTGGTCTTAACTTTATTTTGGGATGTAGCCCATTGCCAATTATTCTTCGTTATTATATTTAAGATTCATAGCCGTTTCGCTTTTCTTTTTATATACTTTCAGCTGCTGTCATTTAACCCTAGTATAAAGATTGTATGTGAATAAACAAGAGCATTGAAGCAACCCACACTAAACAGCGCATTCAAACCAAATGTCACAAAGAAGAATTTCTTTTTGTTCTAGAGATCGATCCGTTGTTCGAAGCGCGACAAAACGCTAAGATCGTATTGAGGTATTCGACTGCCTACCCGTTCAGAATACCCGCCAATGACATGGTGTGTGTGTACTGCTGCGAGCCGTTTGAAGAGCCGCAGAAATACAGGGACCATATGAGAAGGGACCATAGCTCTTTCAACGTGGCCACAGCGTTCGCGCACACGGTCAGTGCCGAGGAATACATCAAAGTGGACTGCACAGACCTTCAATGTAGACTTTGTACTGCTGCTCTAGAGTCAGTCAACGCGGTCGCAGAACATTTACACTTTGAACATGATAAAAAATTAAATCTGAATGCTGAAGTAGGAGTTCAGGTCTTCAAACTGGGACAGGAACGATGGGTTTGCGCGGTCTGCTCGCTAAAATTCCCGTCTTTGAGAGCTCTAAGCAGACACAATAGCGTACATTACCATAAATATACGTGCGAGACTTGTGGCAAGTCTTACATCAGTAAAGAGAATTTAAACAAGCATATTCTATTCGGACATTCTCAGGAAAAAATCTGTATTAAATGCAGAAAGTCCTTCCCGAATAGCGAAGCTAGACGGTTACACGTTTTAGCAACAAGACGCTGCTGGCCGTTCGCTTGCAACTTGTGTGGAGAGCGATTTGTATCACGAAAGTTAAAATTCGCTCACAAAAGTGAAGTACATAGTGTGGGTAATACGAAAAAGTGTCACACTTGTCCCGAATGCCAGAGATCGTTTGACGAATGGAGGCAGTATAGAGCTCATTACATCATATCACATACAGACGTGAACTATGTATGTCCTTTCTGCGGCATCAAGTTCGACAACAAAGGTAGTTTGGAAAGCCACAAAGTGATTCACACGAAAGAAAAGTTGTTCCATTGCACGGTCTGCTCGAAGTCTTTTGTGAGGAAGAAGAATCTGTCCCAGCATATGTGGATTCATAGTGAACATAAGAGGTTTCAATGTATTCCATGTAACAAACAGTTTAATCAGCGTGTGAGTTGGAAGACTCATATGAGGTCTTATCACCCGGAGCTAGTTGATTTTTGAATAGGTAATGTTAAAGTCACGGCTGCTTTTTTAATCACTTGCTTGAATCGGATTCAGAGATTAGGCTTATCTCTACAGATGGGTTAAAATCAATACTTAGGCTTACTTTCTTCTTACGCTGTCTTCGGCGGGTAGATACGCAATGTTGTACTATACTTTCTCTTTTTAAAAGACAACGCATTAAGAATTGCTTTTGTGGGCGCGGGGACAACGGGTACAAAGTACAACCAGACCCGAAACATTATTTGTGGATCGCACAAATAATTGTTCCGTGTGGGAATCGAACCCACGACTTCCTGACGTAATGAAAGCTGCTTCGCGACCTAAACCACTGCGCCACGGAGGCAGTCAAAAGATTTAACGTTGAGAGAAAGCCTAAGAGAGTAACACCTCTCCCTGACGTTTTAAAAGCGTTCTTACTAATTCGGTCTAAATGCTATTTACTGCCAATTTTTCATGAATAAATTGTCTTAGGAGCAGTGCTGCTTGTTTTTAACATATATCTGATCTCTTTAATCATTTTAATAATTGTTTTTCTGAATATTATTATAGAATTTTATGACAAAATTAAAAGCTCTTGATTGTGTTGTTTAAGAAGGTGTATAGGGTTTCTATAAGAAGTCTAGAGTGAGGCTTTTTGCGTGATAAAAATGGCAACTTTTGCACAATATTCATTTCAAAATCATTCATTAATTACGTCAAATGTTGACACTTATGATAGTCGTTACTATTACTGAATCTACCACTAGCTCGGAAAGGGATCTAGAGTTAAGCTATCAAGAAACTCACGGCCATTAATTCAATTACTAAATAATTTACAACGTGTTTGATGCAATAAATTAATGAACAAATACTGCCAATTAATGTTAATTATATTTGCGTAAATAATTAAATTTTAAACTAAAGCTTTCTTCTATCGTGTAGATGTATTCGGCGCCTACTCTTCTCTTCTCTTCTTTTAAAGCAATGTTCTGTCTCCTTTATACATTCACTATAAGAAAGGGAGGAAGAATCCTATGTTGCTATTATAATAACTAATAACGTATTTTTATTAAAATCTTGTTATTTTACCGAACAACGCTTTACAATTTAAGAGACGCTCATAGCTTATTGCGATCACCGATCGGTAAACGATTCGTGGGTTAAGCAACTTCTAGTACGGACATTACGCAGATGTACGCTTAGTGGTATTCGAGCTGAGCGTCTCCATACTTCAGGTCATGGTTGTTGTCAATTAAGATAATAGTCGCTACGCCATGTCAAAGGCCTTCGGGCAGCTTGAACAACTATGATACTAGGTTGACCACTATCCATACTATGAATAACTTTCAATAAAACTATCTGCAGATAAAGGTTTATCTATCTTTCGAAGTAATCTTAAGTTAACTTTTTATATTATTTGAAAGTGACTATAATGTGCAATAATGTTAGGTATTAATAAATTCTATGCTAATTTGTTAATGTAAATATTTTTCTGGGAAAATCCGTCATATTCGTAGAAGATATTTTGTCTTCCCATCTTTATTTCAAGTTACGATAAATATGTGATTTCGAAAAGGATATTTCTTATTTATAACTGGCTTCTGTCCGCATGAAAGATTTCTCGGGAAAAAATAATAATTCAATGTGTTATTTCATGCCGCGTCCGCACGTTTGGCACTTGCCGCAAACTCCAAACCTCTACAAACGTTTGGCTTGATTTAGAGAATCAAACATCGCTATCCACACGCTTGCGAGTGAGTTAGTAAGTTCTGAAGAGGCAAGCATAACGGACGTGTTGGATATTGAGGTTATATCAGCCATAACATTTGGTTTAAGTTAATTTTATTAAAAAGATAAGAAAAAAAAACTACTAACGATCAATATTCTATAATATGCGATCATTTCAAATGCCCTCGGAGTCGGAAGATTGGCTTAATATAGAAAGAGAATTAAGTCTGCTCGCCTCCAGTACACAAACCAAACTGAGCGCGCACCAACATGTGGATGCGTCGCAAGCGCTTGCGGCAAATTCCCTTTGATTTGTGTCAAAAAACCGACACCCGATCGGAACGGCTACAAATGCTTGCAAACCTTCACAAACCATGGCAAGCACTCTCTCCACACGTTTGAATTTGTGGGCGCTTGTTGAGGTTTGGCAAGCGTGCGGACGCGGCATCAGGTTATCAGCTATCTATCTACTAAATTTTGACAAAATCCGTTCAGCAATTTTGGCCTAATTGAGTAACTAACATTAAACCAAAACATTCTCATTCATATTAAAGCTATATTTAGTAAGATCTTAAAATATTTTCTTTTCGAAATTACGTATTAATATCATTTTAACTATATATTGTATAAACTAGATGTTTGTTTTACTATTTAATAAAGTTTATGTTTACTTTTAAAGATCTTTCTTTTAGTTTTATCAAAGTACCCGTAAAACTTTCGCACTGTAAGTAAATCTGTTACGTGGGAACTATGGCAGGCGTACTTGCTTGCGTTGCTTGACATTTTGCCAAAGGTTTCTATGTTTTTAAGCTTACGACAGATATAAGCTTCCAATTAGTCTCCTAAAAATACGCATCTTACTTAGAGTCTTTTTTCCTTATCCAAAGTTGAGTAGCGTTGGCACATGCTATCGTTAGCAAAAACATGTCGTCAAGAGATTTGGCTGTTGTTTTCCATCCAGCCACTGGACTAACATCAACTCTTCTTGGGAAGTTCTCCTACGTTTTCAACTTGATCCTAATAAAAATATAATCTTTATAAAATAGCTATAAAACTATGTATATAAACGAAAAAAACGACATTAAATATAATGTCAACAAAATATAGATAGATACCTTAATCTTCTCAGTCAGCCCGTGACCACGGTCGATGTAATTCGATCGAAACGTTGAGTAAACAAATAAAGTTTAAGACCCGTTGCATTATAATGATACCTAAATCTTCTTTTTAACTCTTCTTTTCCTAACATTTTCACGATACACCGGACCATTAAACAATCATCGCAAGTCAGCAGCAGCAGAAGACATTGAATGACGGGCCGTTTCTTTCTGTTTTAGACCTGAACGACTTGAATAACGTCGCTAAAAGGAACGCCGAGTTTATCGTGAAATATTCCACCGTATTCCCCTTCAAGCTGCCGGAGGATAATATGGTGTGTGTCTACTGTGCTGACCCATTTACTGAACCGGCTGAGTTCAGGGTACATATGAATACAGAACATAGGACTTTCAATCCCCGCATGGCATTCCTCCATTGCTCAGAAGGTTACATTAAAGTTGATTGTACCGATATCAAATGCAGGATATGCTCGGAAAAGTGTCAAAATTTAGAAGAAATCGCACAACATTTGGTCACGAAACATAAGAAACCTTTGAATTTGAACGTTGAGTGCGGTTTGCAGCCTTTCAAGTTGGATAATAGTACCCTTTCGTGCGCTATTTGTAACGCAAAATGTTTGTGCTTGAGGCAACTAAGCAGACATACGCAGAGCCATTTCTGGAGGTACACTTGCGAAGCGTGTGGCAAGTCTTACGCAACTAATACAACTTTACGTAGCCATATAAGATTTTCTCATATAGACAACGAAAGAATTTGTCGAAAGTGTAAATCTACATTTAGTTCTTTAGAAGAGAAGCGAGCACATTTAGCCGTGTCACCTCGTTGCTGGTCTCATCTATGTTGTATTTGCGGTGAACGGTTCATGACTTATCATCTTAAACAACAACATCTGACCGAAGTACATGAAGTTAAGAAGAAAAGCTACGTCTGTCCCGAATGCGGCGAAGTTTTCATAGATAGAAAAAAATATAGAGTTCATTTTAGAATATTTCATACAGATGATAATTATACTTGTTCGTGTTGCGGCATGAAGTTCGAAACTAAAAGGACTTTGGAGGACCACAGAGTCACTCATACTATGGAGAAATTATTCCCTTGTACCGTCTGCAATAAGTCTTTTCCTAGAAAGAAGAATTTGAATCAACATATGTGGATTCATAGGGAACAGAAACGTTTCGAATGTACGCTTTGCAGCAAGAAATTTAACCAGAAAGTTAGTTGGAAAACTCATATGAAGTCTTATCACCCGGAGTTGGTAGATTTTGATGAGGGAAAGAATAATAATATTAAAATGAAAAGGCCTTGTTTGAGACCGTATTAGTATGAATTGTTGGCTATTGTTCTTCCAGTTTATTATTAGGAATAAGTTTTTGATGTCTTTTATATTTACGACCGGATTTACCATTTTGGAAGTTGGCTTATCTGGTATTTTGGCAGTTGTTTTTATTCGTCTGTCTGATAGGTTGTACGACACTTATCTATAAGCTGCGAAACTGACGAAAACCTAATCACGGTAATTTTGACAGGAATTGAATAATTTGTTAATCTACACCGAACTGGAATTTAGTTAAAACGTTGGTTACAAACTCTTTTTTACGAAGAAATCAATAGACTGCCTCGTATTCATTTTTATACCATATCGTAACACTATTATACACGTATAACTATTTTAAAACCAAAGCAAAATTTAGACCTTCGGAAATCTATGAAAAATATAAGCTCTGCGTCTCTTCTCCCCTCCCCGCGTCGGTTTAAACGAACACTAACACGACAGTGATGGGACGTTTCTTTTTGTTCTAGAAAAAACGGTCGTCGCCGCGAGACGGAACGCGCGAACCGTCATACAATATACCACTGCTTACCCCTTCAAGCTGCCAGACACGTCCATGGTGTGCGTGTTTTGCTGCGAAAGCTTCGACGACCCCTCCCTATTTAGATCTCATATGCGTCTCGAACACCAAGACTTTAAAGTCCACATCGCGTTCGCCCACCTCCCAGAAGGTTTCATCAAAGTTGATTGTACTGAACTCACTTGCAGACTATGTTCTTTAAATTTATTGAATATACAACAGGCGGCCGATCATTTAATCAAATTTCATAATAAACAAATGAGTCTTACTCACGATTTAGGTATGCATCCGTTTGTGATAGAGAAAGACAAGTATTCTTGCGCGATTTGCAATGAAAAACATTCTACTTTACCACTGTTGAGTAAGCATATGCATAAGCATTATATTCAGTATACATGTGATGCGTGCGGCAAGTCTTACGCGACGAAAACGTCTTTACAATGCCATTTGAGGTACAACTGTGGTACAGGACCTTCTGTTAAAAAATGTAGGAAGTGTAAAAGTGTATTTGATTCTTTGAAAGAAAGGCAGAAACATATGGAAGCGTCTAAAAGGTGTTGTCAACATGTCTGCAATGTTTGTGGGGAGAGATTCGTAACATGGGCGGCTAAACAAGCTCATATGACCGAAGGGCATAATGTACCGGCTAGAACGTACTCCTGCCCAGAATGTCCTTTAATCTTTCCCCAACGAGGCAAACTACGTGCCCATTTCAAAATCGTACACACAAACGACTATATAGAATGTTCTTACTGTGAAAAACGGTTTGAAAATGATCGCGGTTTAAAAAAACATATAGTAATACATACTGGGGAAAGGACTTTTATATGTACGGTGTGTTCGAAAGCGTTTCCAAGGAAGTCTACGTTGAATCAACATATGTGGATACATAGTGATGTGAAGAAACATGAATGTAAGATGTGTGATAAACAGTTCAATCAGAAAGTCAGTTGGAGAACGCATATGAAGTCAAGGCATCCGGAGCTTTGTAATTTTTAGGTTATAGGACGTGGATATATACATTTCGTTTAGTTAAAGGCTTTCTGATGAAACAAACCTACAATACTTGAGTTTTTCGGTTTTGATTAGAATGCAAAAGTACGAAGCCGCATTTGGTTAGCATTGAGGCTTAGCTTTTCTTTCATATTGGTTGAAAACCCTTGCCCAACGGTAGAAGTCATGGGCTAATTGTGAAATTATGGTCTTCGTGCACCTTCCGTTTTGCGTATGAAATGTTGAACGCCATTAGGAAATAAACGGGCTTACGTATCCTCTTGACTAATTTTGCAAACAACTACCTAAACCCAAATCAATATATTTTCCAATAATATTTATGTTAAAATAAATAATCTTACGTGACGTTTAAAGAACAAAAAGTGATTTACATTTCTCTTTTGTTCTAGAACGAAATCCGATGTTCGCCGCGAAAAGGAATGCGCAGACAATTATACAATATACCACTGTTTACCCCTTTAGACTGCCTGAGAGTGCCATGGTATGCGTGTACTGCTGCGAAGGTTTTGACGAAGGCCCTCTATTCCGAGCTCATATGGACAAAAACCATAACGACGTTAACATACGTGTCGCTTACGCCCATTTACACGAAGGTTTCATAAAAGCAGACTGCTCTGATATTCGTTGCAGAATTTGCTCGGAAAAGTTTGATGAAATTAACAATGCTGCGAAACATTTGAATGAAAAACACGATAAGAAAATAGATTTCGAATACAGTATAGGTATTCTACCGTTCTTGATGGCTAAAGATAGACTAGCGTGCGCCGTTTGCGGTACAAACTGTTCGAATATACGAAATCTTAGCAGGCACATTCAGGAACATTTTTTCAAATGCACTTGTGAGCTCTGCGGCAGGTCTTTCGCGGCTTCTGCGTCGTTACAAAAACATTTACAATTCGCCTGCCCCTTCATTCCTAAGCAACGCAGATGTAGAAAGTGTAAAATAGAATTATCCTCAACGGAAGACCAGAATAAGCACTTCGAAATGTCAAAAAAATGTAGACAGCATCTTTGTTCGGTTTGCGGTGAACGATTCAGTAATTGGAAGTTGAAAAGACATCACATGGAAACCGCCCACGGCATCCCTGAAAAGGTATATCCTTGCCCTGAATGTAAAATGGTATTCAACAAGCCAAATCGTTTCAGAGCCCACTTTAAAATAGTACACACAACGGAACACTTTGAATGCCCAAGTTGTGATAAAAAATTTGACTCGAAATACATTTTAGATCGCCATATGATTGTGCACTCAAACGAGAGGCTCTTTTCCTGCGATATCTGTTCTAAATCGTTTCCTAGGAAGTATACTTTAAGACAGCATATGTGGATTCATAGTGAGGTGAAACAGTATGAATGTAAGGCGTGCAATAAACAATTTAATCAGAAAGTCAGTTGGAAGACTCATATGAGGTCTTATCACCCGGATCAGTGTGATTTTTGAAACGTAATATAGTAAGACTATAATTGCGAAGAGAAATTGGGATAAAATAGGAATTAAGGTATTTTCGTTGCATAATTGTGGAAATAATAAACTTTCGCGGTGAAAGTTAAGTATCTAATATTACTCGCGGGTTAATATTTCGTTCGGTGACATTTTGTTCGCTTGACGTTTCGGCCAGGGTGCCAGCTACCGCTCTCAGTTATGACGTCATTATTTTTTTATCTTCACAAGATCTTCATTTAAAAATCGGTTTTGCCAGTTTCTCAGCTTATGTCTAAGTGTCAGATAACCTATCTGCTGAATAATGTGACAGCAAATGTATAGAACAACTGTCAAAATTCTATCTGAGGTATTTTGAAGTGGAAAAACCGGGCCTTATCCTTCCTTTTTATACAGATGCCAAAAGGTACTCATATATTTTGTACTCTAAGGGCCTTTAAAGAAAAGGGGCTTAGGCAAGAGGATCAGGCTTATCACGTATCTCCATTGACAACTAGTGTACGTCAAATTGATGATCACTATTCAGTACATTGCTGCTTTGACGTAACATGTATCACTGTAATAAGGGAGACAACAATGTACGGCATAGTGGCTTTCAAATAGTTGTCAACTGAGTTACGTGGATAGCCCGCCAGGACAAGAAAGTCGTCAGTCACACCAGTTACTACAAAAGCAATTTGAAATTTTTATTAACGCGATTATAAATGAAACTTTTGATAATTTTGCAATATTATTTAGTATTAGATGTTAAGAAGGCTGTTATATTTTATAGATTTATATGTATTAAACTTATTTTTAAGATTTATATTTAGCGCAATCCACACTAAAGTAGTTGACCTATGTTGGTAAGTTTTTGTCAACGGGCTTCTTGGCTAACCCCCGGTTTCTGAGGTACATTTAGTTAAAAGTCATATTAGGTCGCGGAAAAGTCTTTTCGCATTATAGTATGTATGAACTTGTAATAAAATCTCTTTGGTTTCAAGAATCACAAATGAGTACACCACTTTCTGAGTTTCTTTCAGTGAGCTCGTAAGGTACGCAAATATCGAGCATTTTTGTGTAGGGAAAAGATTTTATTACAAGCTCATTCATACTATAAAGCGAAAAGACATTTTTCCCCACCTAACATAAACAAAACGATATTGAATAGATAAACTACCGCTAAATGTATTCAGAAACCGGGCATAACTGAGCACTTGTTCATAGGCCGCCTATATGCCGCTGAGTTATCAGCAGGTGGGCAGCTTTGGTGTGTTCGCTTTAAATTATTGTTTTAAAACGTTACTTATTTGGAGTGTATTTTGAAATAAAACATAGCAGTTTTATAGGAGTAGATAGAAGCCAGAGAACGCCACTCGGTACGATCCTTACAAACTTCCCTTGCTTCATTCACATACATACATCTTCGTCATCCATTTTTATGTTATCGCTAAAAGTGATTTGGTGTTAAAATTATGAATTTACGCTCTAAATAAGTAATGATAGCAATTGTTATGTATTTCCTATATTTTTATGTAACATACGTTATAGATATTTTCGTTAATTGTTTTAAAGTATATTGTAGTTAAGTATAGTATTTAATAAAACATTAATATTTATTTATATCTTTTATTTTTTTGACTACCCTCAAAAAACATACGTACCCTATTACAAAACTTTAAAATTTTCTTCAAAAGATTATTTTATTCTTCCTTTCTTACTTCTAGATAAGTGTCAAATAGCTTATCAAAGTAAATATTAACATATTTACTTTTTTATAATTTCCTGTATTTATCGAACAGATAGTTTATTCGACATCTATACTAATATTCTACTATAATATTATAAATCTGAAGAGTTTGTTTGTTTGTTTGAACGCGCTAATCTCAGGAACTACTGGTCCGATTTGAAAAATTCTTTCAGTGTTAGATAGCCCATATATCGAGGAAGGTTATAGGCTATATATCATCACGCTACGACCAATAGGAGCAGAGTACCAGTAAAAAATGTTACAAAAACGGGGAAAATCTTGACCCGTTCTCTCTTATGTGACGCAAGCGAAGTTGCGCGGGTCAGCTAGTAAGTTATAAGTTCTCGGTACCCTCGTACGTAGGCGACCGTACACCTATATTTCCAAGAAAAAGATAAGACCTTACATAATTTTCTCGTTATTAAGAAAACTTGTTTCAACACAGAAAGCACACTTTCCTTTCGTGAAATGAGAAAACACAATAAATAGTTTACTACTGAACATCGACGTAAAATCTCAGCAGGACTTATATTATCATCAGAAAACATATTATAATTTATGAGAAGTAATCTTTCTCCCTTCTACCAAGAAACCTCTTCTGCCAAATTCGCACTATATTTTCTTTTAACCAAGAACAGACACTAGTTACTATAAAAGATCGTCAAAAAATGACCAAACGCATTTGTCTGTTCTAGACCTCGCGAACCCTCCTCCGCTTGCCATCGCGAGACGGAACGCCGAGGCTCTAATCAACCACGCCACGGTATACCCCTTCCGTCTGCCCGACGCCATAGTCATGTGTGTGTACTGCTGTGAGGAGTTCCACGAACCCGCAGTCTTCCGCAAACACATGAGAGACGAACACGCCTCGTTCAAAGCTAAAAACGCATTCGCACATTGCAATAATGAAGGTTTCTTAAAAATAGACACGACTGAAATACAATGCAAAACTTGTAATGACATTTTCGATAAAATTGACGTATGTGCTCGCCATTTGAATGAAAAACATGACATAGAAATTAATTTCCAAGCCCAATTAGGTGTCCATCCGTACAAGTTTGTGAACGAAAAAATCGTTTGCGGTATCTGCGATCATAATTTTCCGTGTTTAAGACAGTTGAGCAGACATATGGCGTCGCATTTTCAGAATTACACATGCGATTTTTGCGGCAAATCTTACACGACGAATTCGTCTTTGCAGCAGCATTTAAAATTTGGTCATATCACTGAAGGTAGAATCTGTAGGAAATGCAGAAAGACTTTTAAAACGCCAGAAGAGAAACGGGAGCATGTGAATAATTCTTCGAAATGCTGGTTGTACGCTTGCGGCATGTGTAATTTGAGGTTTTTGAACTGGTATTTGAAAGAAGAGCACCTAATTAAGGTCCATGGGAAGTCGAAAAAGACATACCCTTGTTCAGAATGCGAGCAGAGCTTTAATTCGAGAGGGCAGTATAGGACACACTTCAATACAACCCACGCTGATATAAAATTCGTATGTGCAATTTGCGGTCAGAAATTCGGTTCTAAAAGGTATTTAGATCAGCATTCGTTAGTACATACTGGCATAAGAGCTCATGAATGCTCTGTTTGTTTTAAAGCGTTCCCCAGAAAAGCTAACCTGTCTCAACATATGTGGATTCATAGTGAAATAAAAAGGTTTGAATGTAAACCTTGCAATAAGAAGTTCAATCAGCGAGTAAGCTATAAGTCTCATATGAAGGTACATCATCCACATGTTACTGATTGAAATTGATGTACCAGATATGTTGCAGAATGTGGAATAGTGGTAGTAAGATATAGATCGAATTCTTCATTTTTCAACACCCACGTCATTTCACAACGAACTAAACCACTGGGCGTAGTCCGTGAAAGATTCTCACCACCACAATATACTGAGATTCAAAAGAATTTGCCCCAATAACCCCCGGTTTCTGAGGTACATTTAGCGGTAGTTTATCTATTCAATAGCGTTGAAATTTAAAGAGCTAGCGAAGCTATTTAACAGATAAACTACCGATAACTGTACTCAGAACCCGGGGGTAGGTCTTTATTTCCACTTATATCTTGGCCTGTATACATCCGCATTTCTGTAAATAGCTATACATGATATAATTTGTCTACTGTAGGTATTATAGATACAAAGGTTTTATTTCATACTCAGTCATTTAGGATTAATTATTTAGATTTAAATATTGATTCTAGTATTGTTAAAACTTAACGAAAGATATAAATAAATATTTGGAACTTATATGTTTATTATTTTATCCAATACTTAATGTTCAATCTCGCTTCAGAGGCGCTACCATCCCATTGCACTCACCAGTTAATAAACTAGGCCTTGATTAAGTTATCTATGACGCCAACATTTGATTGAAAAATAGTCGCTTTGTTGTATTTGAGCTCAGCCTCCATGGGCACGACTTATCAAGGTATTAAAAGTCGGTAACAGCTGTTGTCAATTATGAAGACGAACAGTCGGTTAGACATGTGGAAAGCCTTCAGGCAACTTGATTGACCTTTTATTATACAAAAGAAAAACAGAGAGGAAACTATTGTCTAGTAATTACACAGGTTCCTTTTACATATATAAAATCACGCCTTCTCGCTATAAGGGTAGGCAGAGACCTAAGAAAACTACTTGGTACGAACTTTACAAACTTCCTTTGCTAAATACTTTTAATACTCCATCAATTGGTTAGACGGCATTTTTAATTATTTTCCGTCAAGGAATAATTGAATTGTATCAAGGGTGTGTTTTTCTTCTGTTTCTAGACTCGGACGAGCCATATATACTGGCGAAAAGGAACGCGCAGATTGTATTGCAATACTCAACGGTATACCCTTTCATGGTCAAAACTCAAGCTTTAGTCTGCGTCTACTGTGCCGAAGGGTATGAGAACCCAGTACATTACAGGAGACATATTGACAATATACACCAAAAAATCTCTTTTCTCACAGCATTCTTACATATTGGCAAAAGAAAAGATTACCTCAAAGTAGACGTTACTAATCTGGCCTGCAGAATATGTTTAGAACCTTTCTCAAATATCGAAGATGTAGCCACACATTTGAGGGTAGAGCACAAAAATAAAGACACAAAACAATTGAATCTTGATTCCGAAATAGCTATGGAGCCTTATAGACTAGAAAACGGCGATTGGTATTGCTTTCTCTGCAAGCATCACTTGCCTAATCTACAGAAACTAACCCTGCATATGATTACACATAAACAGCAGTACATTTGTCATATTTGCGGCAAATCTTACACGCGGGAAACGACCTTGCAATTCCATTTGAAATACAATCACTCAGATAAGTTCTATTGCCGTAAATGTCTAAAAGAATTCTCCACATTGGAAGAAAAGACGGAGCATGCGAAATTGTCCAAAGCTTGCTGGAGTTACTCCTGCAGATACTGCAGAAGACGATTCGTGACCTGGGGAGCTAAAAACAACCACATGACGGAATCTCACGGGTTACCAAACGTTGAATTCATGTGTACTATATGTCAAAACTATTACTTGTCGCAAAAAGCATTAGATGCTCATTTAGCTAAAGAACATACGGAAAAGAAGCACAAATGTTATATTTGCGATTTGGTACTTGATAATCAAGACGACTTGAAGGTACATAGACGTTCTCATAGTATTTTTGCAATGGAGAATAACTGCCGCGTCTGCTCGCAACAGTTTGTAAAGAAAGTCGATTTGATGAAACATATGGCGGTACATAATGTGAAGCCGTTTCAGTGCAAATTTTGTTTTAAGCAGTTTAATAATGTGGTGGCTTGTATGTCTCATATGTTAGCTACGCATGCTGCAGAAAAGTATTGTGTGAATTAGGTTTCTAAAGGGAACTTTTAAAATTTCTTCGATCAATGCAGATTTACATAACTATTTTATCCAAGTAAAGAAATAGCCTGACACTTTAGTAGAGGTTAAGCATGAAAAGTATATACAGATATTAATATTAAACTGGCTACTATCAGCTGAACTAGTTTGCGGGTCACTGTTTTCGTTAATTCTGAATTTCATGTACCACCGTCACCCGTGAATCTTTCACACAAGGACTCTTTTAGTCCGGTCAAATTAGACCAAAAAATCAGTAAACCCACGACAAATTCAGGGGAAGCTGAAAATTCTTAAAATTGTTTAAATTATAATTATAAACATTGTCTTAAAAGTCCCAACCGATCCCATGTAAGGAAAAAATTTTAGCGGGGTAATAAGGTCCAAAAAATAAGTTTTTCGCGATTTTCTTGAAAACGGTAAGTTTTATCGCAAAATTACCCCAGACATAATTTGTAGATCAGGGAATTTCCTATAAAAAAGGTATCAATAATTTTTTCCCTAAAAGCCACCGCTTCTGAGATATAACGATGCAAAAAATTGCGAGCGTCATAATACACTCATACACTACTTCAACTTGCTTTAGCAATTATAATATTAAAAGAAGTTGAAATCGATGACATCATGGATGCTGATTTAATAATTAATATCGAAAATATAGTAGATAAATTTTTTTCATACAATGATATTGAAAATGATGAAATATCTGGAGCTTTACTTAATAAACTGAATCAAAAACTTAAGGATTATGAGGAACGAGGACCAACAGCGAAACTTTGGATTCAATATTTTTATATGGTTTCAATTCTTAAAGAGTTTTTAAGAGCTGAACGTATGGGGGATTGGAAAGCTCATTTAAACTGCGTCAAAGAAATGCTTCCTTACTTTCACGCGTCTGGACATTTTCCGTATGCTAAGTCTGCACACCTATACTTGCAGGATATGCTACAATTAGATAATTTCATAGATCCTGAAGTCTATAAAAAAAATTCAGAAGGATTCTTCACTGTGAGACGTTCAGACAAATTAAGCTGTGGCACTTCAACGGACATGGTAATTGAGCAGTCTATGATGAAAGCTATGAAGACAGATGGAGGTATTGCTCGAGGAAGAAGCACAAAACAGAGTGTCATAAGTAAATGGGTTTATAGTATGCATGCAATGAATACAGTTTGTGAAAAATTAGAAGATCTGGCTAATGTTAGGATGGATACGACCGAGCAGCATGTTGATGCAAGTGATTCACGAGTAAAAAAAGATGCTAAAAACTTACGAAAACTTTTGGATTGGTTCTCAATACATAATCCTTTTCCAGAGGTTATGCATCGTTATATCTCAGAAGCGGTGGCTTTTAGGGAAAAAATTATTGATACCTTTTTTATAGGAAATTCCCTGATCTACAAATTATGTCTGGGGTAATTTTGCGATAAAACTTACCGTTTTCAAGAAAATCGCGAAAAACTCATTTTTTGGACCTTATTACCCCGCTAAAATTTTTTCCTTACATGGGATCGGTTGGGACTTTTAGGACAATGATTATAATTATAATTTAAACAATTTTAAGAATTTTCAGCTTCCCCTGAATTTGTCGTGGGTCAAATGTCTAAATTGACCGGAGTATTTACTAAGTTATTGTACTATAGAGACTCAAATAAAAGTTAAGTTGACCTAAAGATAATAATGCTAGATATTAAATACTATTCTACTCTTCGAATATTGAAAGCAAATTAACGTTTTGATAACATTTTACGAAGCCTGTAGTTCTGAGCTCTTAACTTTCTGCGGTGAGTAATATCAAGGGTATAAATAAATGGGAGTCTCAAAGATTCTCTATTCTACAGAGCTTGCTTTTGGTGTCTAGTATTTAAATTATATGTCTTATTAAAGAAAATTAATAACTTAAGGGGCGAGATGTGGAAAATGTGATGTTAAAATCAGCGAAGAAGTATGAGCCTAGTATATGGCAATGGGTTTTCTAATACATTGGAATAACGATGTAAATTTATAAATGAGAGTGTATAAAATACATGACTGCGTATCAAATTTCTTATACTTGAAGTTTATGATAGAGCTCTCAGTGGTCTGAATTCAAAATTCTAGGATGGGGTGGGGGTGTAGTCTATCTATACTAATATTATAAAGCTGAAGCTGTTTGAACGCGCTAATCTCAGGAACTACTGGTCCGATTAAAAAAAAAAAATCAGTGTTAGATAGACAATTTATCGAGGAAGGCTTTAGGCTATGTAACATCACGCTACGGTCATTAGGAGCGGAGTAACAACGAAAAATGTTACAAAAACGGGGAAAATTATGTTCCATTCTCTCTTATGTGACGCAAGCAAAGTTGCGCGGGTCAGCTAGTGTAATATATTACAAGTTAAGTATTTTCTGATCTCAAACCAAAAATGTCTGACATTTAGTTTTAAGTCTATTCTAATGATGTCTTCAGGCTATGTACAGCCTTTTTACACACGTATATTCATTTTATGTAGCCTTTAGAATAGGTGATAAGTTTGATCGTGTTTGGTCTAGTCATGCTTAATTTCGAATTTAAGAGACGCACGATTGTCATCCGATATGATCGAATACTTGTGTCAGGAGTAAGCTGGTCTTAGGCAAAAAATGAAATGGTTGATTTTTAATGCTAATCGTGTAATTTCAAAAGAATTTTTTAATTAAGAAACAGGGCTATGTTTCAGCTATTTGTTTCCTAATCTATACTAATATTATAAAGCTGAAGAGTTTGTTTGTTTGTTTGAACGCGCTAATCTCAGGAACTACGGGTCCGATTTGAAAAAATCTTTTACTGTTAGAAAGCCCATTTATCGAGGAAGGTTATAGGCTATATATCATCACGCTACGACCAATAGGAGCAGAGAAGCAATAAAAAATGTTACAAAAACGGGGAAAATTTTGAACCATTCTCTCTTATGTGCCGCAAGCGAAGTTGCGCGGGTCAGCTAGTCGTTTATATTTCCGTGTAGCTTGTGTAACAGGTATAAGTTAATTCGTATCTGGCTTGCTTTTCTGATTTCAAACCTACAAAATGACTGAATTTAAGTCTTTCTACTTTATTTATTTTATTTTATTTTAAACTTCATATACATGTGTATATAGGCGGACTTAATGCCAAAGGCATTATCTACCAGTCTACCTTAGGGTGATGCAGAGATTGAAAGAAGTAGGTGTTTAAAAAAATAAAAATAAAGGACGTTAAGAACCAGGTTTACCAATAAATAAAAATAAGGTCATGTATGTACGTGTACTTAAATATAGATAGGTTTATACATACATAATGATTAACAAATAAGAAATATTAAATACATATATATACCCATATACATAAATAAATAATAAAATAAACTATATACTGAATTATACAATATATATACATTATGAATAATAAATATACATAAATAAAAACTAAGACGAGTGTGACGATTCTGCTACTTGTTTTAACAAGAGATTCCGCTTTATTATTTATAAGGTACAGCTATTTTGTACATGCCTTTTCATTTAGCCTATGGAAAAGGTAAAGTTTAGTCGCTATTCGCCTAGTCGTTACTCATATTTTTTTTTGTGTAAATGATATTTATTCAAGATTCTGGGCTTTGTATAGCTTTATTTATACGACGTCTATATTTTCGTGTGCCATAAAATAGGGAGTAAGTTTGTTTAAACCTGACCTAGTCAAAACTGATCTCATATAATTTTGTTAGTCTATATTCTCTTTTGTATATATTTATATTTTTGTGAGGTCTAATTGTAAGTTTGGTCAAACATGGCCTAGGCCTATATCTGATATAAACCTATAATGGATTATATTTAATCTTAAGTCTATTTATTCTAATAGTATTTAAGTATCAATTTTGATCCGCCTGTATCGTTCGAAACGTATAAAATCAGAGGAAAAGACTTAGAAAGAGTGCAAGACTTTGAATAGTTAAGAAGGGCAGCAAAATTCGAAATTGTTTTATGTGTTTCAAACACAATTATTTTGTATATTACTTAAACAAATATTTTATAGCATTTTTTAAGCACTTTAGCATTTGGCATAATAACATTGCCTAGAAAAAGATTGAGGAAAGTATGTTTTTAAAAAGTAATGTAAACTGAAAGACATCTTAAATGTATTTCGTGTCGTATACATGTCTATATGGTTGCTGTCACGGTACGGTCTCCATTTTAACCAATTAACATACCAAAACATAGGTTTAAGCTGACATTTTACGAATTACTCAAGAATTGTATGTCTATTTATTTAAACAAAAATATCGATTTTGTGTCTATTTACACGAAAAATAAACACTTCTATAAACAAATATCTTTCATTTCATTCGTACTATTGAGACCGGATTTCAAAGGAGATTTTTAACGAAGAGTCAAAGGGATATTTTCTTTTTGTTTCTAGAAATGGAACCTCATGTATTGGCGAAAAGGAACGCAGAGATTCTGCTGAAATACTCTACAGTTTATCCATTCAGATTGAGGGGGAAGGCTTTGCTATGCGTCTACTGTTGTGAAGGGTACGAAGACCCTGCACATTTTAGAAGGCATGTGGATGGTAACCATCAGAAATTCACCGTGTCTACAGCCTTCGCCCACATGGGCAGTAGCAGAGACTACCTAAAAGTTGACTGCACGAATTTAACTTGCAGGCTCTGTTCTGAACCCTTCTCAGGCATAGAAGAAGTTGCCGAACATCTGATGAAGAATCACGACGCCAAAGATATACAAAAACTTAACTTAGACTACGATATTGGGCTACAACCGTACAAGTTGATCAAAGACAAATGGTTCTGCTACCATTGCGATAAGAAACTGCCGACTGTGACGAAGTTGTGCCGTCATACGACTTCACATTACCAACATTATACCTGCGATACTTGTGGAAGGAGTTACATGACGAATGAAGCGTTAAAATACCATATAAAATGCAGTCATTCTGGAAGTTTCGTTTGCAGAAAGTGCTGGAAAGATTTCCCTTCGATGGAGAAGAAGAAAGAGCATATACGCTCTTCGAAGAATTGCTGGGCTTTCGGCTGTACTTACTGTGGGGAGAGATTCACGTCTTGGGAGCAGAAACAAAAGCACTTGGTTGAAAAACATGACTGTCCAGAGACAAACTACCCTTGTCCAGAATGTAACGAGACATTTGAGACGAGAAAAAGGTTTTACAACCATTACAAAATGACGCATACAGATGAAGGATTTATCTGCTGTTGCTGTGGTCTTAAATTCGGGTCGAAAAATCAACTAGAAGACCATAGGTTGGGGCATTCCGGTGAAAAGCAATTCAAGTGTCCAGTTTGCGGCAAATCGTTCACTCGTAATAAAAGTTTGTCGCAACATATGTGGATTCATAGTGAAACTAAGCGGTTTATTTGCCTGTTGTGTGACAAACAGTTTGCGCAGAAAATCAGCTTGAAGAGTCATATGAAAGCTCATCATCCTGAAGTTAATTTAGAATTTTGATTTGGTTTTATTGTTGCATTGAATCGTTATAGTAATAAAAGTTGTTTATTCAGGACGTGTGATATTTTATTACATACATAATATTTAACTTTATCGATGAAATTACTGCCTTTTCTATTATCAGAGTATCATTCTTTAAAAGTTCTCGAAGGGATAAGATGTTTTTGATTCGCACTCGGTGCACGGCACCCGATTATGGAGTCAAGACTCTAATTTACCCATCACACCTTCTAAGATACGACTATCCGCGCTCTGAAACCGCCTGTTATTCCCCAGTAAAAATACTCTTGCCAATAGTAGAACTGTGGCTTATTGCAAAAAATATCGTCCGAGTTTCAAGTAATTACGACTTCTCATCGTTGTACAATTTAATGGTATCGAATTTTCTTAATCTTTGATTGACATTACCTAAGTATAATAGTAGATTAGCTACATATTCGTGTTAGTAAACTAGTTTATATAATGCACTGTAGCTTCGGTATAACTTACAGTATTCTTTTTTGTTTTTAGGGACCACATTGGAAATACGACGTAGGAACAGTGCGAATGAGACAAAAAAGAAAATTGTACTTGTATACCAGACGCCGCAGCGGCGAAATGCTGAACTTATACTAACTTACTCAACCGCGTACCCGTTTAAAACTAGATTTAGCCAAATACTATGCTCATATTGTCATGAAGAACATAACACACTCGAAGATTTAAGATATCACATGAAAACGGAACATCTAAACTCGGACTACAAAAACGTATTTTACAGAGCGAAAGATAACTTAGTTAAAATAGATATAACTAATCTAAAATGTAAGATTTGCGGTAAAGATATTGCCGATATAGATAATCTTATGAGTCATTTGTATAGGGAACATAATAAGCCAGTCAAATTCAACGCCAAATACGGAGTAGTGCCATACAAACAGAACAGCGAAAATCATTGGATATGCATTTATTGCAATAAGATATTTATGGGTTTTGTCAATTTTAAACGACATGTAGTGACCCACTTTATGAATTACACTTGTGATAAATGTGGGACTACCTTCGTTTCGGAGCCAGCGTTACGAGACCACCATCGGCAAGTGAAATGCTTCAGGACTGCTTACAAAGCTAGAAACGGGAGGGTATTAAAACCTAGAACTAATGCGGAAATTATATTGCAATGCTCCACAGCGAGTCCTTTTAGAACGTGGAAGAGCAATTTCAATTGTGTCTTCTGTAGGGTGCAGAGTAGTGACCCTAGTGGTTTAAGACTTCATGTAGTTACCGTCCACGCGAACTATGATGTTAAAGCCGCCTTTTACAAAAAGCTAGGTAAAGATTTCTTGAACATTGATATCACTGACTTACAATGCAAGCTATGTTTCATGCCGATAGATACATTTGATAGTCTTATTTTCCATTTGAAAAATGACCATCAGCAACCAATCAACGATGATGCTCAATTAGGTGTCTTACCATTTAGGTTAAACAATGGTTCGATTTGGAAATGTACTATATGTCCAAATGAATTCAAAGATTTTGTCTCCTTAAAAAAACACACTTCTGAACATTTCCAAAACTACGTTTGTGATACTTGTGGAGCTGGGTTTATAACTGAATCGGCGATGATAGCCCATACGAAAATACCTCATGAGAATAAATACAATTGTAGTCGATGTATAGCGACGTTTTCTACTCTTGACGAGAGGAATATCCATGTAAAAACGCAACATACATCTTTACCATACATGTGTGTATACTGCAAAGATAAACCACGCTTTCCTAACTGGGAGATTAGGAAGAAACATCTAATGGCAGTACATAATTACAAAACTGGGGCCGATAAATACGAGTGCACGACTTGCCAGAAGTCTTTTAAGACGAGATCTGGTAAATACAACCATATGGCAAGGGTACATAGGATTAAAAAGGACTCTGAACTTAATTATCCATGTCCAAGCTGTCCCAAAGCATTTACTACTAAACTGTTTTTAGATAAACATGTTGCTAAGAAACATTTTGATGTTTAAAAGGTGATTTCACAAATATATATCAGCCTAGCCTTTCTTCTATGTTGGAGTCGGCTTCCAGTCTCACTGGGTGCAGCTGAATACCAGTATTTTACATGCAGCGACTGTCTATCGAACCTCCACAACACAGTTACTTGGGTTATAACACGATACCCCTCGGTGAGATTGTCTGTGAGACTTGTTAATTTTCTGACTACTGGTAACAACTGTTTAAGATCTTTGAAAATGACATCCGGGATCAGCAATTTTACATGTCAAATATATTTCAATGCCAAACCAAATTCGTCCGTTAATGTTGCTTTTAAATAGTATTTTCTGCGTTTATTCTTTAGTCGTGTGAATACGTGTGTAGTTTTCCAATAAAAAAGATGCTAGTTTAAATATCCAAAATGTGTTCCCTAAAAAAGAAATAACTAGAATATAATACTGATACTTCTTTTCTTTTTTTAGGGACCACAAAGGATATCGGACAGAACGAAAGTAAACCAAAACAGAGACTGTTCGAACGATCCGTTGTGCAGAATCCGCAAAGACAAAACGCTGTGCTTATTATAAAACATTCAACAGCGTACCCTTTTAAGACGAGGTTCAATAGAATAGTATGTTCGTACTGTCATGATGAATTTGAATCAATGAATGTATTGAGGGAACACATAAAAACTGATCATTCAAGCGCTGATTATAACAGCGCGTTTTATAAAGTATCGGACGCTTTGAAAATTGATATCACTGAGCTCAAATGCAAAATGTGTGAGCAAGAGTTTCCGTCTACCGATTCGTTCATGTCTCATATATCTAGAGACCATTCTATTCATGTCAATTTCGATGTCCCATTCGGTGTTATGCCTTATAAACAAGCCTCTTCTGGCAGGTGGATGTGTGTCGAATGTGACAAAACATTCCCTACGTTTTCACAAATTAATGGCCACTTACGAACTCATATGAATATTTCGACTTGCGACAAATGCGGGGCTACTTTTCTGTCAGACCACGGCTTGCGACAACACGAACGCAATTTCCGATGCTACAAATCTTCTTATAACCCACGTTTTGGTAAAGCAATGAAGCATAAAAGTAATACGGAGATTATTCTAGAATGTTCCACGGCTTGTCCTTTTAGAACTTGGGGTCAGAATTTCAACTGTGTCTTTTGTAGAGTCCAATCTAATGACCCTATAGGTTTAAGAGCTCACATGGCATCGAGACACGCGAATTTTGATATCCAATTAGTCTTTAGCAGGAAAATTAGGAAGGAATTCTTGAAGGTAGATATAACGGATCTTCAATGTAAATTATGTTTTATGCATATTGATACTTTAGACGATTTAATGGTCCATTTGAAAAACGATCATAAGCAGCCTATTAATGTAGACGTGCAGCCGGGAGTCCTACCTTTTAAACTAAACGATGGTTCTAATTGGAACTGTGCTATCTGTAAAATACAGTTCTCAGACTTCATTTCATTGAAGAAGCATACGTCAGAACATTATCAGAATTACGTCTGCGATACTTGCGGGGAAGGTTTTATAACAGAATCGGCTTTAAACGCTCATACAAAAATACCTCACGGCAATAAATACAATTGTAGTCGTTGCGTAGCTACCTTTACTACTTTAGAAGAACGAAATATTCATATTAAAACTCAGCATACGACGTTACCTTATATGTGTATGTACTGCAAAGAAAAACCGCGTTTTGCTACTTGGGAGTTGCGAAAAAGGCATCTTATGGAGTTTCATAACTACAAGCCGGGAGCAGAAATGTACGAATGTACTACTTGCCATATGACTTTCAAGACTCGGTCGCAGAAATATCATCATAATGTGAAAGCTCATAGGACGAAGAAAGAGACTGAGTACAGTCACCCGTGTGGTAATTGTTCTAGAGCTTTCGCTTCCAAGTTGTCTTTAGATAAACATGTAGCGAAGAAGCATTTTCATGTGTGAAGGAAAAACATTTTTCCGAACCTTTCGGATACATGTTTTAAGCTATCCTAAAGTTTTGATTACACATTGTAATATATCCTAAACTTTCGAATACAAAAAAAAGGTTCATCCGAAAATATCGGATACATATTTAAAGCTATCTGAAAGTTTTGAATACACATTGTAATATATCCTAAACTTTCGGATTCAATAAAAAAGGTTCATCCGGAAATTTCGGATACCTTAAAATGTATATCCGAAACTTTCGGATACCTTACAGAGTGTATTCGAAACTTTCCGGACCGGACATCTAATAGAGTTTCATAACTACAAGCCGGGGGCTGAAATGTATGAATGTACCACTTGCCATATGACTTTCAAGACTCGGTCGCAGAAATATCATCATAATGTGAAAGCTCATAGGACGAAGAAAGAGACTGAGTACAGTCACCCGTGTGGGAATTGTTCTAGAGCTTTCGCTTCGAAGCTGTCTTTAGATAAACATGTAGCGAAAAAGCATTTTCATGTGTGAAGGAAAAGCATTTTCAGTATCCGAAATATTCTGAAATACATTTTAAGGTACACGAAATTTTCGGTTGCCCGTTTTTATTTTATTCGATAGGATATCTTACAATGTGTATTAGAAGCTTTTGGATAGCTTGAAATGTGTATGTATCCGAAAATTTCGGATACGTTGTAAGATATCTGAAGATAAATGATATAGGTATCCGAAGACAACTGATATAGCTATTTCTCGAATATCCGAAAATGTTGGCCACATATTTTTACGCATATCCGAAATTTTCGAATACCCAACGAGCTGCTATCTTAACTTGTTGCCGTCGACGTATGATTGGGGCTAAAACCTCTAATTGAGATTCGAACCCAATGAATAAATTAACGAACTAAACTAAATATTCCTAATAAGTATAATAATATTTATACTACAGTAGTTATGACTTATAATGCATTTAGAAGTACATGCATGGGTTAAAGGTGTCCCACCGCTGGGCAAGGGTCTCCTGACGGAACTAGGGAGGGGTTAGGCCTCGAGTCCACCACGCTGGCCAAGTGTGGCTTGGGAAATTATGATAGAGTTTAAAAATGTAGGTACATGTAAAAATTAGGTGGACTTTTTTAATATTTATAATACGATATTGCTGTACAGATAGTGATAAATTCTAAGCAATTAGATAAAATTAGATCTCATATCAATTTGGCAGTTGTACATAAAGTAATTTATAACGAGTATTAAGATTAGGCTTTTTTTGCAACGCATCTGAAATATGCAACGAATAATTTTAAACGCGTTATTATTCACGCCGGCTCCAAACGTTGGCCCCAACGCTCATACCAACGTTGGACTGCAAACTCGGTGAGGCGTTCACACGTTGGCTAATAAACTAGTTCTGTCCCATCAGATCGCGAGCGTTGCCGCAGATTCCTTTGAACCGACATGAGCCGACCAACTACCAACGCTTGCCCCAAGGTTGGGACCAATGCCATTTTCTAGATCCACTCGTTGGACGAATAGCGTGTGGAGCCGGCGTCAGAGATAGATCTGATTCAATTAGAAATTTGGATGATAATGGGCAAAATCTATGTATCTTTATATATATAATTCTTCTGTAAGTGTGTCACTGAACTACTCTCAAACGACTGGACCGATTTTGATGTTTTTTTTTTGTGTGTGTTCGAGGGGATCTGAGAATGATTTAGATTCACAATTTTGTCCGCTGGACAATGTTTTTTTAATTCATTTTTAATTTATTAGACAGGACAACGTCTGTCGGGTCCGCTAGTTTATACATAAAAGAGATAAGGGATGCATTTGAATGAATGTTTTTAGTGTAAACCTATTAATGTCGTCTTAATTTTGCTCATTATTATCCACTTTGAATATAAAAACTACTTATGTATTTGCTCGATATACCTAGATATATATGTAATTTATTATAGAACAATAGATACCGTAGGATTTTATATTTAAGTAAAATATAAGGCCAATAAAGAGATTATATAGTTTACTATGATTTTTATTATTTAAATACCTTAATGATATTTTCAACGTCATCAAAATAAAACATAAAAATTTAATCATTCATTTAACTATATGTCAAACTAAAGGCCACCCGGGACTTTGTCCGCGTGGAATCCCTTCCCGTGTAAATCCCGATCCCTCGGGAATACCAGGACAAAAAGTAACCTATGTCTTATTCTGGGTCTTCAGCTACCTGTATACCAAATTTCATTGTAATCGGTTCAGTAGTATTTACGTGAAAGAGTAACAAACATCCATACATTCTCACAAACTTTCATATTTATAACATTTGTAGGATGTCGACATTTCATAGTCGTTACAGTGATTGAACTTACCACTTACACTACCTCGTAAAGAGGCGTAGAGCTTTATAAGAGAGTTAACAAGAAACTAACAGCCTCTCTTTTTTTCTTCAAATAATTTTAACTTAAGACTTCTCGAAAATTCTTTGAATCTATCATACTTATTGTTTTGTGCCTGTGCATCAATGAAGAAGAAAGTGGAAACCAGCACCATTATGAAGATATCTGACGAAACAATTTTCTATTTTTAGGCCCAGGTGCAAATTCAACCAGTGAAGTCTCTTTAATAGAGGTCTTAACGAAACCAAAGTACACTAGGAGCGCTCGTTCAGAAGCCAGAATTATGACCAAGAAAAATGCGACCGCCATTTTAGAGTGCTGGACTTTATGTCCTTTTAGATGGAAGAAAAACAGATTTAAGTGCGCCTACTGCGAGGAAAACTTCACAGAATGCAATCAGTTACGAAATCACGTCAGACTTTGTGCGACACATCATTCGACGAAAGATATTTATAGCAAGTTTAAGGAAATGCCGTTGATCAATGTTGATATTACTGAAGCTATTTGCGGGTTCTGTTCAATGCCGTATAGAGATGTCCAACAGATGCGCGAGCATGTCATCCAACACGGTTTACAACTTGACTTGAAACATCCAGATGGAGTCATACCATTTTCTCTAGACAAAGAATCTTGGAGGTGTGCGATTTGCTGCGAAAAGTTCAACAACTTTTTAAAGTTATACGAGCATATGAATGTACATTATCAGCATTATATTTGCGCTATTTGCGGCAAAGGTTACATGACAGCACCTAGATTGAGAAAACATTCAGAAGTTCACGTTTCTGGGTCGTTTCCTTGCAATGAATGTGGTAGGATATTTACAATGAGAGCGGCAAGAGACTCTCATAAAGCTTCTGTTCATGCTAAAGGCCCGAGGTACGAGTGTCCTCATTGCAATATGCGATTCGATGGTTACTACGACCGACTGGAGCACATGAAGAACGCCCACAGCGAGAGAGAAGTCTTCTACACGTGTTCTCATTGCGAAATGTCTTTCAAGACTAGCGCGAAAAGAGCAATACATGTTCGTTCGGTACATTTTCCTCCGAAATTAGATTTTGCTTGTAAATTCTGCGAATGGCAGTTTAAAACTAACTATGAGTTGAAAAGGCATATGGTTAGGCATACTGGTGAGAAGAACTTCCATTGTTCGTTCTGTGGGAAGTCGTTCCCAAGGAATAGGGCACTTACTAATCATTTGAAGACCCATGTAGAGAGTAAATGGAGGGAGAATATTTATAAGGAGAGGGTGCAAAGAGTGGCCGAGTTGAAGGGCCATCAGGACTTGACTGATTTAGTTCCTAGCGATGTGAAGATGTAGATTAAGCCAGTATTATTTTTTTAATAAATGTATTTTTTAACTGAATGAAATTATTATTTTTTTGAAGTTAAATAAATTTAAAATCATTTGAATCAATTTATTTATAGTGCTTGTTTGCCTATGCGGCTTCTAACGGGATCGAAATTTCAGCCCCTATTTTAGAGGCATAGGGGCTAGATTTTGAAAAACGACGTGAGCTGTCTTATAACCCGTGTTATGAATGATCTTTATGCTAAATTTGAACACAATCGGTTTAATGGTTCAGTCGTGACAGCGTTATAGATAGACTTTTGCAAATATATTATTAGTCAGTATGTATAGGACAGCTATGGATAATTTCATCTAAATAAATAAGTAAACTAAAGTGCATGAACAACGGGAGCTGGTGTAGACAATAAATAATATCGTCAGTATTTCTTCTTTTTAGGTTCCGCTATTGCGGAGGTGACTCTAGGCGTTAGGCGCGTTAGGAAGTTGAAAGAGAACGTGTGCGCGCGCCAACTGCGCAGGCGCCGGCGAGCCAACAACCAGCTCCCAGAAGAATCTGACAGACGAATCTCTAAAACAATGATGAGACGAAACGCACTCATTCTTCTAGAATACTCCACTGCTTGGCCGTTCAGATGGTTTCATAGCGCGTTCTTCTGCTCATATTGCGACGCTAAATTCGTTGATATACCACTCCTAAGAACACACGTCAAAAATCACCACCTAAACGAGTTGCCTACCAAAAAAATCTTTTCCAAATTAACAGAAAATAATATGGTCAAAATTGATATTGCTGATTTGACTTGTAGGATTTGTAGCCGGCTTCTAAATGGAATAGATTCTTTGAAAGACCATTTACTTATTCATGGGAAAACTTTGAACGTGAAATTCAGTGATGGAGTACTACCTTTCAAATTAGATGATAACATATTCACTTGCCAAATATGTTTTGAAGAACATATTAGTTTTGCGAAAATGAACGAGCACATGAATACTCATTATCAAAACTATGTTTGCGACGCTTGCGGCAAAGCTTTCATTTCAAAGTCTAGATTTCGAAAACATGTACAATCGCATGAAAAAGGAACTTTTCCTTGTGGAGATTGTGACGAGATTTTAGAAACTCGAGCGGCTAGAATGTGTCACAGGATGAAAATACACCGGAAGGGCGTGAGATATGCTTGCCCTAGATGTCCAGAAGTTTTCACTACTTATAATTCTAGAGTAAAACATTTAGTTGAAGCTCACGGGCAACAGAAAAAGGAGTACACTTGTACGGCTTGTGATAAGTCTTTTGATTCGAGTACGAAAAGATCGGGCCATATTAGGCTGACTCATGCAAATGTTGAGAAAAGACATTGTTGTTCTCAGTGTCCGTCTGTGTTTGTAACTAAGTCTAAGTTGTTAAGGCATGTTAAGACTCATAGAGTTAAGTTTGACTGAAATTGTTAAGGTTTCGTAAATAGATAGTAAAAACGGGACCTTATTATTAAGGCTGCTGTCTGTCTGTCACCAGGCTGTATCTCATGAACCGTGATAGTTAGACAGTCGACATTTTCACAGATGATATATTTCTGTTACTGCTATAACAGAAAAACAGAAAGAAATCCCTTCGTTTTTTATTATTTGGTGTAGAAATTGAATTACTTAATAATCTCATTTCAACTGAATAAAATGTGCCTGATGTCGTAAGATATATTTAATGATCTTCTTAAAAAACGATCAGGTACGTGCTACTAGTAGCTGGTGATCTTGTAGGCTGGATGATAACATGAGCTTATATTAATTAAGCAAAACAAATTGTTAGGGATCGTAGCAAGTGGAGTTCTTTGATCTTTGCCTATCTATTTATATGAAAAAAAAGGATAGGCGTTATTTTATTTATTAAAAGCGTTCAACGGATTCTAAAACCAATTTTTATCTCACCATTTCATTAAACAATTCACATTCCATACAAAGCACACGCTTAGTGATTTTTCTTTTTGTTTTTAGGGTCCGTCGAACTCAAAGTAAAGTGGCGACCTCGGCGCAGATATAACGATCACAGAGATAATGCCGCTATGATACTTGAGTACTCCAACGCTTGCCCCTTTAGGTGGAAGAGGGGGGCGTTCACTTGCGCCTACTGTCCCCTCTCGTTCGGCGACTTTAGCGCCATAAGGGACCATGTAACCGACCACCCAAATAAAGTCGAAGCTATGAGACTAGCGCGAACTTTTGCGAATTTAAAAGTAGATATAACGGACCTTAGATGCGAGCTCTGTTTGGCGCCAATGAAAGACTTAGATGTACTTATAGATCATTTAATTACTGTTCATAAGAAAGATATTAATAAAGATCAGGGTTTAGGTGCCACGCCGTTTAAAATGTCTGACGGGGAATACAATTGTACATTATGCGAAGAATCGTTCGAGCTATTTACGAAGTTAAACACTCATTTGAATAAGCACTATCCTAATTGTATATGTTTCTTGTGCGGCAAAGCGTTTTCTTCAGTACATAGGTTGAAATCTCACTTAGTTATTCATGAAGTAGGTGTCCCTGTACAATTTAAATGCAGCCGTTGCACCGAAGTGTTTTCTACTAGGTCTTTACGCAACAATCATATGACGACAGTCCACGGAGCGGAAACCAGATACCGTTGCCCATATTGCAGCGAATCTTTCAAAAGCTACGGCGCAAGAGGGAAGCATTTAAAAGCAACTCATGGAAAGAAAATTGAGTACCCTTGTAGCCTATGCCCGGCGGTTTTCGCCATGTGTAATCAAAGAACGAAACATGTACAACAAGTACATATTCGACACAAGACATTTTCATGCGATTTTTGCCCTTATAAGTTCGTCACAGCGGCGCAGTTGAGGAACCATATGGTAAAACATGGGGGAGAAAGGAAATTTCAATGTCAAGTGTGTAAAAAATCATACGCTAGGTCTAAAACTTTGAGAGAACATATGAGGATTCATAATAATGATAAGCGGTTTGTGTGTGAGTTTTGTAATAATGCGTATGTACAAAAATGTAGTCTGCAAAGTCATATGCGGACTCATCATCCCAATGCGGAGCCGCTGAAGAAAATTAGAATGTACCAGAACTATTGATTAAATGTTATTATTTGATATGTCTTTTACTTTTATTGTTAGTCCTTCTTCCTACTTATATTATAAATGCCAAAGTTTGCGGGATGTATGTTTATTACTCGATAAAAATATATTGAACAGAAAATGTTATGAATACGGATTGTATTAAAACCTGAATTAGCATATAAGTTACTTTTTATCCCAGTTTTTTAACCAACACTTTTTAAGCTTAAGAGATCTATAAACAGTTCTTGATGAAATGTGAAATGAAGTTATGCTAAGTATTCAACCCTCACTTGGTCTGCGTGGTTATCTTAAAGCCAAACTCCTTTCTCGTTATGGGACCCATGCCCAGCAGTGAAACGGAAATAAGTTTAATCTATTACACTATTCATAAATCATTTACTTAACTTTATTCAAGCAACATATAAAAAAATTATGGCCAAGCATGGAGCTGGTAGCATTAAATCTTTGTAAGACATTTTCAACAATATTAAAAAGAACTTTTGATATAGGTAAATGAATAAAATATACTTTACGTCATACTGATTTAAATTATCAATAATATATTTAAGTTTTAACATGACACGCTTAAAACCGAAGCAATAAACGTATTTAGAAAATAACAAGTAGCTGTAGCAAATCTAAAGAAACAAGCGAAGAGAGAATTATCGGACATTTTTCTATTTTTAGGAAGAAAAATCGAGAAACCAAAAGAGAGTTTGATAAAGGAGGAAGTGGTATCCGACACGGAAAATGCAATCATCACGACAGCAAAGGAAGGGTTCGAGAGACGGGCCATCTTCAGAAATAATATAGCCATAATCATGGAAACCTGTACTGCCTACCCTTTCAAGTATAGAAAAGGGACATATCTATGCTTTTTCTGCAAAAATACTTTCCTAGAACCTGAAAAATTGAGAGAGCATAACCATTTGCAGCATGCTGAAGTTAAACAGTTACTAAAACCGAGAAAATATGAGCCGTTAAAAATGGATTTCGCGACGACTATTTGCAAAATTTGCGATATTGAGATCGAAGATTATGCTATGTTGAAAATACATCTTACTGTGGAACATGGGAAAATAATAGACTGTACTTATGGGGAAAGCGTGTTACCATACAAACTTAGCAAAGACGAACATAACTGTCAAATATGTGGCAAAACTTACGAAATGTTTTTAAGTTTACACAAGCACATGAATGATCACTATGAACATTTTATCTGCGAAACTTGTGGCAAAAGATTCGCGACTTCTCAACGAATGGTGAACCACGCACGTACTCATGAAAGAGGAGATTTTCCTTGCAAAAAATGTACGGACATATTCCCGTCTTATGCGTCTTTGTACGCCCATAACGCGAAAGTCCATCGTTCGAATAAAAGATACAAGTGTCCAATTTGCGATGAAAAATTCGCGTCCTACAAACATAGATTGAAGCATCTGAATACGATTCATGGAGAGAAAACAGCCGTATTTCCTTGCCCTTCTTGCCCTAGAGTTTTCGATCTATGCAGTAGAAGAACAGCACATATAAGGTTTCAGCATTTACAAGAGAGAAATCATGTCTGTTCTATATGCGGGATGAAATTTTTTACCAATTATGAATTGCAAGAACATTCAATAAAGCACGGAGGCGAGCGGATATACCAGTGTGATGTTTGTAAAAAGTCATATGCTAGATTGAAGACGTTACGAGAACATATGAGGATTCATAACAATGATAGGAGATTTATTTGCCCCGTTTGTGGACAGTCGTTCATACAGAATTGTAGTCTGAAACAGCATGTACGTGTACACCATCCCACGAGTTTAAAAGACGTGTTTTGAGAATAAATTATGTTGTTTAATGATTTTGTTGGTTTCAATTTAACACACTTAAACAAAAATAAGCGTTATTTTGCATAGAAAATAATATTATTTAAATATCGTAGGCTTAACTTACTAAAGACTTCAGTTAAGTAGATAAATCGTAATTATTTGATGTTGAATCTATCTTCTCGTTGTCAAATTACTTTCATAGGTCTGTCTTAACTATGAATGCTTAACCTTTACGAATTAAACATGACTCAAAATATTTTACGGTAACTACTACAACTAAGTACTAAGCACTCTAAAAATAATACATGGGTTAAATTTTTAATAAAGCTCAATATTCTACAAGTATTTCTCGCGAATACTTAGCAAATAAAAAATGATTATACGTTACAATAGGCAACTGAAAAAGTCTACAATCCAGGCTTATCCAGCTTTTTTTCGAAGCCTAGCCTTTCTCTTCTTCTGCGAGGAAAAAGAGCAACAGTCATATATTTAATCGACTTATTTATATAAATAAGGATTTGTCACACCATATATTATATTCGCTACAGCCTACATATAACCGCATGTTTTGGGTGTCAGAGGTGAAAACAGCATGAAACAATAAATAAAAAACATAACATGCATTTCTCTATTTTAGGTCAACAAACGGATAACACTAACGACAACAACTTCGCAGAAAGATCCAGAAATATTACAGACGACGATATTAAAATGCGAAAACAACATTCTATTATATTACTGGAAATGACAAACATATGCCCTTTTAGATGGATGAAGAACTTGTACATATGTTTTTACTGCGATCAGCAATTCTCTGACCCAAATAAATTGAGACTTCATAACATAGAACACATATCTGTAACGAATACTCAAATAAAAAACGCTTTATCGAAGCTCAGAAAATACGAATTGGTTAAAGTAGATGTTACTGATATGAGCTGCAAACTATGTGACGATATTATCACAGATTTTCTCTCATTAAAGTGGCATTTATTAGATAAACATAAGAAGAATTTAGACCCAAAATCAGCGGACGGTGTTTTACCTTTCAAACTGACGGTAGATGAGTTCCAATGCGCGTTGTGTGTTGAAAAATTTGCAGAATTTAAGTCTTTAAACCAGCATATGAATGTACACTTTCAAAATTTCATTTGCGAGCAGTGTGGCAATGGATTTATCACTCCAGAAAGACTCAGAACTCATGCTTTTTCACATGAAACAGGGTCTTTTGCTTGCGAGAGCTGTGACAAAGTTTTTCGATCGACCAACGCTAAGAACGAACACTACGCGACGGTACACATGAAGGTCAAAAGACACCGTTGTCCACAATGCCCAGAAACTTTTCGAAATTATTTCCAAAGGAATAAACACATTTCTTCCATCCATGGATTAAAGTTAAAGGAATTTAAATGTACTATGTGTCCGAAAGTCTTTACTCTGAGCGGAAAATTAGGTGTGCATATTAGAACAGTCCATTTGAAATTGAAAAGGCACGCTTGTGAAGTTTGTGAATGGAAATTTTACTCGAAGTCTGAATTAAAAGAGCATATGATTAGACACGGAGGTGAGAGAAAGTTTCAATGTGGCATATGTAAGAAAGCATATGCAAGAAAACATACTTTAAGAGAACATATGCGAATTCATGAAAATGATAGGCGTTTCGTTTGTGCGACTTGCGGGACTTCTTTTGTACAAAAATGTAGTTTGAAACATCATACTAAGATTCATCATCCGAGTTTAACGCAGGGGAAAATTGATGGTTTTACTGCCGCGTGAAACTAGAGTCCACGACTGAGATCTGACTGAATATAACAGCAAGCGCAAAAGGCAATATCCATCAATATGAAACTCTTCCGTTACTGACTGACTGATGAACAACGCACAGCCGAAACTACTGAGCGTAGAAACTTGACATTTGCTATGAAGATTCCTTAGCAAGTGTAAAGAAGCACTAAGAGAGGATTGTAGGAAATTCCACTCCGAAGAGATTGGAAAGCTAGTAGTAGTTTAAAAATAAATATATTTACTGCCGTTAGTTTTCTAAGAGCTATGTGATTTTATTTACTTTTGTAATTAAGTTTTAATTAATAAGCCATCAACGCAGTTTACAGAAGACAGTCCCATTTGAATCTTGAAAAAAAATATTTAAAGAAACGCGATGTTTGCTACCGGTACTTGGCTAGCGTGGTGGACTTTAACTCCAACCCCTCCCCCGTTTGTGACCCTAGCTCAGGGTGGGCTAAAAAAGGTCCTATGCTTCTATGCCTAATAATATTCTAAGAAGCTTATTTTCCTTATTTTCAAATGTACACAACGAATGAAATTACTTGTATTGTGATTTAGTTATAAGTATTATGTAACAAGAACTGAATAAATGGTGATTTTAATTGAAATATATTTTCATTCACCCTGTCAAGAAAAATATGTACTAATTTTCTTTAGTTTAAAAACACATGATCAACCCAATCTTACTTTAAACATACATTTATATTAAAGCCACAGCCCACGATTGTTTCCGCGTGAAAAGATTTCCCGGTTTAAAAAGTAGGTATCTTAAGTTGTCAATCTATCTGACTTACTAATAAACGTGTTGTAAGCTGTGATTAGTTATACAGTGTTTTGTCTTCACTCACATACAGTTACAACATTGATTGTAAGTGACAAAACACTGTATAACTAATCACAGCTTACACCATGTTTATAAGTAAGACTGTTTATGCGTACCCTACGAAATTAAAATAACATCCACCCAATCTTATTCAATCGACTCAACGAATTAATTTATTCATCTAGAACAAATTCAGACACTTATGTTTGTCAGAAATACTGTTAGTGAACTCACCGCCAGTTCGGAAAGTAGAACCAATGAGAAGAGCTGGTAAGAAATTCCCGGCCACTCTTTTTAATCTAACTGAAATACCTAAAACAAAACTATTACAACTTACATTATTAATTGTGAAACGTGGATGTATTTCACCTCTGCATACACCTTGGGGTATAACAGGTTTAATATTATGTATATAGATATAAGTACAGAAAAAGAACCTTTCATCTGCTGTATATAAAAGGACATCATAATCAAGATGAAGAAGAATACATATATATTTCTTCTTTTCTAGGATCCGACACGCCAGACAAAACGAGAAGAATAGTGCCTATTTTCCAAGTGGAATATGACAGGAGCCTGTGTCGCCCGTTAGGCACTGTTATCGACTTCAGGAAAATTAAAAAGAACTACGTTTTACCCGACATTACATCACGGAGCCCATCGCCTGAAAACCCTCGGTCTCCATCACCGATTGTTGAAAGACCTGATTCGACAGACAATATCCAGATTGCTAAGAAAAATCCAGATATAAGACAAAATGCGTTGACAGTATTCGAATTTTCTACTATATATCCGTTTATTTATGGGAATAATAAGTTTAAATGCTTCGTCTGCTCGCAGCCGTTTCTAGACCTCCATTTGTTGAAAGATCACATGACTGAAAGTCACGCATTCGCGCCGTTGAAAAGACTTGTCAATAACAGGCGGGAGAATGTTTTAAAAGTGGATGTTAGTGATATAACATGCAAATTATGTGGAGAAAAACCTATAAATTTAATAGAATTAAAACGCCATTTAAAAGACCTTCATGATAAACCAATAAATATAGATTTACAAGACAATTTGATACCGTTCAAACTGCATCTAGTTGATGGATCGTACAAGTGTGTTATTTGCGAAGAAAATTTCATTAAAGTACGAACTTTGGTTATACATATGAGCGTACATTTTAACAACTACAGCTGTGAAATTTGCGGCTCCGGATTCATGACATTACGGTTATTGAAAAAGCATTTAGAAGTACACGAAACAGGGAGCTATCCATGCGATAGGTGTAACAAAGTATTCAGCACTCCTTACAAGAAAACTTTACATATTCGAGGAGTACATTTGAAGCAGTACCCAAGAAGGTGTCCCATTTGCCCAGAACGTTTCAACTCAAATTATAAAAGAACAATTCACTTACAAGACGTACACAATCAGTCGACGAGAGTACATAAATGTGAGACTTGTGGCCGGGGCTTCAATTTAAAGTACCATTTGATATGTCACACAAGGTCTGTTCATCTCCAAGAACGGAATCAGCAGTGCGAAATTTGTCAACAAAGATTTTGTAACAAGGAGTCTTTGAAACGACATATGGTTATTCATACGGGAGAAAAGAATCATAAGTGTGATGTTTGCGGTATGGCGTTTTTAAGACGAAAGAATTTAAAAGACCATTTGAGGATGCATAATATTGAGTAGAATAATTTTGAAGCTATGAAAGACGCGCAGCAGATTTAAAACGCATCTAATAAGAAGTAGGAACGGAGATAGAATATTTTTATATTCGAACAAATGTAAAGCGCTTTATTTCGCTAAGTTAAAACTGTAAGGGCGCGTTCTCACTATGTCGTAACAATTAATTTATCGATTGACGACTGTCGTCTCTAGCTGTTCCCATTATAACGATTGTTTCTAGCCGTCGTATCTAGCCGTCCCCACTGTCACGATAATCTGTCGTCACTGCAAAAATGTCGTAGACGACAGTAAGTCGTGTCGTTCTATATGTAACACCTCCATTTAAACATATAAGCCACGACACTTAAAACTACACGATTATCTGTCGTCACGACATAGTGGGAACGCGCCCTAACAGAGCGACATAGTTATATATAAAAAATATGGACAGGTGCGCCCTTTTTTTGCTGATTCCGGCAATATATAAAACTCAATTTCGACAAAAATGTTAGATTCTCTTTCTTTCATCTGTGGGGGCAGCTCGGCTCTAAATAGATAATTTAAGTAAGAAATAAAAGAATTTTTGTATATTTTCGTACCGTCGTCGTCTGTAGGATAATTTTGAATCAAAATAATTTATTTATATTGTAAATGTCATTGGTTATTAGTTTTATTTCTCAAAGTACAGTAAGCAAGATCAAATATCTTAATTTTGGAAACGCTATTTCGAAAAGATTATCGTGACAAATCAATGACGCCATTTTAAAAAGTAACTCCTTATCAACCGATTAACAATATTCTGTTTTGTTATATTGATGTTATTTAAGGGCAAAATTGAGATTAAATTATCTGTCTGTATCTTGTAAGATACTAATAGGTTTATCACGACAAAAATAACAAATCATTTGATTCCAAACTAAGCAGAGCTTGTGCTATTGCAACCAAATAACTGATAAACATACTTATATACTTCTAAATACATACAAATCAGGCTCGGAATAATAGATTACTTGTTCTCATCACACAAATAGGTACTTGACCCGGGTGTGATTGGAAGCCATCACACGCGTCGCTACGGCTATCGCGGCGAGGTGACCATGTTAACCGCTGCGCCAAACGTGCAGTTATGATAATTTTAAAAATATTCAAGCATTTTTGTAAAATTCGTAAATCTCTACCAAATATTTCTCCGATATGTAGGTATTTGATTATGGAAAAATGGCTCTAAACGGGCGCAGAAATTATTAATTGTATTGAAATTATTAATTTACGTATTTTGAAACTTAAAGTATTTTAGTAATTATGTAAATTATTCGAACCGGGAAACGTAGTGTTGGCAGGCCCCCCACAAGATGGACCGACGACCTGGTAAGGGTTGCCGGAGTCCGATGGATGAGGGCGGCCCAGGACCGGTCCTATTGGCGCTCGATGGGGGAGGCCTTTGTCCAGCAGTGGACGATTTCCGGCTGAGATGATGATGATGATGATATGAATAAATACAATAAGAACCTGTATGTTTATTTTATTTTATTTACTAAAACAGCAAATACTTATTTCCCAAAACCTTTTATACCTAAAGGGCGACCAGTCATCTCAGATTAGCTAGACTATACTAGATTACCAAAGAACGTCACTAGTTACGATCCCTACAAATTTGTTTTGCTTCATACTCATTAATACTTGTTGTCATACATGACCGTCGGTTACGAATGCCTGACCTTTTAGAAGCACATTACCGATATGATCTGTGTATGTCTGTAATAATAACTCCACGGCATTTCTTTTCACTTACAGACAGTAAATCAACTTCGTCAATATACTAACTTTCAATATCTAATAAGCATTTATTCTATTTCAATTTTTTTAGTATTTCCTTCGCGGCTTTTTTGTTGTTTTCTCTACATAAAACCATTCCCCGTGCCTTAAAAAATATAAGAAGTGAAATTAGCTGAAACCGTGGAGCCGTTCTTACGTGTTGCACTTAGTAACACATTTAATGATCATTTTGTATGTATATAGATAATTTCTTCTTTTAAATGGTATTAGTATAATGGTACTATCAAACTTAAAGAAAATTCAGCCATAATTTTTTTCTTCTAGGATACATTCAAGAATCAAATTCAACGATTACAATGAAAACCGAAGACGGGGAAGACATTAAACTGAAAATACTGAAATATCCCATACCTTTGGACAGTCTACAATATGAGAACGAAAATAACACGAAATATAGCAAAGATACAGCTAAAAAGAAGACTGCAGAAATTAAAATAAACAATAGTTCTTCAAACGTGAAGTTAGGAAATCTAACATTACTGAAAGAACCAATTTCTTTGGATAATATCGAATGGAAAGACGAAAACGATCAAATATTAAACTCAATTACTTATAACGTGAAAACCGTACAGAGTTCTCTTTACGGCACTTCGAAGAAGAAAGCTAAAAGTATCGAAAATTTGTCGTGGAAGCAAAATGCGTTTGTTATATTTGAAAATTCGTATGTGTACCCTTTTATTCATGCTGGGAATAAATACAAATGCTTTGTTTGTTCTAAAGCGTTTCTAGAAGCAAATTTACTAAAAGAACATGCGAACAATGAACATAATATTAAAGAAATTAAAAGAGAATTGGACAACAGAGTAAGGGATAAAAATATAAAAGTTGATGTCACTGATTTGCGGTGCAAAATTTGCTTGCAAGCGCTCACAAATTTACAAACTTTGAAAGCACATCTAAATAATCACGGGTTGAATATCCAACCAGAATTACAAGATAATATAATCCCATTCAAATTAGGAGGTGACAATTTCGATTGCCAAGTATGTGGAGAGAGGTATCTCAAACTTAGACTCTTAATCATTCATATGAGCAAGCATTTTAACAACTACAGTTGTGAAATATGCGGTGCTGTATTCATTTCTCTAAATTTATTGAAAAGACATTTACAGACGCATGAAACTGGGTCGTTTCCTTGCGATAAATGTGACAAAGTATTTAGTAATGCGGCTAAAAGGACGCTACATATGAGAGGAGTGCATTTAAAACAGCAGCCACGGAGATGCCCGATCTGCCCCGAACGTTTCAACTCAAACTATCAAAGAACCAAGCACTTGCGTATTGTTCATAATCAGACAACTGGTTTGTTTCGTTGCGATACTTGTGGAAGGGAATACGACTTGAAATATCATTTATTGATTCATATAAGATCTGTACATCTACAAGAAAGGAATCAGGAATGTCCTATCTGTCAGTCTAGGTTCTTTTCAAAGTATTGTTTGTCAAGACATATGGTTATACATACAGGTGAAAAGAATTTCAAGTGTGAGGTCTGTGGGAAAGCGTACGCTAGGAGGAAAAACTTGAAAGAACATTGTAGGTCTCATGAAGGTCTTGTGTGTACGAATTATGGTGATCAGAGTTTAGTTCATAGTATTATTTAAATTTAAAAAGACACTGGCACGTAGGTTACTGAATATTATCATTTAAAAGTAGTTATTAGAATTGAAGCGTAGATTAGACTGTTTGGAAATTATCTCTGGTTTTAAAGACGTATTTAGACGAAAGAAAAGTGGCCTAAGTATTAACGATATTATAGTAAACTGTAATTTAAACTGTATGCTAGTTTTTGTCAAACTTTTGCGACTGAATTTAATAATAAATCATCTTTTATAAACTGAATCTTCATTTATTTACAAAATTACCCTTCATTACTCTCAAGACATAACAAAATAACGAAAATTATTCGTATAGAAGAAGCAGCCATTATAAAAGGCATCATTTTATTTTCCCAGGGATACTGCCAACACGCCCGGGACCGAGGACAAGTATATGGCAAATGACCATATCAGAACGTCAGAATGCAGCCACATTCTTAGTATATACCACAGTCAAGCCATTCTTCTACCAGCAGGCAAACTTTAAATGCTTCTACTGCAACGAAGTCTTCCCTGAAATCCACTCAGTACTACAACACACGGCTTTCCACGCGACTCCAGAAAAATACTGCTTACTCAAACAGTATCTGAGAAAAGGAAAACGAGTCATTAAAGTAGACATTTCGGGTCTTAAATGCAGAATTTGTGATCAAAAGTATTCAGATTTGGACGATATTAGAAAGCATTTAATAGCTGCTCATAAAAAAGAATTCAATTCTGCAGGGAATGGGTTAATGGCGTACGATTTGAGCACGAATAACGGGCAATTATCCTGCCATAAGTGCAATAAGACATTTAATTCGTTCTTTTTATTAAATCGACATATGAATGTTCATTTTAGTGTTGTTTGCGAAACTTGTGGTCTAGGCTTCATGTCCCACCAGCGTTTGATAAACCACAGAATAGTTCACCAAAATGGAATCCATCGATGCGAGAAATGTCAAGAAATATTCCCAACAAAACTAAAATTAAGGTACCATTTATTCAAAAAGCATGAAGTGACCAACGCGAAGAAAATCAAACCACTAAAATGTCCTCATTGCTTAGAAAGATTTGCAGAACATTATAGAAAGATGACGCATTTGAAAGAAGTGCACGGAATCACGTTTACATTCGAATGCCAGACTTGTAAAGCGGTTTTACCAACACGTAGAGCTTTGACAGAACATATAACTAAACTGCACACGCAAAAAATACAATGCAAAGTATGTGGAAAGTGTTTTGGAACGAAATCTTTGCTCAAAATGCACTCAAGAGGCCATACGGGAGAGAGAAATTTCTTCTGCGGGATTTGCCAGAAGGCCTACATGCATGAACGAACATTAAGACAGCATATGAGAGTCCATGGGCCTGTCTGGAAATTTACTTGTTCAGAATGCGGCAACGGGTTTCATAATAGAAATGATTATAATAAACACATGAAGCAATGGCACCCGCAGTGGCAGTTTAAGACTATTGTGAAAAATTTTGGTAGTGATATTATTAGTTAAGACTTGTCATTTAAGTAGGGAATGGTAGACTGTGCTTTTAGGAAAGTAATTGCTGAATATAATAAGCCATTCGCCTTACATGCTAGGTTCGAGAGCTCGAGGCAACACACTGACTTTTCCAAGTGATGTGTGTATTAGAAGTAATTAATGATCGCTTGTTATAACGGTGAAGTAAAACGTGATGAAACTTTTCATACCTGAGAGTTCGTTTAACACAGTTATTGAAGGAATGCAAAGTCCCCAACCAGCGTGGTAGACAAAAGGCCTCTTCCTCATTCCAGGAGAAGACTCTTGCTCAGCAGAGAAACATTCATGAGTTAAATTTATTTATTCATTAGAGAAGTAGGTTTTAAAAGACACACAGATCATATCACTGATGTTTTTATTATCATTATTTATTAAAACACTAATGCTTTTGTAGAGTGCCCTTCGCAAAAGGCATCTGCAACTCTACAACACGACAATCGAATCTAAAATCTAAATATAATAATATGCATCAAGAGCCTATAATTATAAGTATTTATATTATAAATAACTAACCCCCGGTTTCTGAGGTACATTTAGCGGTAGTTTATCTATTCAATAGCGTTTTCTTATATGAGTTTTAACGTTTTTGAATAGATAAACTACCGCTAAATGTACCTCAGAAACCGGGGGAAAATAATGCTTTCTAGTCAATAAAATATTAGTTTACCACTTTTATACACTAGTTTAATTAATTAAAATGCATTTTGATACTGGCAATACTTAAGTATAAGTTGGATAGCAGGTTACCATAACTACTTGTAAAAGACTAATTTATTTTTTTAGCACAAATCAGAGTGTAAGATCGTCATAGATAAACTAGATTGCTGTGCTGCGTTTCCGTATTATGAATAAATAAGTATTTTTGATCAAAAGTTATATTTTATTTACCCGAAATACATAGGTATACTACAAGTTAGCGCAAGTTTATAAGGATCGATAATGTACCTATGATTTGTATTTGAAACTAAACTATAAAAGAATTTTATTCAAGTAAATATATTTATGCGCGGCAGAAGTTAAATAATATTTTTTCCCAAAATATATATCTACTCAGCTCCTAAATGTACGGTATTTTTCTATACCGACGTATGTGACATTCTTAAGCACCAAATTTAGCTATGGAAAAAGAAACTTACATTAGTTATACTTATTTATATATTTATACAAAACAAAAGGTCTTAAAGGCAGACTTCATGCCTTAGCCATTATCTGACACTCTTAAACTTACATAAAGATGAATTTCACATTCAAGATGATTTCCCTGCAAAATTGGAAATACAAGAAACTAAAACATGAAACATTTTTTCCCAGGAAAGGAAGCGAATCGTCGGCAAGGAGCTCTCACGAGTATATGGGAACTAACTCTCTCAGAAAGACAGAACGCATCGATACTCATAGAAAATACTACAGCGACGCCATTCATTTACTGTCGGTACTATTTCAAATGCTTTTATTGCAGAGAACAATATACCGACATTAAAACAGTCCTGTTGCATACAAAGACGCACGAAATACCACAACAAGGAGTTATTTTAAAAGATTATTTACCAAAAGGGAAAAGAACAGTAAAAGTCGATATTTCGGAACTAAATTGTCGTATTTGTAAAGAAAGTTACACAAATTTAGATGAAATTAGACGACATTTAATAACGCAACATAATAAACGATTTACTGAATCTGGAAATGGTCTAGTTGCATACGATTTATCTTCGAAAAACGGGCAGTTTTCTTGTCATATTTGTTTGAAAATATTTCAAACTTTTATTCTTCTAAACCGGCATATGAACGTACATTTTAGTAATGCAGTTTGCGAGACTTGCGGCGCCGGTTTTATGACGCATCAGAGACTTTTACAGCATAAAGAAATACATCTACCGGGAGGTTATCCTTGCAATAAGTGTAGTAAGGTTTACACAACCAGTTCTAACCTAAAATATCACATAGAAAAGGCACACGAAGGAACAACCACCATGCGAATGCTACGATGTCCTCACTGCCCTGAACGATTTTCTGAACATTTTCGCAAATTGAAGCATTTGAAAGATATTCACGGCATAACTTTTTCTTTTGATTGTGAAGTATGCAAATCAGTATTTCCGAGCAGAAGAGCGTTGACAATGCATACAAATAAGTTTCATTCGGAGAAAACGCAATGCGAGATTTGTAAAAAGACTTTTAGTTGTGTTACCACTTTAAAAAAACACATGATATCTCATACGGGAGAACGAAATTACATTTGTAGTGTGTGTCAGAAGGCTTACAGACATCAGAAAAGTTTGAAACAGCATATGAGGAGTCATGGGCAGGGAGAACAGTATATAAAGTTTAATTGCGCGGAATGTGGCAATGGGTTTCCAAATAGAAATGATTTTAACAGGCACGTTAAGGAGTGGCATCCTAGAAGCTTCTTTGATTATGCTGTACACTAATTTTGTCATGGATTTTGGCATGAAATCAAACGCTTGCATTACCAGGATCTTGTGTAAAAGTAATGCAAATTGCGTCGCCTGGCCTCCGCTTTTTTTATTGAGGAATGCAAATAAAGTTGTGAAAAAAAAAACATTTCGACGCTTTTAAGAATGACTGGTCGGAGCTTGCCACAAAGGTCCTTTTTGAACTTGAAAATCTTCAGCTGTAGAAAACGTCTAGTTTTAAGCAATAACGTCGAATTAAATATTTGTTTCGTGTTTGGGATTCAAATCCACACCTAGCGCTTATAGGTAGCGGCGTGGTGACCACCTTAACCACTGCGTCATCACGTACAAAAGTCAGTATTGTAATGAAATAACAGCAAATTGCTGTAGAACTGATATTATGATCTCTACTGATACATTTAAGGCTTAATTTTGTTTAATGAAGTTAATATAAGGCTTTTTATACTGAAAACATTTTGTTTTATTTGACCTACCCTTGCAACTTTATGAAAACCTTGAAACGAAAACGTAGTAAAATCCACACAAGTCTTTATTGATTTTGTAATTTAATTTGATTCAAAGAAAAACATAGGCTCATATACCTACCTATTTAACCAGAATTATATTATTTGGAAGCAGTAATAGCCGAATGGTGTCCATTCTACTGATCAACGGTTCAAAACCTAGGCAATACCATCAATACGCTAATGATATTACTAATTTATGTCATTCTATATCATTATTATAATAGTAAGCCTAAGCTTAGCCCTTTCTTTCATTCCAGGAGGAAACCCATGCCCAACAGAGGTACTTATAGACATAAAATTACGAATAATTTATGTAATCATACGATTAATAAATCTTTTTATTGTTTACAGATGAAATTCAAGAACAAACGAGCGTTTGGCAGTTGACAGTTCCTGAACGAAAAAACGCGGCCACCTTCATACAATACACGACTGTCCGACCTTTTATATTCATGGGATTCAGTTTCAAATGTTTCTACTGCACAGATTACATTCTAGACCTCCCATCTTTGTTAGAACATACAACCACACACACAAACCTAGATAGAAATGAAATACTACAAAAATACGTAACGAAAAGCAAACGAACACTCCAAGTTGATATCTCTAAGTTAAACTGTCGACTTTGCCGCGAAAAGTTTGAAAATTTAACAACAATAAAAGATCATTTAATTGTGTGCCACGGTATTAATTTCTTTTCTGCGAGCAACGGAATGACTGAATACAAAATGGAGTTGGTAAATAATATGTTTAAATGCCACCATTGTGAGGAAGAATTCCATCTTTTTGGACTTTTAAATTCGCACATGAATAGCCATGTTGGGAAAGTCGTTTGCGAAAACTGCGGAGCCGGTTTCCTAAATCAACATTTACTTTTAAAACACAGAGAAACTCATGTCAATAAGAAATTCAGTTGTGATATTTGTAAATTAGAATTTGTTAAGAAAACTCGTTTGAATTATCACATTTCGATAGTACATAAAGGTAAGGAGCGTGTTAAAGCGAAAAAATGTCCGAAATGTTCGGAAACTTTTAAGGAACATTACAGTAAGATGAAGCATTTGAAGGAAGCGCACGGAATATCCAACACGTTCACTTGTCATGTTTGTAATTCTAAATTTCCAAGCCGCCGTAATTTGACGGAACATTCGAATAGATTTCACACTCAAAAGTACAAATGTAAAATATGCTCTAAATGTTTCACTATAGAGTCTAAATTAAAACAGCATCTCAAAGCTCATACCGGGGAGCGAAATTACATATGTCCGATTTGTAAAAATGCTTATATGCATAAAGTATCTTTGAAGAAACATATGCGAAGTCATAATTCAGTGTTTGTTTGTTCACAATGTACGACCTCGTTTGCCACGAGGGCGGAGTTAGTCAAGCATGTGAATGAATGGCACCCTACCTACGGAGAAGTTTCTGATGAAGGCTGAAACTTTCTTACTAATATTGTTATAATAAGTGTCAAAAACAACAAAAGGTAATGCATTTTTAATTCGTCAGTAATGTCCTAAGGACCTGCCGGATCAAAGAATAGAGATATTCGGGCTGATAGCGATCTACCTAAGTCACTGCAGCTTTCGCCATTTCCTTCCCCACAGCAGCAGTCCCGTCCCCCACCTATATACCAGATAAATATTATAAATTAAACATTAACTCGCATCGCCAACGCTGCCCAAATAACCATGAAAAAATTCCTACTTAGGATTCCCAAGGATAACGACTTGACGTCAGGGCGTCTGGTTGTATGAATATCAGCCAAATCTCTTTACAGCATGTTTTAGAGACAAAACATAATATGTTGTGCCGACTTAACGTGGGATAAGCACATGATAAAGACGAAATATTTTTACTGATGGTAACTTTTTGTTTATTATTATTACTAATAAACAATAAACAATTTTAACTAATATTATGCTATTTTATTTATACCGGAACCTTTGTACAATCATTTTGTGACCAACATATGAGGGTAGGCGTAGAAACTCGCGCCGCAAGGAGACGTCGCTTAGCAGCCACATCAGTCAGCCCGTGACCACGGTCGATGTAGCGATCGAAACGTCGCGTTGAACAACAAATAAGGTTCCGTAACCTTAATGTGGTACATGGAGTGCGGTTTGCGGTAAGTCCTTGACTATTTTTTAATTTTCGTCACATTTAATCACACCAGACAAGCGACTGGTAGGATAAAAAGAGGCTTAAAGGGCGACTGCAAGCAATTTTGGTCCTTGAATTATCATAATAATATCATTAAAATATTGATACAATGGAAATTTTTATTCCTAAGTACTTATGTAGCGAAAATATTTGTGACTAAAATTGCTCGCCGCGCCGCTGTCCCTGTGAAGTGAGGTTAAGACCCGTTTAGTTATTACGTATTATGTGTACAAAGATCAATCGTTTAAAAACTTTGAACTATAATGACATTGTTATGCTCATGTAGTAAACAGCGCGCTTCTCGCCATAAATCGACCGCGTAAAACATGTCGCTTGTAAAATTATTTCAATATAAAAAAACCTACCTAATAAAAGTTTTCCCGATCCGAGAAACGAATCCAAGATCTGACGATGAGTAGGTGCATACATTGTCGTTTATACCACTACGGCAGTCAAGTGTAAATTACGGCAACGCAATTAGCTCGCTGCAAACTAATTGATAATGCAAATAGATTGTGGCAAACGATAATAAATTAATAGTGTATTCAGTTAGGGTATTGATAATAAATAAAAGCCATTATAATAATCATAGCTATATTTAAAACTCAGTTCTTAAATTCCAAATACATATGTTTTTAATATTTATTTATTTATAAAACATATTTTTATCTTAATATTTAAGTACTTATTTCTATATCATCACGCCTATGTTTCACTTAGAAGTAAGTAGTTTATCATAAGTGCAAAAGTGAGTACAATATGTCCATTTTTTCGTCGGCTAAATGGATTAACCGATTTGGATAAAACTTGAAAAATTATAGATATCTTGTGTAAGAAATTAAGATAAGTATATTTACAAAAATAACTAATAAGCAGTGCCGCTTTTATAATCTACCAAACGGTAAAAATGTCGTGTATCCTATTGTTGAAATTCCATAGAAACTAATCCATATTTATTAAAAAATAATAAAAAATACACTTTTATACTTCAGATAGTTTATCCAACACTTATAATGCCCGGTTCCTAAAGCACATTTAGCAGTAGTTTATCTATTCAACTATCATATTTATATGAATTTAAACGCTATTAAATAGATAAACTACCGCTAAATGTACCTCAGAAACCGGGGGTAAAATAACTAATTAAATATTTAAGAATAAACTTAACTAAACGCTTCATTAAACTCATTTAACGGATGCTTACTTTTCATATGATTTTTAAAATTATTCATTTGAGTATAGGAAGATGGGCACAAATTACATTTGTATTTCTTTTCCGTACTATGAGATAGTAAGTGGACTTTTAAAGCCTTTTTCCTAGGGTACGTTTTACCACAATAATCACACCTATAGTGCCTTTCTCCCGTATGTGAGGTCATATGGTCTCTCAAAGCAGATGGAAGGTAGAATTTTTTATCGCAAAGAGAGCATTCGTGCCTCAACAACTGTAAATGCGTTCGCTGATAATGTTCTCGTAAAGTCTTGCGGCAGTTGTATACTTTGTCACAACCCTCGCAAGGAAATTGACGCTTTTCGCCGTGAAAATTCATCTTATGACGGTATCTCATATGATAGGTTAAAAAAACTTCATCGCATTTATTGCAAGGATATGCCGCTTCGTTCTTATGTATCCTAGAAATATGGAAATTTCGAGAATATTTCGAACGAAATGTTTTATCGCATTCCGTGCAAGGAAACATTTCGACATTTCTCTCAGTATTGTGTGAATTTTTGTGAAATATCAAATGTCTTTCCTCAAAATAATGAGCGCCACAGACGTCGCAAATAAATGTGCCGAAATGTTCCGCCATATGCTTTTTCAACGCTTGAAAAAAATTAAAACTTTTATTGCATTCCAAACAATTTAATTTGCCAGTTTTCAATTTAAATTTAATAAATTCAGAGTCGACATCTTTGAAAATGTGTTTATTGTGTATTTTTGTTAAATGTTCTTTAAAAGAATCAATGGAATCAATATGTGTTTGACATAACCTACAATCTATTCGAGTAATGTCCACTAGCGCCATCTTTTTGCTGGTTTCAAACTCTTTATATGTTCTTGGGTCATGTTCTAGCGTATGTTCTCTTAATTTATTAGGGTCTAAGATCATTTCGCGGCAGTAGACACAGTGGTAATCACTAAATACAGCTATGAACGGCGTCACGTAGGAATTCTCGATGATAGTTCTTGCGTTTCGGATTGTGTTCAGTTCCTTGTCTAAGATAGGAGGGCGCCGTTGTCGAGTGTCTTGTGTTGAGTCTGAAATAATTCAAATTTTGATTATAATACACAATATGAAATCACGCTTTCCCATAAAGGTAGGCAAAGACTAAAGAACGTCACTTGGTACGATGCTTACAAACTGCCCTTGCTATCACATACATACATGTTGTCATACAGGACCGCCGGTTACGAGTAGCACCTGACCTTTTACTTAGATTTATAAAAGTCGACCTGTATAAGTATTTGTTTTCCTCATAAGTATCTCTATGGGAAAAGTTCATAATATTATGTACATCCTACTTATATTATAAATGCGAAAGTTTGTGAGAATGTATGGATGTTTGTTACTCTTTTACGCAAAGACTACTGAACCGATTACGATGAAATTTGGTACATAGGTAGCTGAAGACCCAGAACAACACATAGGCTACTTTTTATCCCGGAGTTCCCGAGGGATCGGGATTTACACGGGAAGGGTTTCCACGCGGACGAAGTTGCGGGTGGCCTATGGTATATAATAAAACTCACCTTCTAATATCTTGCTATCAAGCTTGTTCTTAATTTTCTGCAGTCTGTTCAGTAAGTCGGTGTGTATCGAGTCGTCCGACACAGTGGCGCCGTCTGGTGGCGCGCGCTTGCGTTTGCGACGAGACGTTGATGCGGGCTCGGCTTCTAGGGAAGTGATAAGAATATAAAATAAATATTATAAATAATCACTGAGTATTTTAGACAGAGAAAAAACAGGAAAATATGGCTTTTGGGTAGTATGGCTTAGGTTTTCGTTTCGAAGCTAAGACCTCTCGCAGTGTAGTGCATTCATTGCAGTTACGCAGTCTGACTTTTGAGCGTGACAAGTGTGATGTAATCCATGCTACTAATATTCCCCATATTGTAGGGCTAGAGGCATCTTCCAAGGAGACTGTTTCCAACATGAGAGTTCAATGAGTTAACTAGCTTTTCATCTGTAGCTTTCTCCATATCGAATTTTCATCTTAAGTGCTCCTCTACACTTGCTAAGGAATGTTCATAGCAAATGTCAAGTTTCTATGCTTAGTAGTTTCGACTGTGCGTTGTCCATCAGTCAGTTACTCAGTAATGAAATATTTTAATATGAATAAACGATTAGTTTAGTAATATACCTGCATCACCCTCCGCTTGGGCCTCCACCTCCATATCCTCACTGTGCTGCTCCACATCGCTGTCTACCTCATCAATGATCTGCGGGGGCTCCTCTGTCACAGGCTCGTGCTTCACTTGCACCTCTAACTTTATACTGCTGTCTTCACCCACTGGAGACAAATGGTATGTTTAAATTTTTTAGATTATTTTTAGAATTTTTTTTAGATTATAACTGATTTGTGTGATATGGGGTATAGATAGAAGAAATAATTTAAGTATAGTATTGATTTGTTTGAGTTAAGAAAATAAGTATTACAATATCACAACTGTTTTTCGGTGTATGAAATAGGTCCTTATTTCAGCGTAAACAATGTCAGTCCCATTTAATAGGAAGCGAGCCCATTTTCACATACCATCGCTAAACTCTGGGCTACTATTGAGAAATATTCCAATATGTTATGGCGAAGTCAGTACCATAAGACTTCGCCATAACATTTAAGAAAATAAAAGTTGACTTTCATATACCCTATTTTAAGCTGCTCGGAGGTTAATTCTAAAAACACTGAAGACTAGTAATTTTATAGGTATAGCATAGTGGTATAGGTTAGAAAAGACTATAAAGTATAAAATACTTATATAAATAACAATACCTTCATGTATAGTAACGGTAGCATTCAGCAGTTTCTCCTCACACTGCAGCACTTGCTGTCTGAATGCGCGCGCATCTCGGAGTCGCGTCACGCACGTCGCACAGATCAGACGCTCTGACTCTTCACCGTCTAGGTGGGACAGCTAGGGTTGGACAAAAAAATAATAATTATATCATAAATATTGTTATTAGTTCCTTTAATTTGTAATTTCTTTTTTCTTCAAGAACTGTGTCGTTTTCTTTTTTGTCGCGTGCAATATTAAAGGTTTTGTTAGGGGCAGCTGAAAATCAGTGCTGTGCCTAGCACAGCGTATACTGAGTTTAAATGTTAGAACAGTCAACTGAGAGTCCTCTGCGCTGTGTCTATGTTCAGTTTGCTTTAAACACCTACTTGTGTTCAAGTTGTAGCACCAATAGTTTGTTATCATACACGGAAATAGATTGTCAGAAGCTCTTTAACAGTTATTTATTGTAATTAACGTATCTATGTTGTAAATTGAAACTATTAACTAACTTAAAAGTAACTGTTTGAATCGCTAAGTAGTTATTTGATTATGTTCGCTACTACAAAATCATATAGTCTAATAAGAATATGTTAGTATCTGGTATCTATCACACGGTCATCGGAATACAAACTAAGCAGAGCTTTTACTGTAACCAGACAACTGATAACACATACTTTCACACGCGTTAATACATAATCAGATAGATAGTATTATATCCTTTAATAAATAGTTGTAATAATACTTACAACAAGACCAAAACAATCGACAAATAGCTCCGAATAAACTTCTCTTCGGCCCTGCCATTCGTACTCAAAGTTCAGCAACCGGCACTTTTTAAGCAAACCACAGCACCGACACATGCCAGGGTCCACGATCGGACCCTTTTTACTCGCGCTCATTGTGTATTTTATTCACAATAACTATGTATTTATTTTTATTATCGGAAATGGTTGAAATTGAAGACTTTTGTCACAAAAACAAAGTCGGCAAATGTCAATAAATGCGTTTTGTTGTTGCTTCTTATCATGAAGCTTACAGAAAGTACAGCCTTATTGTCTACTTTAACGCCATCTAGTATGGAGTGGCGGGAACTTTACCTAGCTTTTTTTGCGCAGCCAGCATAATTTATTCATGTAATATTAACACCTCTTTACTTTCTTATTTTATTTAAACTAAAAAGGGTACCATTAACCATTGGAATTGTAAAATAAAACAACCAAATAAAATTAATATCATACACATTTAATACTGTCACAATATAATTTAATAAATTATTATAATTCGACGATAAAACATTCTTCATATTCAACTAAAGTTAGCATCCAATTCATAACCACCATGATGACTTTTCATATGATTTTTCAAACTCCCATTTTGGGTAAATGTCGAATTGCAAACATCACATTTGTACCTCCTTTCATTGCTATGAGACCTAATATGTTCTTGCAAAGACTGTAACCTCGGATAACTTTTATCACAGAACTCGCAACGGAAATTCCTTTCACCGGTATGAGTAGCCATATGTTCTTTTAGCCTAGACGGTAAATAAAACCTTTGATCACACAAATCGCACTGATGTCTGTAAACTTTTAAATGATTCCTACGATTATGTTCCATTAACGTTTTGCGCCGATTGTAGACTTTATCACACAATTTACAAGCAAAAGTCCTTTTGTCGCCGTGAACTTCGATTAAATGTCTATTTCTTAACGCGTAAGAAAGAAAACTAGCTTCACATTTATAACAATTAACTGTAGGTTTCTTCTCATGGACTGTAGCTACATGCAAATACCTACTATACTTAGATTTTAAATTCTTCCCGCATATTTCACAAGGAAAACTTTCTTCGACTTTCGTATGCGACTTTATATGAGTACGTAAAGAATTTCGCTCCAAAAAACAAGCGCCACAGACATCACAAATAAAAGTACCAAAGTGATCAATCATATGTTTTTTTAAAACATCAAAATATGGAAACACTGCATTGCACTCTGTACACGCCAAATTGTCTATGGTTAATTTAAACTTTAAGAACTCGTTAGTGACGGGATACATTGTTTTGTCGTGGACGGTAGAGATGTGCCTTTTGAATGTTTCTAAATCATCGATTTTGTCGTTGCATAATCGACAATCTATTCTAGTGATGTCTATTTTCGGTATTTTTCGGTTTTCCATGGTACTTTGAAAGAGTTCTATGGGGTTGTGTGTGAGAGTATGTTCTCTTAATTCCACAGGGTTAGTGAATTGGTCCCGACAGTAGAAGCAATAGTAAATGCTGATTCTGTTCTGAAAGGGGCAGACATATGAGTTGTGGACTATGGTCACTGCGTTGTTGTAGACCATGTAGTCATGGTCTAGTTCTTGCTGTTTCTTCTTGATTTTCAGTTTCTGTGTTTCTTTTTTCGGTGATTTGAGTTTTACTGGAACAGAAAAAGAATAAAAGTTGCATTAAAATGCACGCAAAACATGTTTTTCAAAACCTCTTACAAATAATACCACCAAACCCAGAACAAATACTTAAGAATCTCACAAATAATTGTTCTTTTCGGAAATCGAACCCACGCACTTTGGTATCAGCTTGAAAAACCACCATGTCTGCTAACTATGTAAGGAACTTCAACTACATTACAAACATAGACCTCTATCGCGACCACCCGACGTTTTCAGAAATTCAGAAATCTATACTAATCTATACTAATATTATAAAGCTGAAGAGTTTGTTTGTTTGTTTGTTTGAACGCGCTAATCTCAGGAACTACTGGACCGATTTGAAAAATTCTTTCAGTGATAGATAGCCCATTTGTTGAGGAAGGCTATAGAAGCAGATTACGAGTAATCTTTACTAAAATTATAAAGCTGAAGAATTTGTTTGTTTAAACGCAATAATCTCAGGAACTACGGGTCCGATTTGAATACATCTTTCGGTGTTAGATAGCCCATTTATCGAGGAAGGCTATAGGCTATATATCATCACGCTACGACCAATAGGAGCAGAGTACCAGTAAAAAATGTTACAAAAACGGGGCAAATTATGACTCATTCTCTTTTATGTGACGGAAGCGAAGTTGCGCGGGTCAGCTAGTTTATCATATTAACATTGATCACCCGTCAACAGAGAAAGGATTTAGTACATAAAGATTTTCTGTAAATCAGCTAAAATATTTTTAAATCCATACATTAATTAAGGCGTATAAACGGTAAAGAGATACTTTGCTCGAGCCGTAAAAACCGCGTTTCTGATTTTTTTATAATTTTGCTGGACATCTCTTTATTACTAACTCACCTGGTTTGTCCAACATATGGTCAAGCTTGGCTCTCAGTTTGTTCATCTTGTGAATGATCTCTCTCTTAACATGCACCTTGTCTTTAGCGCGAGTTCGCTCACATATTGGCTCGGAATCTGACTTCACTTGTATCTTCTCATCTTTCGTGTCCGGTAGATCTGTGGACAGCATTATCATTCCAATTATTTCGTATATATGCGACAGTTAACTTTGTATGTCTGAATATAGTAACGAGTCGTAAACAAGGAGTGCGTGTGATGGAACGGAAGTACGGCATTTTTTTTAATTCAAGTATTATGTTTATTTTAACGCTAGTTTGTTTATTTAAAACTTTGAGACTGTAAAAATTAATGTGAGTAACTTTTCAAACAATAAATAATAATATGGGCAACAGAGAAAAATATAAATATACAAAAATAATAATAATAAATCAAACAAAAACTATTGAATAATTTTTGGCAAAAAATATGCCTTTCTTAGAATCCTGTGCCTTCAACTTCCATACCTTAATTGGGTTAACAATCGATACAGCAGTTTTGCGAGTGTGAAAGAGGTAGACAGTCAGACATTGATATTTATGATATAAAGCATATATATTATGCTATCCTAAACTCAAGTACCTAAAACTGGGATATAACTAATGTAAAATAAATATATACACACCTGTGCTATCATCATCATGCATGTCTCCATCATCCATATTGTCTGAATCCTCAGTACATGGAGGTTCGAGCTTCACTTCCACCTTGCTTATGCCATCTGAAATACATAAAGCATTATATACATACATAACATCACACATGTTATATGGAGTGTAAGCAGACATGTAAAAAAATACACTCACATTTTACCATTTACAATCTGAATCCTATGTAACAGGAGATGAGCCTATTGCCATATACCAAGCTACTATTGGAAAATATTGTAATATAATTTAGAAAAGACTTTACTTTGCCAAATCTAGGTGTCAAACCTGAGTCCTCATGATCAACAGTTACACTACCAGCACCACACAGTTCAGAGGTAATGTGTGGTGGTTGTATTTTATTATATACTTAGATCAGTTTTTTATTTACACATGTGACAATGATATTGTAAAGCTTGTACCTTCTTTAGGGTGCATCTTGGTGGACAGGAAGGCCTCCTCACTCTGCAGGACTTGTTGGCGGAAGGCGCACGCGTCACGCAGCCGCACCACGCACGTCGCGCACACGCAACAGTCCTTACTGTCACCGTCCAAGTGAGATAACTGCAATTATAAACATATTGATGTGTGAAAAATGTAAGTTAAATGTTTTTCTCATTCTTGCTTCTTGCTTTATTTGGATTATCCATACTAATATTATAAATGCGAAAGTAACTCTGGCTGTCTGTTACTCAAACACTCCTAAACGACTGAACCAAATTGCTTGAAATTTGGTATGGAGATATTTTGATATCCGAGAAAGGACATAGGCTACTTTTTACCCCGGGATAATGATGCATTCCCGTGGGAAAATTCAGGTGGCGGACAAAGTCGCGGCTAAAAGCTATTAATTAATAATTCTGTGTATGTCCAAAATAAAGTAGCTGTATCAAATTAACTGATTTAGAAAGATTTCAGGCATAAACCTGCTTGCAAGTCAAGTTAAACAAATAACAGCTTATTGTCTACTGAAAAATTCAGTACTATGCTTTTGAAACAATAGACTACAATAGATACTGGCAGTAAATCAATAGATAACATTATTTATTTAAGAAACTTAGCCTAGGCATCACTTGTTAGTTAAAACTTTCATTATCTCGTAACGCATTTAAAATAACTTAGTTACAATTGAATCGTACAAGAAATGTTAGAGAAAGAATAAAAAAGGTAGAAATAGCTTTTAAATACATGTTTTTACTTACGAGAAGCCCAAAACAGTCCATAAACATATCGGAATAAATTTCTTTTTTACCCATCCATTCATACTCAGTAGTTAAAAGTCGGCATTTCTTTATGGATCTACAGCAGCGGCACAGCGCAGGGTCTATTATCGGGCCTTTGCCCTTCGCTGCTGCCGCCGGAGCTGCCATTTCACTACAAATAAGTTAACTTTCCATTTAAATTTCAATTTTTATCGACTGCAAATTGCTGTGAGTACGAATCGAAACACTTTGATGTTTGACGTTTGCGTTTCAGTTAGTCGTAAGTAGTTTTATAGCATTAAATTAGCGTTGCTCTATCTCTTTCTTTTTGTGAAAGGATCTGGAACGCGCCAAAAAATGCGTTTAGTTTTTGCTAACGGGATCATCGTTTCACTAGATTTTAATTTTTGTCACGATTGGCCATAAGAAAAAAAAACTAGCATCTCATGACAAGAAAATAAATAAATATCATTGGACAGCTCACACATGGTCATTTGATTGCAAACTAAGCAGAACTTGTACTATGGCAACCAAATAACTGATAAACATTCTTAATTACATACTTACGTAGACACATTAACAACAAAGATTTGCTGTCAAGTGCAGTTGTGGGCAAAAATAACAAATAAAACACAGTATTTATTTCATGTCTGTATTTATAAACTTAATAAATAATTAATTACACTTACATTATTATTATGCGTCTAATAATCTCTATAAATACCTATTTAAGTAACTACGTAAGAAGTATACAATAATACTATTTTGATCATCATTTCCATTTTACATTATTATTAACCAAAATTATACGGAAACTAACGCAGTTTGAGACGACAGGCAATGCAACGAAACTTTGAGTGTCTGAATATAGCAACAAACTGCGAGAGCTAAAAAGATCCTCCACTAAGAATTGCTCTTGTGTCGCGGGGACTTTTACAAACATACAAACAACGGACACAGTACAACCAGACCCGAAACAATTATTTGTGGATCGCTCAAATAATTGTGAGTATAACTAATCAGAGCTTAAACCACGTTTATTAGTAAAACAGTAATTGTAAAATAATAAATAAATTATAAATAATTTGTTTGTAAACTTATACTAAGAGCCGTGCATTTAAAAATTGCAATATAATACTAAAATTAAATAGCTTTTTTATACAAAAATTGTAAAATTATTATCTATAACATAGTTCATTTTGTGATTAAATTAATTGCATATAATACAAGTCAAATTGAAATAATTTACAACATTTCGGAGAATCTATACGTACCATTTAACTTTATTTATCTGAACATAGCAACAAGCCGCTTCGTAGATCTTCGCCTTTTCTATTCTATCTCAGTTGACAACTAGTGTACGTCAAATTGATGGTCACTATTCAGTACATTGCTGCTTCGACGTAACTTGTTAATCACTATAATCTAAGAGAGAAAGCAATGTACAGCATAGTGGCTTTCAAATAGCTGTCAACTGAGATACGTGATAGCCTGTACATATATTTAGATACATAAAATTAACTAGATTTGTTACACACATACTCGGTTCGGTATTAATCGGCATAGCCTAGCAAAACCGAATATCTATACTGATATTATAAAGCTGAAGAGTTTGTTTGTTTGTTTGAACGCGCTAATATCAGGGACTAACGGTGCGATTTAAAGACTTCTTTTATTGTTCGATAGCCTATTAATTGAGGAAGGTTATGGCTACATTTCACACTACGACCAATAGGAGCAGAGTACGAGTGAAAAATGTTACGAAAACGGGGAAAATTATGACCTATTCTCTCTTATAGTGTGTAGATGAACCCGATCGACACAAGCCGAACAAGTGAGTCGAGTCGGTTTTGTTGTTCGATCAATATTGCCGAAGCGAATATGTGTAGCAAATCTAATATTTGCATAGAAAAGCAACGCAATAGGCAATGCTTTTACAAAAAATACAAGTATAATTTCTAAAAATAATGGAAATAAAGTCCAATAATATCGAGATCAAATCAATACGAAACAGATTCATTTTTATTTTGTTTAACGACCCAGCCTAATAGTCCGCTCAAAGAATACTCTAAAAGCGGGTGTAGAGTGCGTGAGAGGGATCCTAAGCAATTTCTTCAGAAATTGGTTCAGGATGCTTAAAGAATAAACATACGAAAAATCCCCGCCTCTAGGGGGGGCGCCGGAGTAGGGGGAGGGGGTAAAAGTTCCCATGTTTTAGTTTTTTACTAATATCTTTAAAACGGTTCGTCGTAGAGAAAAAGTGTTTTCTTCATAATGAAAGATGATAAAATTGTCTACACCTTTTGTTATACACACTTTATCGAAATTCTCATAATTTTTCGAGCATCACGCTACTATAACCCTACCCGCATTTGTTCAGCGTGGTGGACTCAAGGCCTAACCCCTCCCTCATTACATGAGACCCTTGCCCAGCAGTGAAACATAGGTTACATTTATTTTTTAGCGAAATAAAGCTTTAGTATGCGTTTTTAAGTGAAGGTTCATATCTGACGGAACATACGTCGCGTATTATCGCGCAACGCCAGAACAGACAAATGTATAGAAAAACACTCGACCGTTCACACTCAACCGATGATGCGTCGGTGCGAAGCCCATACAAATTAAGTTACGCCCGACGCATCTTCCGTCAGATATGAACCTTACTTAAACCTGTTTGAAGATTAAATACTTTTTTCTCCGTTTTTATATCTTGTTAGATACGTTTTTGCTACTATAGGGGGTAGAAATGCACCCTTATACCCATGTACCGTGGGATGAGGACATAAGAAATAATACATACATGCAATGTTTCATCACGATGTTTTCCTTCACCGTTATAACAAGTGGTGATCATTATTTTAAGTATATAAAATTTCCATGTCACAATGTTAGTTACCGTACTCCTCCGAAACGGCTTTACCGATTCTCATGAAATTTTGTGAGCATATTGAGTAGGTCTGAAAATCAGCTGACATCTATTTTCCATACCCCTAAGTGACACTTTTTTTTATGGCAAAACAAAGTTTGCCTTGTATGCTAGTAATATATTTACAATTAATAATACTTATATACGTACATTTGTGATATTTGTCAAGGCAACTAATTTATCAACCTCTATTAATAATCTTACTAATAAAAATGGTGTAAACTCTGTATTTTTGTGTCGTATGGTTAGTGGTCAACCTAGTGTCAAAGTTGTTCAAGCCACAAGGCCTTTGACATGGCTTAACAACTGTTATCTTAATAGACAACAACCGTGACTGACTTTTTACATGCCCTAGAAACGCATAGCTTAAATACCACTAAGCGCTCACCCATCTATGGAATGACCGCGCCAAAGGTTGTTCAACCCACAGATCGTTTACCGAACGGTGAGCACCACTTGCCTCTGGGCGCTTCTCTGATTAGTTATACAGTGTTTTGTCTTCACTCATATACAGTTACAACATTGATTGTAAGTGACAAAACACTGTATAACTAATCACAGCTTACACCACGTTTATTAGTAAGATAGTAAGTCTACAGTCAACTTGGGTAACTTTGAATCATTTGGGCAACATTGACAGTGGGAATTTTAACTAGTTTCGATTATTTTTTCATATGAAACCAACACAATTGATAAAAGTTTGCAAAACTAAAATAAATCTAAATCAATTGTGTTGGTTTCATATGAAAAAATAATCGAAACTAGTTCAAATTCCCACGTTCAATGTTACCCGAATGATTCAAAGTTACCCAAGTTGACTGTATACAGTTTAATAGACTAGCAACTTTTTGTCGCAAGTAAGTGGCTATCAGTCAGTCAGCTACTCTTTATGAAATGTCAAAAACACATTTTAGTATAGAAATATAGTGTAGTGACGTCACTATGTTATATTTTCGTTGGTATCAAATGAGTGTCTAATAAAATGTTTCAGTCTGTAATAATTACAATTTCAACATTATTTACGAATTACATAGCGTGAGCATTTTAGATGAACCTTTTACGAGTACAAGTTTAATAATTTTGTTAACCCAGTTAACTACCCAATTACATCGACCGTGGTCACGGGCTGACTGATGTGGCTGCTAAGCGTCGTCTCCTTGTGGCGCGAGTTTCTACGCCTACCCTCAATTTTAGAGCCTTGCCGCACTAGGACGCCAAGGCGGCGCCGCTGGCTACGTATCCAAGCAGTTAATATTGAAATGTATGTCACCACACTCACGTGGCGACGGTGTGGCAACGTGACATTTCAATACTAACTGCTTGGATACGTAGCCTGCGACGCCGCCATGGCGTCCTAGTGAGGCAGGGCTCTGATTGTTCCAAATTTATCAGTACTTTAACACACAACACTAACAACAAAAAGTTGCCAATCTACAAAAATTTACTACAGCAAAAACGGTCACCCATCCGAAAGTAGTTCTTAGAAAAAGCACCCTTCAATATCGCACTCCGGATGGTGACTTTTTATATGAGATTTTAAACTTGCATTTTGGATAAACGCTTGCCCACAAATATGACAACGATATCTCCTATCGTTAGTATGCGTCCTAATATGATACTGCAAAGATTTTAACCTCGGATAGCTTTTTTCACAGTACTCACACCTGAAGTTCCTTTCACCGGTATGAGTAGCCATATGTTCCTTCAACCTAGACGGTAAATAAAATCTCTGATCACAATACTCACATTGGTGCTTCAAAACTTTTTGGTGATTCCTCCTTTGATGTTCGGTCAAAGTCTTTTGTCTATTATAAACTTTATCACAAAGGTTGCATGGGTACGTCCTCTTTTGTCCGTGGGCTTCTGTCAAATGTTTATTTTTTAAAGCATATGACATGAAACACTCATCGCATCGAGGACACCGTATTATAGCCTTTTTCTTATGAACTATATCTACATGCATGTCTTTATAGTGGTTAGATTTAAACACTTTACCACAGACCTCACACGTATGTCTCTCATCGTCCTTATGCCTCTTCAAATGGGCATCTAACCTAGGTTTTTCTAAAAAGCACACACCACAAACATCACAAGTATAATTACTGAAATGTTCCACCATATGTGTGTTCAAAGTATTAAAGTCTTCGAACACATCGTTGCACATAACACACACTAGATCGTTCCAAGTTAATTTAAACAATAACATCTTATCCGGAGCTTCGAAATATATCTTTTTATTATGTACTTGGTCTATATGTTGTTTGAAAACGTTTAAATCATCAATTTTTGTTGAGCATAGCCTGCAATCAATTCTGGTGATGTCCATTTTAATCATTTTCTTATAGCCCATGAGTAACTGGAACGGTTTGGTGTCGTGTCCTATGGTATGTTCTCGCAAATCTTCAGGTTTTGGGTAATAATCCTTGCAGTAAAAACAGTAGTAATTGTTCCTCCTGTTCTTGAAGGGGCAGACGTATGAATATTGTATAATTGTGAGGAGGTTTTCTTCAGACATACAGTCTAAGTCTCGATCGTAGTTATTCTTTTTCTCTACGGGTGGTTTTTTTATGGATTTCGGTGCTTCTTTCTTTGCTGATGTACCTAGAATTTTAAATTGTGTGTTAGTATAAATGTAATGGCTACTTCTATAGTACGGTAAGTAGCGACTAAGAATGCGGATTGTGAGGTCTCAGATTCGAATCCAGGTCGGGCATAGTATGTTGCCTTTTCTAATTGTTATAAGCATACTAGTCTATTATTATCATAATCCGTCGTTGTGTGATCGGGAAAGTACTATTCGTGTTTCCTAATCTATGTAAGAATATTTCTCGAAAGTAGTTCGGTGTTTGGTGTCGTGCCCGTTATATACATGCAGGCACCTACATTGTTAACGGCGAAACAGAGGCAGAGGTGTATGATATTCACCCGATAACTTTTAACTACCACAATAATCGAATATATATTAAAATAATAGCACTTCGATTAATCAGGGAATCGAATCGGAAACCTCATGTTTAGTTGTCGTATACACTACCGTAGTGTCTGCCTCTGTAGGCAGTATAAAACTACTTGTCCTGTCTGACTGATAATAAGAAATTAACGATTTACGCGAGCAGTGCCGCATAGGTTCACTAGTGTCAGCATATGTACTTATAAAAGTCGTTTAAATGAATCTAACCTGCTTTCTGCTTTTTCCCAGCAACCTTCTTCTTCTTAGTCCCAATATCTTTCGCTTTCTTCTTTCCTTTCCTCTTGATAGGTTTGTCGGAGTCAGAAGACGTGGCCGACCAGTCACTGTCGAGGTCTACGTCTTCTTCTGTCAGCTTGGACTCTTCTGCCAGTGGGGGATCTTTCTTCTGTTCCGTTTCCTCATCTTTGGGAGGTTTTATTTCTGGAAATTGTTTGGTTTTATTAAATTTTGTGTTGGCGTGTCGTTCGTGTGTCTGTTCTCAGGCCGTTACAATCGTGCTCACTACGTCATAATCAAAAGAATCATAATAATGTGACAATGTGTAGTGAGCGAGAGACACAGATATAATGACATGACGCAGTCAGCACGTTTGAAATTGCCCAAGTATAGGTCAATTTCAAACGTGCCATGACAAGTATAAATTAGCTAATACATTAGGCAATTTTAGGCTTTTTATTCGGACCGTGAGATGACATGACCAAAGATTAATAAATCAATCACACAGTGGTGCACTCAAAAGAAAAAAATCTAATTCATTTAGGTCAAATGCTGACACTTATGATAGTCAATAATACAGAGAGTGAGTTTACCGCCAGTTCGGAAGGCAGGGCCAATGAGAAGAGCTGCCAACAAACTCCTGGTAGTTCTTATTAATCGCCAAATGGTTTTAACAATATTTCTATTAGGTATAAATCATTGGTGATGCAAGGAGCTGCTACCAACACTACCGAACACACTTTGGTTATAACATATTATTAGGTCAGGGAAAAAGTCTTTTTGCATTATAGTATGTATGAACCTGTAATAAAATCTCTTTGGCTTCAAGAATCACAAATGAGTACACGGTTCATTAGGTTTCTTTCAGTGAGCTCGTAAGGTACCCAAATATCGAGCATTTTTGTGTAGAGAAAAGATTTTATTACAAGTTCATACATACTATAATGCGAAAATACTTTTTCCCCGACCTAATAGGTTAAGTTAAGAGGTCCCTTACCATATACGAGAGTCTTTTAAACATGACTAAACTCCTCACCTGCTAAGTCCAGGTCTTCAGGTACGGTGTACTCCATGGTGGTGGACACGTCATCATCATTGTCCATAGCGGGCGACTCCACGCGATCACTACAGTCGTCCTTAGGCTCAATCTTCAGTTCCACCTCCATTGATACTTTCGGCACTTTCTCTTCTGTGAAAGAAAGATTACCATTACTGGTCTACTGGGCAAGGTATATAGATTTAAATGACAGGATGTAGGTGTATGTAGCAAGGGAATAGCGTTGAGACTGTCTGCTTTTTGTCATATGGTTAGTGGTAAACCTAGTGTCAAAGTTGTTCAAGCCGCCCAAAGGCTGTGTGGTGATGTGGCTTAACTACTGTTATCTTAATTGACAACCACCAGGGCCGACTGTTTATGTGCCCACCGGAAGGTGGGTTAGGTCTTTCTCTCCCCCATTTGGTTGGCCATTGAGTCAACCATGCAGGCAGTATAGGTTGGAGACTGTGCATCTATTCAAGAATATAAAGCTTAACTATGCAATATTTCTTAACAATGATTTAAAACTCAACTCATGGGACTGGGCTTATGACATACTAGCTGACCCGCGCAATTTCGCTTGCGTCACATAAGAGAGAATGGTTAAATTTTTACCCGTTTTTGTAACATTTTTTACTGGTACTCTGCTCCTACAGGTCGTAGCGTGATAATATATAGCCTATAGCCATCCTAGATAAATGGGCTATCTAACACTGAAAGAATTTTTCAAATCGGACCAGTAGTTTCTGAGATTAGCGCGTTCAAACAAACAAACAAAGAAAAAATCAAACTCTTCAGCTTTATAATATTAGTATAGATATACGAACTTAAATACATACCATCAGGATCCTTATCGTGTAGCTTAGCACTGAGGAACAGCTCCTCACACTGCAGCACTTGGTGTCTGAAGGCGCACGCGTCTCGTAGCCGCACCACGCACGTCGCACACACACCACTGTCCCTCTCATTGTCATCTACGTGCGATAACTGTGGAACAAATTATTTTAATTTTATAACAAGTTTACGTTCTTAAAATGAGAAGAAATGGAGGTTTTTACTGTAGGCAATCATTCAAGTCATTGATCTGTACTGTGTGAACAACTAAACTGACAAATAATAGTATATTGTAATTTTCAATTTACCTATTCTGAATGTATATTCTAATTGAATAGACCCCATCTTCTTCTAATTGAATAGTCAAGCTCATCTTTCCGTCAATAACCTTCAATAATAATTCAGAATGGAATCAAACTGCAAGAGATAGTGACAGTGGAAAACTATGGGGGAGGTCTTTGCCCAGCAGTGGGACAATACAGGCTCATAATATTAATCATTAAGTACCTATGCCTTGAAATATATTGGTCAAGTTATTATTAATAAGAGTTAAGTCATTCAGTGGGTGGAAATGGGCTGAAAAGTAGAAGTCAATCAGGGTTTGAACATAAGATCTCTGAGCAGCAACTCAGTAAAAAGTAAAGAACCACAGAGGCAGTCTAGAGTTCTGCTTTTATAGCAAAGAGAAGGTTTCTAATTTCACATAAACTTTTACTTAATTTTAATGAGACAACAATCAAGTATCTTATATAGAGTGTGGATATAAACTATTAATTTGTTACAATGCTTAAACTGTTGTTTATAATTGTGTAAGTGACAAAAATTTAAAATCTTAGTTTTAAAGCAACAAAAAAATACTAAAATGATTGTGTGAATAAAATTGTATTTTTCTTTTCTATTCTAAATTTGAACGAGTCCATAGAGTTAACTTTTTTACTCACCAATATACCGAAACAGTCCATGATCATATCCGCGTACACTTCCTTCTTTTCCATCCATGTATATTCAGCTGTGAGAACTCTACATTTTTTAATAGCACGGCAACATCTACACAACGCCGGGTCTATTATCGGCCCGTTGTTCTTCACAGTAGCCATTTTATACCACTTTTTGTATTCGAAGATACTTTTACATTATTTACATTCAGAATTTATTGTAATTTAGCTTTTTTTCGAACTATTTTCTTCGTATCAGAAAGCTTCTCTCACGCCAAATTGTCAATAACACAGAGTAAAAAATGTCAATAACCGTTTGCGTTTAGTTGTTCACACGGTCAATTCGCTCAACGACTTAAATTGACTCAGTAAGTTGGTATATTAATCAAATATGAAAATAACAATCATAACTAACTAAGATAATGCTTAACCTACGACATATATGCAAATAGAAATTAACAAATTAGTAGTACTCTATTCAACTTTTCATAGAGACAGAAGAATCCCTCCATTTGTAACGTTTTTTTTTTTATCTGTATTTTAAAAACATAAGATGCCAAAATGGCGGTGTTTCTCTGAGCCGCTAGTGTAGCGTGAATGTTTTCAGTGTAAATTTGCAATTATGGCGGCTGGAAACAGTGAAATAAATACGTATTTTGGAAAGTGTCGATGTTGTCTCAATTATGGTTACTTAAAAAACATGTGGGAAGAGCATTATTGGGAAGGAGAGAAGGAAATTTACGTTGAGATGCTCGTCCAGTGTTTTGGTCTGTCTGTAAGTATTTTCCATTTCTGATACTAGCCTATTTATCCAATTTTATTCGACATCTACTTTTGTTTCAAATACATTGAGTTTTTGAAACGTTGTCTTTAGAGCTTAAATTATAGAATTTATCTGTAAATGAGATACCAATTCGGGTTGTTTAAAATTTTTACAAATCTAAGAACACATTTAGCATACGCCACGCTATGGTACGTCACGTGGCGGGCAATTAAGAATAATAATTATATATTTATTTAACGGATGATTTATGAATACAAATTAATGAACTCCTTTTTGATTATTTCTAAATCAAACTTTAAATCTACTTGTAAACAATTATTTAGACAGACCACTCGATATGGCGTTGACCATTGACATGGCGCACTGGTCAATTCCTTCGAAACTGGCCGCCTCTGCAATAATTTTTCAGGGTGGTATAATAATATTATTTCACTCCAATATTATAGATGTTTATTCCTTATCTTTAGTGGCAGCATTCCGAGGACTCAATGGAAAATGACCAGATATGTGAATCTTGTATCAATCGTCTCCGAGAAGCTAATAACTTCAAGAAGACTGTTCTAGATTCACAAGAGAGACTGCTGGAACAGGCAGATGAAGGTAGCTAATTAATAAATCATTTTCTATTTTAGGACAATTCTGTCTATTTAATTTGACAAATATTTAACCCATTAATATCACTCTGCTGGGTCTTCTTCAGTAATTCAGGGTTAGGCCTTGAGTCCACCACACTGGCCAAGAGCCGGTTAAGGAATAAATAAACCAATTCATCTGATTTATACAAAGCAGAGCAAGTAACCAGACAACTGGAAACATACTTCATGCATTGTTAAGTAAAGTATAACAAATTAGGCTCTAGCCTTTAAATGGTATTAGGCTAGAGTCCATGATATTTGTCTAGTTAGCTACAAGGACCATTTCCTTAGATACTTGCTCATAAAAGAACCATCAGACTTGCAGGGTCTATTCAAATATCATCATTTTTTTAATGTTTGAGTACAATTTTCTACCCGAGCCCCTCATTACACTAAGAGACTTGACTTTATTTACTTTTATGTGTGTAACATTAACTAACTATTTCAATAATAATTATAAGCCACGTCAAAGGCTTTTGGGCGGCTTGAACAACTTTGCCACTAGGTTGACCACTAACCATACGACAAGAAGAAGAAGACTAATAATTATAAAATAAAATATTTTTTTGTCTAGATTCACTGAAACCGGATACAAAGTTCTTAATCGACAACTCTCAAGATGAACATGACAGTGAGAGCGCGGCCGACGACAATATGTTCATCGATGACCCCGATGACCCCAACTATGTGGACCCCGATGACCCCGCCGACCCAGATGACCCCAACATAAAGTATGAGGATGTTGAGTATTTGGAGGAGGAGGACGATAAAACTGCTGGAGGTATGTATTAATGCTGCATACATTTACAGATACTGTTTGATGATTTTTATTTTTTCTTAAACATAGAAGCAACGGGCACTATGTGCAACTAGACTCAAAACAACTACTTGTGGATCGCACAAATGGTTGTTCCGTGTGGGCATTGAACCCGCAACCTCGGACTTGGAAGTGGCGTGGCGACCACCTCAACCACTACGCCACGGAGGCCGTCACGGGAGTCTTATGAGTCGGGTTAAACCTGGGGAGAGAAGTTTGTACGTGTGTTTAGCAGTATTCTGGGTTCATATTTTCCCTCAAGAAAACTCTTTATTACCTGACGTCTGACACTTTAAAGTTTTGGTATATGTTTCGATAACGTTTAAGCATTTTCATATCAGTTTTTCCAATATTTGCTGAAACGACCTCGTTTTCTAACATAATTACGAATTAATCGTAGTATTTTGAAATAATTTACCCCATTATTGTATTATTTTCACTTAACACTAAATTCCTATATTTCAGCGGACGCACCGCGTCGCCGTTCGAAAACGCCCGCGGTTATACCACCGGATAGTAAATGGCCGCGTAAATTACCTAAAGCAGACCGCTACAAAACATACAAACGGTACACAGAGGAAGCACTACGCAAATGCTTGGAAGCTGTAAGAAATCAAGAGCTGACGCCGACGCAGGCGTCTGAGAAATTCAATGTACCGAAAAAGACGATCATTGCCAAAGTCAGGAGCAACCCCAAAGGTGAGCGTATGCTACATATGTTTTTTTTGTGTGTTTGAAAATGGAATATTTTGACATTTCAGTTTCTTTTTTTATTATAACGTTGCCAAATGAAAAATATATATTTTTTTTTAAATATAAAATAGCATCAATATTACGATTTCTTCATGGTTGTCGAATTGTTCCATTTTTACAAGCTTTGTCTTATAGTATTATATCTAAACGTTATTGGTTATATGTGGGGCTTAACCCTTATTATATAGCCTTAAGTTCAATTTTTAAACAATACGGATATTCTTAATAGGTGGTTTTGCGTTATTTAAACCTATCGGTTCGCCCCGCTTTTCTCGGTTTTAATAAGTCTTATTTGCACATACATAAATCTACTAATAGGCTATGTCCATCTAGTTGTAGTGTACCTATAAAATTTTATGGTCAAAGTTTTCAAATACGGACAGTGGTTCTGAAAATTACTCCTTCATATACACAAACTCACAAATTGTCAAAAGTTTTTTTTTTTTTTTTGTTTTGTTTTTTTTTTTTTTTTAAAGACAACTCCCGCACTAAGAATTGCTCTTGTGTCGCGGGGACTTTTACAAACATACAAACAACGGACACAAAGCACAACCAGACCCGAAGCAATTATTTGTGGATCGCACAAATAATTGCTCAGTGTGGGAATCGAACCCACGACCTCCCGTTGCAGTGGTATCGGCGTGGCGACCTAAACCCCTGAATCTAATAAAATAAACAATATCTTTTATAGAAACTGAATCTAATAAAAAAATACATAAGTTTTAAATTAAAAGAGACAATCTCTTGTCCGTAGGTGTCCGTGAAAGCGCGAAACAACCGTGGCAAAACCAAAGAGCAAATAACCGCGACATACCATCGCAAATAAAGGAGAATTCCGACATATTAGCCAAAAATATACACAATTTAACACAAATATTAGAATATTCGAACGCGACCATGATTAAAACTAATATCTTTAATAAATACTGCTGCCATTTCTGTGAAAAACGATTCTATAATCCGAAAGATTTGAAAACACATAATTTTTTCCATAAAAATGTGTCCAAACCTTGTAAAACGAAATACTTAGCGAATTTAATTATAAAAATAGATATTACAAATTTACAATGCAATTTATGTCCAGAAATACACACTTTTAATATATTAAAAGACTTTTTGCAACACTTAAAGGGAATTCATAAAAAAGTTATACACGATACCATAAAGGACTATATTATACCTTTTAAATTTGACACAGAAAAGTTGAAATGCTGCGTCTGTGGTCAAGAATTTAAACATTTTAAGTTACTCTCTGAACATATGTGTGAACATTATAGAAATTATGAATGTGTTGTATGTACAAGACCATTTATAAACAAACAGTCTTGGCAAATACATACATATAGGCATAAGACAGGTCAATTTAAATGTTCCAAATGTCCAAAAATCTTTGACAGTAAACCAAAAAGATCGGACCATGAAAGAGTAACTCATAAACTTTTGAGTAAAAAACGTAAATGTAGATACTGCGATGAAAAATTCGCTTCGAAAACGGCCGTCGAAAAACATGAAGTCTCGCACGGTGTTGCCAGACCTATTTATATTTGCACGGTCTGTGAAAAAGTTTGTAACACACAGCAAACTCTATGGGCACATAAAAAGAGGTGTCATTTGCTGGAACGTAAATTTAAATGCGATTATTGTTTGAAAGATTTTTTTTCGAAGAGCGAATTGATTTTGCATATAGTTAGTCATACTAAAACTAAGGAGTTTTCGTGTGATTGGTGTGACAGTGTGTTTGGGACTAAGGCAGGTCTGAATCAGCATATGAGAGCTCATTTAGACGATCGGAGGTATAAATGTAATCAATGTGGCAATGCGTTTGTTCATTTAAGTACTTGGAAAAGACATATGCGGTCACAGCATAAAGAAAAACTCTGATTTTAAGACATTTGTTTTATAATCATTATAAATTTAACATATTAATGTTCCACTTGGCCAAGGTCTACCTCCGTAATGAGGGGTTAGGCCTTGAGTCCGCCACGCTGGCCAAGTGCAAGTTGGGGATTCGTACCCTCAAGGACTGTTCTAAAGAACTTTCAGGCATGCAAGGTTGAATTAATTTAGTTTTTAAAAGTTTTCGGTTTTTATTGATATCGCAATTCACTTTAAAAAATGCATCGGCTATCATGCGGTTTTTACAATTAAATAGAGTGATTAATAAGAAATATTTTAGAATTATAAATATTTTTTTGGATATTGAAATAAGCGTATATAGCAATGCGATCGCGCTCCTACTTCGGGATGAATTAAGTAATTTTACTTGTAGCACTATAAATAAAATAATACCATTATAAACAAAAATGTTCAATAAATCCATTTATTGTTGTAGATGTCCCGAATGGCAATAATGGAAAGGAACAAATAAAAAAAGAACCGACCCATAGACAAACGACGATATTTCGCGCCGAATTAAAAACGTTACCTGTCAAAATGCGCGCGGAAATTAAAACCGAGCTGTCAGATAACATAGACAAGGAGGATTTGATAGTAAATGTAAAAAAAGAAGGTTTGGTAGACGCTGATCATATACGCGAAAAATATAAGGCTATTGTGAATGAGAAATTTAACAAAATTAAAAATAAAGAGCCTGAGAAAGTAGATGTTGAAATGAGTAAGCACAAAGAGAATATTAAGAATATTTTAGAATGTTCTAACGCCAGTATTATCAAAGGTTTCTGGGGTAATGCTTATTCGTGCTCCTTCTGCGATGTGCAAAAAGAAAACCCTTTAGATTTGAAGCAACATAACTTGGAAAAACACGGCGACATCGCGGAAAACGCCGTTCGAGTCAAATATGTATCAGATTTAGTTATAAGACTAGATATTACTGGATTAAAATGTAAACTTTGTAACACAGAAATTGATACTTTAGAACAATTTATGGATCATTTAACTAATATACATAATAAAACAATAAATAAGGATATAAAAAATCACATAATTCCGTTCAAATTCGAATCAGATGTACTCCAATGTGTCAAATGTGAAAAACAATTTAAATATTTTAAACTACTCTCTGAACATATGAGCGAACATTATAGGAACCACGAATGTCCTATATGCGAGCGAACTTTTATAAACAAACAGTCTTTACAATCACACACTTATAGACACAAAAGTGGGGTGTTTAAATGTTCATATTGCCCGAAAATTTTCGATACAAAACCTAAGAAAAGCGTACATGAGAGAGTAACACATACGCTTGCAAATAAAACGAGAAAATGCACGTACTGCGACGAACGTTTCTCCACAAAAGACTTAGTACAAGCTCACGAGTCTAAGATCCATGGGGCTAAAATACCTGTGTTTAATTGCCAAGCGTGTAATAAGTCTTATAATAGTCAAAGTTCGCTTATGACTCATAGAAAACGCTTCCATCTTATGCTAAGACCTCATAAATGTGGCTACTGCGAAATGGCGTTCTTTTCCCGCATAGAATTGAGGTCTCATACTGTTACTCATACTAAATCGAGGGATTTTAAATGCAGTATGTGTAATAAGTCTTTTGGGACGAGGTGTAGTTTGAATCAGCATGTTAGGGGCCATTTGGATGATAGAAGATTCAAATGTGACGCTTGTGAACGTGGGTTTGTACATAGGACCGGTTTTAAAGTTCATATGAGAAGTAAACATGGTCAAATCGTGTAGACATAGATACATGCTTGTCTCTATAGTCTGGTGGTAGTGCATGCTACGGTATATACCCAGTTGACCCTCTAACACTGTCTCCCGGGGTGATAACTGGGAATAAAAGTAGGAAGAAAATTCCCAGTGGTCTCCCCGGGGTGACAGTTTAGAGGAGACAACTGGGAATATACCCATGCTACTGCAGCGCTAGAGGTCTCGCGTTCGAATTCTGGGTGAGGTTAACAAGTATTTTACTGAGTTGTTCTGTTAAGAAAATTCCAAAAAAGATATTGCTCGAAGTTAGTAAATTAAGGTAAACCTGCGTGCCTCGGAGAGTCGGTCCTGTGCCTGACCTCAGAGATATACCAATGACTTTTCCAAGCGATGTGTATTAGAAATAATGATCACTTGTTATAACGTTGAAGGAAAACATCGTGATGAATGACATGTCTGACAGTTGTATAACACAGTTCTTGAAGGTATGCACAGTCGTCTATAAAAGGTTGCTAAAAATTATGTTGTTTTAGTTATTTTACTTGTAAATATGTAAAATGTATTGTACATAATAATATAAAGAAAATAAAAATAGATATGAATTTACTTATTTTATTTTACAAGTACCTATTTAATATCAAACGGGATGATTAAGGTACTATCTTTAGCTATCTATTGGTTAACTGCCCGTTAGGGTACTCTCATAGTAAGGTAGGCAAGAAGAATTAAGGCGTGTAAACAAAATACTGCCTAGGAAACATTCATAGAAACCAGTGCCAGCAAAAATAATTTGCCAGTTAAATAGTATATGTGTTGCCACATTTTTATTAGGCCAGTGTTGCCAACAAAAATAAAAACCTTTCAATGAGCTTATGTGTTGCCAGCTATTCCCTATTCTAGTGCATAAATGCTGCCATCAAAAATAAGCTTTATAATATCTTATACAGTAACTAAAACAGGCTCCTCTTGTTGTAGATGCCAGTCACAATGAGAGGAGCGCAGATAAGAAAATCGGCAAATACATCATTCAGAAAGACGCCATTTATAGATTCAAAGACAACGTACGACATATTCTAGAACATTCGAACGCGACGCCTGTCAAAGGTCACTGGGGAATTGGCTACGGCTGTTCATACTGCCCTTACCAGCATCAAAACCCTTCGGAATTAAAAATACACACTTTAAACACCCATTTCGATGTTTTCGAAGCACTTAAAGTGAAAAGCCACGTAGATATCATAATAAAATTGGATATAACAGATTTAAAATGTAAAATTTGCAACGAAAATTTCTCAAATTTAGATACTTTTATGGACCATCTGAACGATAGACATGATAAAAAGATTTACGATGATATGAAGAATTATATAATTCCGTTCAAATTTGATGCGGAATATCTCCATTGCGCGTTGTGTGCGAAACAGTTCGACTATTTTAAACACTTAGCGGAACATATGAACGAACATTATCGGAACTACGAATGCGATATTTGCAGCCGGGGGTTTATAAACAAACGGTCTTTAAAAACTCATCTATTTAGACATCAAACTGGTACTTTTGTATGCTCATTTTGCCCTAAAGTTTTCGATACTCGTATCAAAATGCGTGAGCATGAAAGAGTCTTGCATATGCATGCATCTAAAACGAGAAAATGCGGGTATTGTGATGAAAAATTTATGGATCCGGTGAGAAAAGCGTGTCATGAGGTGTCCGTACATGGCGCTCCGATGCCCTCGTTCGAATGCAAAGCTTGTGGAAAGAAATACGACAGCCAAAGAGCTTTGAAATCTCATACAAACCAGTATCATTTGATGCTTAAACCTCATAAATGTGGCGAATGTGGCAAAGGTTTCTATTACAAAAATGAATTGAAACGACATGAAGTTCGTCACACTGGGTTAAGAGAGTTTCAGTGTGAAGTTTGCGAGAAATGGTACAGTACCAGTAAGTCACTGAGAGTTCATATGAGAATACATTTGAATGATAGACGGTTTAAATGCGATAAGTGTGGACAGGCGTTTGTACAGAAAAGTAATTGGTTGCATCATTTAAAGAATAAGCATGGGGAGAAATTGTAGTTAGGCTTCCTTACCACGTAATAGAGGTTTCTGAGGTACTTTTAACGGTAGTTTATCTATTCAATAGCGTTAAAACTCCTATGAAAAAAAAACGCTATTGAATAGATAAACTACCGCTAAATGTACCTCAGAAACCGGAGGTTAGAGGCGCCCGTAGCCAGTTGCGCTCACCGGTCTTTAAACGATCTGTGGGTAAAGCAAACGTTGTCGTCATACAATAGATGGGTGGCCGCATAGTGGTATTTGAACTGGGCGTCTCCATGCTTCAGAGGACACGTAAAAAGACGGTCCTGGTTGTTGTCAATTAAGATAACAGTCGTTAAGCCATGTCAAAGGCCTCTCGGGTTTGAACAACTTTGACACTAGGTTGACCACTAACCATACGATTAGTAGTAGGACGTAATAAGCATTTTCCCACGCAAATGTAGTACAAAATCTAAGGATTTCTTTCTTACTACGCTGATATTGGTCGGTATAACCATTCGGTTGTAATCCAAATATTTTTTATTTATTGTCTGACTTATTTAAATTGGTTATTAATGAGCAACGATACCCGAGTGGTTTAAATTGCAACTCTCACGTAAGTGATCGAGGGTTCGTACCCGAGGCAACACAACAATGACTTTTTTCCAAGTAATGTGTGTATTAGAAATAATGATCACTTGTTATAACGGTGAAGGAAAACATCGTGATGCAACCTTGCATGCCTGAGAGTTGTTTAACACAGTTCTTGAAGGTGTGTAAAGTTTCACATTGTCAGATGGTTGACTCAAGGCCTAAACCCCTTCCTCATTATGGGAGGACACCCTTGCCCAGCAGTGGGACAGTAATGGGTTAAATTAATTTTTATTTCTATAAAAAGACTACGTAATTTTACTTTTTTAATTAGGACATGTAAAAAACTATGATATAACATGAAATATTGAAAGAAAATGATTTTATTTAGTTAAATTAAGATATTTTTGTAAATATGTTATAATTTTATGTTTAGGAATATAATGCAAACGGGCAATAATGCGACAGTTTTAATAAAAAATATATTAGTAGTATATATTAGATCGGGGAAAAGGGTCTTTTCGCATTATAGTATGTACTAGCTGACCCGCGCAACTTCGCTTGCGTCACATAAGAGAGAATGGGTCAAAATTTTCCCCGTTTTTGTAACATTTTTCATTCGTACTCTGCTCCTATTTGTAGTAGTGTGATGATATATAGCCTATAACCTTCCTCGATAAATGAACTATCTAACACTGAAAGAATTTTTCAAATCGGACCAGTAGTTCCCGAGATTAGCGCGTTCAAACAAACAAACAAACTCTTCAGCTTTATAATATTAGTATAGATGAACTTGTAATAAAATCTTTTCTCTACACAAAAAAGCTCGATATTTGGGTACCTCACGAGCTCACTGAAAGAAACCTAATGAACCGTGTACTCATTCGTGATTCTTGAAGCTAAAGAGATTTTATTACAAGTTCATACATACTATAATGCGAAAAGACTTTTTCCCCGACCTAATAATTCCTTTCTTTCTTTTTAATTGTTCGTACTTCTGAAAGCTTTAATACCCGTTTACATTATAATATTATTATATGTACAATAAGCGGTGGTTTTAAATCGTTCTATTTTAAATAAATGTATGGACACATATTAAAATGAAATGTTTATTAATCTGGTAAATAGTTTTCTTTCGATTAATACCTATTTTAATTATTTTATCTATACTAATATTATAAAGCTGAAGAGTTTGTTTGTTTGTTTGTTTGTTTGTTTGAACGCGCTAATCTCACGAACTACTGGTCCGATTTGAAAAATTCTTTCAGTGTTAGATAACCTATTTATCGAGGAAGGTTATAGGCTATACATCATCACGCTACGATCAGAAGGAGCAGAGTACCAGTAAGAAATGTTACAAAAACGGGGATAAATTTCACCCATTGTCTCTTATGTGACGCAAGCGAAGTTGCGCGGGTCAGCTAGTATTATATAATTTTATTATTACCACGGTGAGTGCAACCTGCGCCTAAACGTTAGGCATTTTAAAGTAAATGCGTTTTCGCGTTAATTCCCGTATCCTATCATATATTGAACTAGCTGACCCGCGCAACTTCGCTTGCGTCACATCAGAGAGAATGGGTCAGAATTTTCCACGTTTTTGTAACACTTTTTACTGTTACTTTGCTCCTATTGGTCGTAGCGTGATGATATAAAATATGTTTTTTTTTTTCACGAAAAATATTCTCAAAATTATTAATATCTCTTAATATAACGAAGTCGCGCTAAGGCATATACGCCATTAAAACAGTTGCCATGACAACGGAATTTTGTTAATTCAATGTCATTATAATATTGATTATTCGCGACTTCGTTCACCACCTGAATTTTTCCGGGAAATGCGTAATTTTCCCGGGGTAAAAAGTAGCCTATGTCTTTTCTCGGGTATCAAAATATCTCCATACCAAATTTCATGCAAATTGGTTCAGTAGTTTAGGCGTGATTGAGTAGCAGACAGACAGACAGACAGACAGACAGAGTTACTTTCGCATTTATAATATTAGTATGGATAAGTAAGTAAGTAAGTAAGGAGTCATTTCCAGAACCACTACTACACAGGTATTTGGAAAGTATTTCACGTTGTACAAGAGTACTTAATAGTATAATAGTGTATGTATGTGCGAAGATAAGTCTAACTAGGGCAAAACCGGGGCGAGCGATAGTTTCCGTGAGTAACACCGATTTCTGAGTATATTTAGCGGTAGTTTATCTATTCGATAGCGTTTTTTTATGAGTTTAAACGCTATTGAATAGATAAACTACCGCTAAATGTACCTCAGAAATCGAGGGTAAGTCTGTCACACTGTAACTGTTTAAAGACTAAACCGATATAAATTAAAATTAAAAGAACCATATCTATACACGTAAAAGATGCAGGCATTTTTTAAATATTTATTTATGTATTTAAACTTCTTATACAAAATTTGTATAAAGGCGGACTTAATGCCAAAGGCATTTTCTGCCAGTCTACCTTGGGGTGAAGCAGAGATCAAAACCAAATAATTAATTTTCACATGTAAAGTTAAATCTAATCCCAAAAACAATCTATTTACAGAAGACGAAAAGGAGAAATCCCTAGACTACAAAGCACTCAGCAAAGAAAAAATGTATAACCTCGTTCAAGAAATCAAGACGATCCTGACTTATACTAACGCTACGCCATTCAGGTCAAACGCTAATAAATATCTATGCATATACTGTTCACATGAAGGACCATTCTTTGACGACGCAGCCGACCTAAGAACCCATACAAGAACACAACATGTGACTGACCGAGCAACAAAAATAGAATATGCCCTAAGACCTTTCTGGAGCAATGAAATTTTAAAACTAGATGTTGACAATTTACTATGCAATGTATGCTGCATACCGATGTCAACTTGGAATGAAATGTTTAAACATTTGAAAGATGATCATCAAATAGTCTTAGATGAGGCTTATACAAGAGTTATACCTTACAAGCTAAGTACTGATTTACAGTGTGCGTTATGTAAAGAAACGTTTACAAATTATATGCATTTGGACGGCCATATGAATGCTCACTACAACAATTATGTGTGTGATGACTGCGGTGATACATTTCTCACAGCTACAAGGCTGAAACAACATGCTAAGATACATGCAGCAGGAAAATTTCCTTGTTCTATATGCAATAAGACGTTTAAACTAGCAAAATATCAGCTTAAACATGAACATTTAGTGCATAAATTGCAGCCTAAGTTCAAATGTAACTACTGCGAAGAGAGATTCTTTGGTGAGTACTTAAGACATGTGCATTTACTAGAAGCACATAAGGATAAAGTGAAAATTATCACTTGTGAAATTTGTGGCAAGACTTATACGTGGAGGGCGTATTATGTGGCACATAAGAAGAAGAAACATTCGGATGAGCCTAAAAAATTGTCCTGTACATTTTGCGATAAGAAGTACTTTGATAGTTATGATTTAAGAGAGCATATGATTACTCATTCCAGTGAGAAACAATTTACTTGTGACATTTGCGATAAAAAGCTGATTTCTTCTGGCTCTTTGAGACACCATATGGCTATACATAAAAGAAAGGGACATGTTAAAATTAAGAGCGAAGAAAACTAATTATATAATGTACTTCTAGCTGATTAAATATGGCAGTCAGTTTCATTGAAAACAACTGCGCAAGACTTTGTTTATAGTGTCCAAGTGTGTGCACAATAATGTCCTCCATAGCCAGTTGCGCTCACCGGTCGGTAAACGATCTGCGGGTTGAGCAAACCCTAGCGCAGTCATTCCATAGATGGGTGACCGCATAGTGGTATTTGAACTGATCGTCTCCGTGCTTCGGAGGGCACGTAAAAAGTCGGTCCCGGTTGTTGTCAATTAAGATAACAGTCGTTAAGCCACGTCAAAGGTCTTCGCGCGGCTTGAACAACTTTGACACTAGGTTGACATACTATAACGACTTTTCATTGAAACCAGACAACTGTGCAGGACTTTGTTTATAGTATCCAAGTGTGTGTACAATACACAGGTATGTCGTCTTGGCCGTTTTTCGGCTACGGCGGCCAGTTTTATTGAAACCAGCCAACTGTGTAGGACTTTGTGTATAGTGTCGTGTGCACAATACACAGATACACTCTCTATTACATCACTCTCATAGTTTGGTGAGTCAGGTCCAGTGTAAGAAATATAAATATACAAGCTTATACTGCGGTTCCGCCTGCGTTTGTTACTTTAATGTTTGGTATCATAGCTGTATGGAACTCCACCGATTTCATCTGTCATTCTATCAAATTTTATCAAATTGTTATACTTAGCTGTTGTTGACCTTAAACGCACCTTAGTTCTGTCCTAATAACGATTAATCATTAACCCCCGGTTTCCGAGTGCATTTAGCGGTAGTTTATCTATTCGTTAGCGTTTTTTGTATAAGTTTAAACCCTATTGAATAGATAAACTACCGCTAAATGTACCTTAGAAACCGGGGGTTAGTATTACATTGTTAGAATATTGAACAGTTAAATTCATACGATTGATATAAAACTTCGAATAAGTCCATTTAAATGACTACCAAAGGTAAAATTATTGTTAAAGATGAATCATGATGTATTTTTAAGTAGGTATTGAAAGTAAACACTATTTTCCAATAACACTTGTTTTATTTTAACTACCAAGTATTAAAATCTCGAAATTAGTTCTCGATTTAACTGCATGTTTGGCGCAGTGGTTAAAGTGACCACCTCGCCGCAATAACCATAGCGCCTCGTGTGGCGGGTTCGAATCTCACCCGGGACAAATATTTGTATGATGAGCACGAGTATTTGTTCTGAGCCTGGATGTTAATTTATCTATATAAATATGTATTTAGAAGTATATAAGTATGTTTATCAGTTGTCTGGTTACCATACTACAAACTCTGCTTATTTTGGAATCAGATGACCGTGTCGCGTGTGTGAGTTGTCCAAAAATATTTATTTATTTATTTGTTGTCGACATTATCATCTGAAAAATATATTCGGTGAGTATACCACTTTACCACTTTTACGAATCGGTCTGCTATACGAAAAATCAAAATAATCGTACTTACTTAGAAAATGTTGAAAAACCCCTGCTATACACACTCCTAATAATATAATAAACGCGAAGTTTTGTGAAAATGGGTGTATGTATGATTGTTCCTATGTCACGTAAAAACTACAGGGCGGATTTTCATGAAATCTGGTACATTGGACATAATATGGTATCGCAGAGCAGATACTAAACGTAACTGCATTTCAATAGGCTATTTGACAAGCTTTTAAAAACCAGTTTATATTTTTTATTAGACGTTAAGGAACTCAGTAGGAATTGTATTTTATTTATCCTGGTGCTTATGAATTATAAATTATCAAATAAAAAAAATTTATAAGTCAAAAGCGCGCCAAAACGCTATTTTGACAATATGGCGCTGCAATAGAATTGACGTCATCTGCCTGTGTTGTAATCTGTGGTAAGTAATCATTTTTAAACATTTGGTTGAAAACAAGATACCTACCGGGTTAAAATAATATTTGAACAGTGATTTAAGTAGCAAAATGCGTTACAAATGGTGTGCCGTACCTACATGTACTAATACGTCAATTAAAACTCCGGAAAAACTCTTTGTGAGTGTTCCGAAAAACGTAGAATTGCGTCGAAAGTGGTTGCAGCTTTCGCGACGGGATCCTAATGAAATATCAAATAGTACAAATATATTCTTCTGTGAAGACCATTTTGATGTAAGTAATCATAATCATTAGGTACCCACATTTTTTATATTAGTTGTCAATTTATCTATATAAGTATGTGTCTAGAAGTATATAAGTACGTTTATCAGTTATTTGGTTACAATAGTACAAGCTCTGTTTAGTTTGGAATCAAATGACCATGTGTGAGTTGTCCAATGATAATAATTTATTGATATTTTTTATAATTTGACCCCAACAAAACGCGCCAAACTGTCATGGCGACTAGTAAGTAGGTATTACGTCAAAAGTTCCAAAACAAAGAGCTGTTTGGAATAGGGAATATTCATGTTTTTCTTTTTTGTCTTAAATTAATAGTTTACTATTTTATAACGTAGAAAAAATATTAATGGGCTTCAAAATACTCTAGATATTTTTAAAAATGAAATTTAAAATTTAAAAAAAATTTAAGCAGTTCAAACGCCGCCATTTTGCGCGCGCTTTGCGTGACGTCATATGACACGCCCAGTGGGTGTTTTCCTTAGTGTTTACTGTGGACTTTTCAGTTACTTCGTAATATATTTACAGTTTTAATAACTTTAAAACCATCCATCAACCGACAAAGTGTTTTTTCGTATTTCAAATGATGCGAAAATACGAAAACAGTGGTGTAAGGTGATGAGAAGGGATAATATATCTCCTAAATCGTGTTTATATTGTTGTGAAGATCATTTTAACGTAAGTGTACTTTATTTATATCCAGTTTATTGTGAAATAAGGTATCCTAACCTTTAAATTTTCAATCGCGTATAAGACCCGTTGCATTATAATATTAAGCTTATTGTGAATTAGTAAACAGTAAGTTTTGCATTAGTTATTGAACAGTAGAAAAATCGATTTAAAATTAACCTAACCTATAAGAAAAGTTCCGTACTCAGTTATAAAAACTAACTTTCTATAAAAACTATTCTTATTGTGCTTTTACGAAATTTTAATGGTTATAGTTTTATTCCAGGTTAAGGAAGATACAGAAAATTATATTCAATACAATTTAATGAAAGAGCAAGGAGAAAAATGTAGTCTACGGTTGAAGAAAGGAGTTTTGCCGCATATATTTTTGTGTCAAAAACGGAGGATGCCATTACCAAAGGAAAGAATGGCTGCAGTTAAAATGCAAAGATTGACACTGGTCAATGAAGCCCTTTCATCAGAGATAGCTATCAAAAGTAGTGTTAGCGAACCATCACAAAGAAGTGATGACGAAGTGAGTCCAAGTACTTCCCACACAAATGTATGTGATGAACCAGGATGCAGTACTTCCCGTAGATGTGATGATCTTCAGGTAGAGCATTCCACTTCTTATATTGAGAAGAAATTACACTGTGACAAAGCTGTGCAAGTTAATATTAAACCGAACTATAGAAGTAAAGGTGTTAATGTAAATATACCTAAATTAGTTAAAGGACATGGTCTCGTTTTGTATGGAGAGTGGTTTTCGGTTCATAGCATTTTTTGAGCAGCTTGAACTTTTAGACATGGATAGAGCATAATGAAAAGGGTGTAAAATGACAAAAATAAAAATTAATGAGACCTGCTTTTTTTGTAAATCAATTTTGAAAATTCGTATACTATCAGATTATTATTCAAATAACAGCAACATTATAAGTATTATTTTAATGGCAACATCAGACGCATATGTCGTAGTTGTCACAAATCTGTGGTTGTCATTGTCAAAAGTAGACTGACGTTATACTGCTGACTTATACGAAACGTTCCGTTATACATTGTTTGACAACACTTAAGAAATAAAACGCTCCATTTTATGTAACGTATGCATTATAAGTGTTGTTATTTTTCTCATGAATGCAGGTGTTAAAAAATCTATTTTTTTGTAATATCCGTACACTTTAAGATACTCTATGCATATAAGTAAAATGTATTCTGCTTAATAAATGTTTGTATTTTAGGCCCAAAACGGGACATGTCCTTTAACCCATTAATGTCCCACTGCTGAGCAAGGGTCTCCTCCCGCAATGAGGGAGGGGTTAGGCCTTGATTCCACCACGCTGGCCAAGTGCGGGTTGGGGACTTTGCATGCCCTCAATAAATGTATTAAGCAAATTTTAGTCATGCAAGGTTTCCTCACGATGTTTTCCTTCACCGTTGTAGCATGTGATAATAGGGAATATGCGTGTATTTTTTTTATTTTTTTAAATGATAATTTACATCATTATATGAACGTAAAAAAAACGAAATTTAGCTCGAAATAAATAGTTTTAAAATAGTAGGCTGATTTCATCATTTTAAACGACCGCCATTTTGGCGCGCTTGACGTGACGTCAAAGTCTATAATAGCAATCAACTAGTGAATAGCTATAAACGTGTTTCGGCCTCTATTTTATGAAATTATTTTGTTTTATTTCAATTACACAATGCAGGAGTGCAGTAAACCAACTTTCAAGTACTGTATCGTGCCCTTATGTAAAAATACAAATAAAAATGCACCAAATAAAGTGTTTTTTCTTGTACCAAGAGGTGCTGCAGTAAGGAAAACATGGTGTAGAATCATGAAAAGAGACATGATATCTCCATCAACTTGTTTATATTGTTGTGAAGACCATTTCGACGTAAGTATTCATTCCATTTTATGTACAAATTGTTTATTTATCTGCTAAACTTTGCTAGTGCCCACATTATAACCTCTTGCATTACAACCTTGCATGAAAAAGGCCCTATGTTCAAAGGTTTGGTACAATTACGACCACTTGACTGACTGAAACCCAGTGACACTGAACAGAATTCTAGAATTTCAATATATTTGTGCACAAGAATGCCTATTGCAAACTAATATTATTTTAAAAACTCTTATATGCACTATTTATCCGTTTCACATTTAATTTCATGTTTTATTTTTTGTTTTTCAGTTAGAAGAGGATACAGCTAATTATATTGAGTACAAAATAATGAATTTGCAAGAAAACCACAAAACTGTATTGAGATTGAAGAAAGGTATCCTACCTCACAAATTCCAATGTCAAAAGGATACTGAAACCCAGCCATCGTTGGAGAGAAAAGCTTACAAAAAGAGAAAACATAAGGAAATAATTGAAGTATCTTTATCCGCACCACCCGCTAAACAAAGTGTTAGCACTACAAAGCTAACTGATTTGTCACAAATTGATCAGATGGAAGCAAGTACAAGTGCATCTTCATCTCAGGTGAACATAGAAGATATAGAAATGAAAAATTATAAATCATTTATTATTATTATTTATTTATTCATCTGCCTATAAATTAACAATACTTAACACAAGATTCACATAATAAATAAATTTACACTATTTATCTACCTTTGTGAGCTGCACAATCTTCACATTGAACTGATAAGACAGTTTCTTGAGCCTCATCACATACAAGTGTTACAGAATAACATTTCTGTCGGACACTATGTTCAGGTGTTATTGGGGGCGCCCGTAGCCTGTTGCGCTCACCGGTCGGTAAACGATCTGTGGGTTAAGCAAACCTTGGCGCGGTCATTCCATGGATGGGTGACCGCATAGTGGTATTTGAACTGGGCGTCTCCGTGCTTCGGAGGGCACGTAAAAAGTCGGTCCCGGTTGTTGTCAATTAAGATAACAGTCGTTAAGCCACGTCAAAGGCCTTCGGGCGGCTTGAACAACTTTGACACTAGGTTGACCACTAACCATACGATAAGAAGAAGAAGAAGGTGTTATTCGAGCCTTCACAGTACATATATCACCCTCACGTTTAACTTGCACGTAGCCAACTGCGGAATCGCCATATGTTTCTCGTCCAGATCTATAAAAAACATACTGTTTGTTTGTCGTATGGTTAGTGGTCAACCTAGTGTCAAAGTTGTTCAAGCCGCCCGAGAGGCCTTTGACGTGGCTTAACGACTGTTATCTTAGTAGACAACAACCGGGACCGACTTTTTACGTGCCCTCCGAAGCACGGAGACGGAGACCAGTTCAAATACCACTATGCGGTCACCCATCTATGGAATGACCGCGCCAATGGTTGCTTAACCCACAGATCGTTAACCGACCGGTGAGCGCAACTGGCTATGGGCGCATAACATACTAAAATGAAAATACATTTCCCAAGCATTGTATGGCAAGTAGCCTATGATTTTGATACCATAAAATAGTTAACGTAAGTAACGATTGCTAGCAACTTGATCCGGGTGCCAAGATCACCATAAAAAACATTATAAGCTTTAAATAATGTGCTTTTTCCATAAAACAAGCAAATCTTATAATGTTCTCTTACTCAGATTTTGAGGTTATTTTGACTTATAGATAAAAAAACATCTAAATAATGCGTGGAGAATCGAATAAACATAATATTTATTATGTAATTACCTTGCTGCTTTCACCCCTCCATGGCGCAGTGGTTTAGGTCACCACGCCAACACTACTGCGTCGGGAGGTCGTGGGTTCGATTCCCACACGGAGCAATTATTTGTGCGATCCACAAATAATTGTTTCGGGTCTGGTTGTGCTTTGTGTTCGTTGTTTGTATGTTTGTAAAAGTCCCCGCGACACAAGAGCAATTCTTAGTGCGGGAGTTGTCTTTTTTTAAAAAAAAAAAGAGTTGTCTTTTAAAAAAAAGAAAAAGAAAGATTTCAGTAGACGTAAAATCCAGGTTTGATGCAAAAAACGTGGTCATCATAAACACATCAATTTTCGGGAGATTGTCCGATTGTGCTTTGACGAAACCAATATCTGTCATTTTTTTCTAAGTCTTTTGACTTTATTTTTACGAAAAAAATGTAATATACCTTCAATATTTACTTCAAATCACAATAAAACGGAATTAAATTGTTAACAGCACAGAACTGAGAACAGTATTATTTGTTATTATAGACTTTGACGTCACAACTCGTTCCGACCAATAGCGTTGCGTTTCAGCTCATTTGAATTTTTCTCGTATGTGTAAAAACGTTCATCTATTTTTCATACCCCTAAGTGATAAGGGTTACATTTTTTTATGGCAAAACAAAGTTTGCCGGGCCAGCTAGTATAATAAATACTACTTTGCATAATAACAGGTATTTTATTTCACTTTCAGTTGCCAAATGATATGGAAAATTATATGAAGTATCGTTTAATGGGGTCTGTGTCGCAAATACGCATGAAACCGGGTTGTCTTCCTTCAAAATTCACATGTCATACTAAAAAAGGGAAGCAAACAGCAACAAAACGTGGATCAACTGTGAAAAAACGGAGAAAAGTGCTGATTGAAGAGTGTGAGGAGACAGAATACTTGGAATTTGAAGAACCTACATGTGAAAGTTCAGGTATTTAATTTAATCTATACTAATATTATAAAGCTGAAGAGTTTGTTGCTTTGAACGCGCTAATCTCAGGAACAACTGGTTCGATTTGAAAAATTCTTTCAGTGTTAGATAGCCCATTTATCGAGGAAGGTTATAGGCTATATATCATCACACTACGACCAAACGGAGCAGAGTACCAGTAAAACATGTTAGGTCCAAAAACGGGGAAAATTATGACCCATCTATTATGTGACGCAAGCGAAGTTGCGCGGGTCAGCTAGTTAACTATAACTTTTGCCCGCGATTTCACGAGGTATGTGACTTAGGGAACGTTCCTATCTGACGGTAGATGCGTTAGGCGTAACTTAATAGGGTATTATACTCTGCAATGAAAAGTACTTTCAAATATTGATTTCGGTATAAAAAGCATCGAAAAAGAATTATTAGGGAAAAATGCGTACGTTTTCGTCTCAAAAAATTAATTTAAAATTTGAATTTTTATTTGCCCGCGACAACGCTGCGCGTAGTGTTGCCAGGTCGCCAAACCTTCAGCTTTATAATATTAGTATAGATTAGTATAGATAGAGTTTATGTTGTTTCAGGTCTCAAGTTTGTAGTGGACGTAATAAAAGAGGAGGTCTTAGAAACAGAGCCTTTGGAAGAGGCCTTGAGACCAGACTGCGTTTTGGAGGTAAGTGACCATTTCATAGATGATTTGTACATTAAAATTGTATTTAGACTTTATTTCGTGGCTTAGTTAACAACAGCCGATCGATCTCTGAGGTTAAGCAACGCTTGCCGAGGTTGATCTGTGGATGGGTGACCATCTTATACATATCGAGTTCTTCCGTGCTACGGAAGGCACGTTAAATTGTGAATTGTCATTCCATAGATGGGTGACCGCGTAGTGGTATTTGAACTGGACGGGTGCTTCGGAGGGCACGTCAAAAATTGGTCCCGGTTATTGTCAATTTATGCTACTATTGACAATACTTGACTATCAGTCAAATCAGCTACTCTTTATGAAATGTCAAAAACACATTTTAGTATAGAAATACGGTGTAGTGACGTCACAATTTCCAATTTGTCGTTGATATCAAAAGAGTGCCTAATAAAAATTTTCAGTGTGAAATAATTACAACTTCCACATTATTTACGAAAAAAATTACATAGCCTGAGCATTTAGTTACACGAAGTAGTTGACTACCAGTCAAATCAGCTACTCTTTATGAAATGTCAAAAACACATTTTAGTATAGAAATACGGTGTAGTGCCGTCACATTTTCCTATTGTCGTTGATATCAAATGAGTGCCTAATAAAAATTTTCAGTGTGAAATAATTACAATTTCCATATTATTTACGAAAAAAAATACATAGCCTGAGTATTTAGTTACACGAAGTAGTTGACTACCAATCAAATCAGATACTCTTTATGAAATGTCAAAAACACATCTTTATATATAATTCTTCTGTAAGTGTGTATGTCACTGAACTTCTCTTAAACGACTGGACCGATTTTGATAAATTTTTTTGAGTGTGTTCAAGGGGATCTGAGAATGGTTTAGATTCACAATTTGGTCCGCTGGACAATGTTTTTTTATTTATTTTTTATGGCAAAACAACGTTTGCCGGGTCAGCTAGTTTTAGTATAGAAATATGGCGTAATGACGTAGAGTGTCTTATTTTCATTAGTATCAAACGAAGGTATAGACCACAGAATAACTTACACAAGAGGAAAGGGCATGTAACACTATATTAAAGATGGCTGTCGCCAAACTCAGCCGATGACATTTAACGCACACTGAAATATGAAAAGGAATAAACGACTTACAAATTAAACAACCAGCCATATTGAGGCGCCCATAGCCAGTTGCGCTCACCGGTCGGTAAACGATATGTGGGTTAAGCAACCGATGGCGCGGTCATTCTATAGATGGGTGACCGCATAGTGGTATTTGAGCTGGGCGTCTCCGTGCTTCGGAGGGCACGTTAAAAGTCGGTCCCGGCTGTTGTCTACTAAGATAACAGTCGTTGTACTATGGTAACCAAATAACTGATAAACATACTTATATACTTCTAAATACATACTTATATAGATACATTAACATCCAGGCTCAGAACAAATACTCGTGCTCATCACACAAAGATTTGTCCCAGGTGGGATTCGAACCCACCACACGCGGCGCCACGGTTGTTGCGGCGAGGTGACCGCTTAAACCACTGCGCCAGACGTGCAGTTTAATGACATTAGAGTCGTATTTTGCACAAATACTTTGTGCTTTATGTCGGAATTGTATCTACGTGGTTTCAGTGTCATCTCTTAGGTTAGTACTAGGGTATGTATAGCTGCACATACTTCACTAGCTGACCCGCGCAACTTCGCATACGTCACAGAATGGGTCAAAATTTTCCCCGTTTTTGTAACACTTTTTATTGTTACTCTGCTCCTTTTGGTCGTAGCGTGATGATATATAGCCCAAAGCCTTCCTCGATAAATGGGCTATCTAACACAGAAATATTTTTCAAATTGGACCAGTAGTTCTTGAGATTAGCGCGTTCAAACAAATAAAAAAAACACTCTTCAGCTTTATAATATTAGTAGATATCGCACGCGCGTCGAACCCACTTGCCCCTTCTTCTCATGTTAGTTATTTCTTGTTCTTGTTTACGAGTGGGCGCGGCCATGTTGAGTCTAGCGAGACATAACATGACTCAGTGACGCCGCGTTCGTGATCGTGTTATAACCTCTTTTACCGCTGTCAAGCCGCCATTTTACTGTCAAAATATTGCACAAACAAATCGGTATTTATATTTATTAAGTACCTAGTTCGTCATGTGATTAGTGAAAAAATAAATAAATGTATTTTTCTTTGTGTATCACCGTTGTTATTTGATTATAATGAAATAATATCGGCGATACGTGTTAGTGTGAGTTGAAACGTCAAACGAACGGTGTCGCTGTCAATGTACCAAATTTCAGTAAAATCCGTCTTGTAGTTTTTTCGTAAGAATAACAAACATATATAGGTAGGTACATCCGTACAAACTTTTGCATAATATTATTATTAAGCAAGATTAGTGGGATTTAGCATAAAAAAAAAGAATTTAAATAGGATAAGCACCTTCAAACAAACGAATTCTTCATTTTTATAATAATAAGGCAAAGACCAAAGAACGTTACTTGGTACGATCCTTACAAACTTCCCTTGCTATCACATACATACATGTTGTCATACAGGACCGCCGGTTACGAGTAGCACCTGACCTTTTTACAAGCCAATCCCGATGTGATCAGTGTACGTCTTTCATAAGCATTTTTTAAATTATTAGTAAGTAGTTTTTACCCGCGACTTCGTCCGCCACCTGAATTTTCCCATGCAAATGCGTCATTTTCCCGGTGTAAAAAGTAGCCTATGTCCTTTCTCGGGTATCAAAATATCTCCATACCAAATTTCATGCAAATTGGTTCAGTAGTTTAGGCGTGATTGAGTAACAGACAGACAGACAGAGTTACTTTCGCATGTATAATATTAGTATGGATAAGTAATGAAACAGTAATTTGGTTTAGGACAACCCATCATAATTATTTAGTTAATTACCAAAAATATGTTTGCCCTTTCTTGCCCTTCAAATGACGGCACCATTGGACTTTTAGGTTTGTGCCGTTGCCTCACAAATTCCTTAAAAACTTTCTGCCAAATGTCAATTGTCAAGTTTATGTCAAAATCGTAAACAAAAATATAACCTATAATATAAAATTCTCGCGTCACAGTTTTCGTTACCGTACTCCTACGAAACGGCTTGACCGATTCTCATGAAATTTTGTGAGCATATTGAGTAGGACTGAGAATCGGCCAACATCTATTTTTCATGCCACTAAGTGACACTTTATTTTTAAATTTTTATGGCAAAACAACGTTTGCCGGGTCAGCTAGTAACCTATATTATCCGATATCGTTGCGGTTTCAATGTTTTGTATTGCATAAAGTTACAGTGTATAGATTTCAGTTCGTTTACTCATCAACTAGAGTGAATAAATAAAAAAATAATCATTTGACAACTCACACACGGTCATTTGATTCCAAACTAAACAGAGCTTGTATTGTAACTAAATAACTGATAAACATACTTATATACTTCTAAATACATACTTATATAGATAAATTGACATCCAGGCTCAGAACAAGTACTCGTGCTCATCACACAAAGATTTGTCCCGGGTGGTATTGGAAGCCACCACACGCGGCGCTACGGTTGTTGCGGCGAGGTGACCGCTTAAACCACTGCGACAAACGTGCAGTTAAATAAAAATATGGAGTACAGGAAATGTTTCGTCCCAACTTGCAAAAACGATACTGTGAATAGCCCACAAAAAATCTTTGTTCGTATAAGAGAAGATATAAGGGAAAAGTGGTGTCGTGAAGCAGGCGTAGAATATTATAAAGTTTACACAATGTATTGTTGTGAAGATCATTTTAATGTGAGTATTTCATTATGTTTCAATTCAATTTATTTATGGGAAACAAATCTATACTAATATTATAAAGCTGAAGAGTTTGTTTGAACGCGCTAATCTCAGGAACTACTGGTCTGATTTGTAAAATTCTTTCAGTGTTAGATAGCCCATTTATCGAGGAAGGTTATAGGCTATATATCATCTCGCTACGACCAATAGAAGCAGAGTACCAGTGAAAAATGTTACAAAAACGGGAAAAATTTTGACCCATTCTCTATTATGTGACGCAAGCGAAGTTGCGCGGGTCAGCAATTTTAACAATAAATGACATTGATACCAAGCCTTTTAAATACGCTTCGTATTTTTCAGCCTATAGAAGATTTAAAGAACTATCATCAACATAAGTTAATGAATCAAGAGCCACGCCTTAAACCTACGGCGTCTTTCTGCCGTGGGGTTACGAATAAAAGTAAACATGTATCAGAATTACCCGAACTTTCATTGCAGCAGGCTAAGACTTGTTCACAAAAGAAAAGAAAATATGATGACTCTATGCCCCGTACTTCTTCATTTTCATCACCAGTAAAGGTAGGTTATACCTACTTCGAGAGGTTATAATATGATCATTTTATTTATCCAAAGAGATACACACTACACAGAGAATACCATTATTTGTATACCTACTTTTATACTTCGAGAAGTCATGATGATCACTTAATTTATCGGAGAGACAGAGGTTACATTTATTTGTGTATACTTATAAATACTTACTTATGTAAAACAACATCAAAATTCAGAGTAATAACACATAATACAGTCAACTTGGGTAACATTGAACGTGGGAATTTGAACTAGTTTCGATTATTTTTTCATATGCAACCAACACAATTGATAAAAGTTTGCAAAACTAAAATAAATCTTTATCAATTGTGTTGGTTTCATATGAAAAAATAATCGAAACTAGTTCAAATTCCCATGTTCAATGTTACCCAAATGATTCAAAGTTACTTAAGTTGACTGTAACATTATATTATTATTATTTCTATAAAAATAATACTGAACAAAAAAGAACCACGAACGAACGAACGACTTACGACCGTGTGTCACGTGTGCGCTCGGCAGTGATCGGTTACACTCGGGCTCATTCGGCAGTATTCGGCTTCTGTCGGGTTTACGAAGTTCGTTCGCACGACCCGCGGCCGCCATTGCTCGCCGATTTATATAAAACAGTGTTGTGTTTATTCACAGGCCGTTATTCTCAACAAAAACGATTTTTCTTTGTAATTTCGTTTGTTTCTTATCACAATTCTTATCTTTTATAAAATGTCGGTCGAATTATGGTACAAAGAGATTTATTTTTCAAATCGGTTTAGAAGTTCCTGAGATTAGCGCGTTCAAACAAACAAACTCTTCAGCTTTATAATTTTAGTATAGATTCTCTCTTATGTGACGCAAGCGAAGTTGCGCAGGCCAGCTAGTACTTGTATTGCTACTTTATAAAAGTACTAGCTGACCCGCGCAACTTCGCTTGCGTCACATATGAGAGAATGGGTCAGAATTTGCCATGTTTTTGTAACACTTTTTACTGTTACTCTGCTCCTATTGGTCGTAGCGTGATGATATAAAATATGCTTTTTTTTCACGAAAAATATTTTCAAAATTATTTATATCTCTTAGTATAACGAAGTCGCGCTAAGGCATATCCGCCATTAAAACAGTTGCCATGACAACGGAATTTTGTTAATTCAATGTCATTATAATATTGTATTTTCGCGACTTCGTTGAATTTTCTGAATTTTCCCGGGAAATGCGTCATTTTCCCGGGGTAAAAAGTAGCCTATGTCCTTTCTCGGGTATCAAAATATCTCCATACCAAATTTCATGCAAATTGGTTAATTTTCGCGACTTCGTTGAATTTTCTGAATTTTCCCGGGAAATGCGTCATTTTCCCGGGGTAAAAAGTAGCCTATGTCCTTTCTCGGGTATCAAAATATCTCCATACCAAATTTCATTCAAATTGGTTCAGTAGTATAGACGTGATTGAGTAGCAGACAGACAGACAGACAGACAGACAGACAGACAGACAGACAGAGTTACTTTCGCATTTATAATATTAGTATGGATTTACAAAAACAAATATTTAACTGCACGTTTGGCGCAGTGGTTTAAGTGGTCATCTCGCCGCAATAACCGTAGCGCCGCGTGTGGCGGGTTCGAATCCCACCCGGGACAAATATTTGTGTGATGAGCACGAGTATTTGTTCTGAGCCTGGATGTCAATATATCTTTATAAGTATGTATTTAGAAGTATATAAGTATGTTTATCAGTTGTCTGGTTACCATAGTATAAGCTCTGGTGAATTGTACAAATATATTTAAATCTTACTACAATATTACTTGCAATAGTTTGTAAGGATAGATAGGTAGATGTATGTTCGTTACTCTTTCACTCAAAAACTACTGTACGGTTTTTAATGAAATTTGGTACACATCGTTTATTGATTCACCTTGGACTTTGCTAAATAACTTTTAAGACAACTATATAAGAATTTCTCTTATGTCTTGGGGACTTTTACAAACATACAAACAACGGACACAAGTGCACGGTGCAAGGCGAAAGGAAAGAGCACGCGTCGTACTCATCATTCTGTCAAGCCCGCGAAAATAATCGCTCTCGAAGAGCACGCCGTCTTTCCCGCGCGTAATCCTGTACGCTCCTAAGAACGTGCGATACAGTGTGTGTGTAAAGGTGACTATTGAGTTATAACGTCCGTTACCAGTGTGTTTTGAAACGACAATGCCGCGCTGTTCGGTTATCAATTGCAAAAATAACAGTGGCACAAACAATTTAACATTTTATGGCGTTTCTTATCACCGGTAAGTAATTATTTACTATTATGTTTATTATTAGGTCGGGGAAAAAGTCTTTTCGCATTATAGTATGTATGAACTCGTCATAAAATCTCTTTGGCTTGAAGAATCACAAATGAGTACACGGTTCATTAGGTTTCTTTCAGTGAGCTCGTGAGGTACCCAAATATCGAGCTTTTTTGTGTAGAGAAAAGATTTTATTACAAGTTCATACATACTACAATGCGAAAAGACTTGTCCCTGTCCTTATATTTTATGTTTCGGAAATTTATTCATTTGAGAAAAATATTTGTGTCGATGTAAAATGACTTCTATTCGTGTTATGATAAGGTCTAAAATGGTTTACCCCCGGTTTCTGAGGTACATTTAACGGTAGTTTATCTATTCAATAGCGTTAAAATTCATACAAAAAACAAAACGCCATTGAATAGATAAACTACCGCTAAATGTTTGGGCATTAATGGGTTAAATTTATTATTAGATTATTTTATCCAAAAAAATTTTGTTTTGTTTTAGTTTCCCTAAAGATCCTGATATAAGAAAAAAATGGATATCTGCAACTGGCAGGATCGCGTGGAAACCGACAATATCAAGTTCTATTTGTTCAGAACATTTTCCTGAAACTGACATCGTTTTTACAAAGAAGGGATTCAGATATATAAAGTCCGGAGCATTTCCTACGAAAAAAATTATGACTTATTTAGCAAATATTCAAGAAAAGGTAATTATTTACTTGTTGAATTTCTATTTAAAGAACAAATAAATACTATTGGTAAACTCACACACGGTCATTTGATTCCAAACTAAGCGGAGCTTGTACTATGGTAACCAAATCTTTACTAATATTATAAAGCTGAAGAGTTTGTTTGCTTGTTTGAACGCGCTGATCTCAGGAACGACTGGTCCGATTTGAAAGATTCTTTCAGTGTTAGATAGCTTATTTATCGAGGAAGGCTACAGGCTATATATCATCACGCTACGACCAATAGGAGCAGAGTACCAGTAAAAAAATGTTACAAAAACGGGGAAAATTTTGATCCATTCTCATTTTAACGTAAAATGCGTGGTTTCCAATTACTTTATATGGCATGTCCTTTCCTCTTGTGTTTGTTCTTCCGTTAATAAGTCTATATTAAAATGTGTTTTTGACATTTCATAAAGAGTAGCTGATTAGACTGGTAGTAAACCTTTGTTATCTAAATTTAAAAGCGAAGGACATTTTATCCCCTTGGAGGTAGAATTGATCAAAATCCTTTCTTAGCGGATGCCTACGTCATAACATCTACCTTCATGCCAAATTTCAGCTCGATCCGTCCAGTGGTTTGTGCTGTGCGTTGATAGATCGCTTTGGTCCATTTTCATAACTGTTTTTCATAACTAGCCATGAACAAGGAAATTTCCTTCACTGTTTCAAAACTAGTTATGAAAATGTACCTTTTTTCCTTTTAAATAACCGTTTTCATAACTAGCTATGAAAAAGGCAATTTTCCTTCACTGTTTCATAACCAGTTATGAAAATGGACTCTTTATCTGTATTATCCCTATATGTCTGTTTTGATAACTACCTACAAATAAATACATGAAAAAGTTTTTATTTTTTTTGCTTTGGGAACTTTTTATTCAAACACTGGCTGTAAGTACATAATGTCACTATTTGTCAAGTTACTAACTGCCTCTGTGGCGCGGTCGGTAGTATATGCGGCTGCCGTGCGAGAGGTCTCGGGTTCGAATCCTGGGTCGGGCGAAAAAGTCTTTTCTGAGATTTTCTGTAAAGACTTTCTTAGAGATTGCCCGGAGTTGGGAAGTTGAGGTCGAAGACCTCCGTGCCTCGGAGAGCACGTAAAGCCGTCGGTCCTGCGCCTGACCTCTCACTGGTCGTGTCGGTTATCCGTCCCACCAAAACTATGAGAGTGATGGAATAGAGAGTGTACCCGTGTATTGTGCACACACTTGGACACTATAAACAAAGTCCTGCACATATGGCCAGTTTCAATGAAACTGACAGCCGTAGCCGTATATCGGCTAGGAGGACATTATTATTTGTCAAGTTATGTAGATTATCAGAGATTTGAGTGGCTTTTGAAAACTTATCACAAGAGCTTTTTATATCTATACTAATATTATAAAGCTGAAGAGTTTGTTCGTTTGTTTGTTTATTTGAACGCGCTAATCTCAGGAACTACTGATCCGATTTGAAAAATTCTTTTAGTGTCAGATAGCCCATTTATCGAGGAAGGCTATAGGCTATATATCATCACGTTACTACCAATTTGAACAGAGTACCAGCGGCAGTTTGAATAGGTTCAAGATTATTAGTGACTTTGGTTCTCAATTTAGTCATTTTCTTCAAAACTATATTTTTAGATTCGTCTCGTAAACAATCAAAGGCATGATTACTTTCTTTTACAAATAGATTTTCGTTACTAAGAGTAATATTTCCCTCACATCCTTTTTTACTGCAGCATTGCCAAAATGTATTCCCATTTACATATTTTTTACCACGATGTTATTGTCGTCCGTCGTACAACAATTTGATTCCTTTACGTTTCGTTGGTATGAAATCAATCTTTGAAGACGACATGATTAGGTACTTTTGCTAGGAAATATTCACACACTATCCACAATATCAACAACCAATTAGGTGTATAATTATGTAATAAATGTTTGTCACTCGATTTATAACGTACTAGCTGACCCGCGCAACTTCGCTTGCGTCACATAAGAGAGAATGGGTCATAATTTTCCCCGTTTTTGTAACATTTTTTACTGGTACTCTCTATTGGTCGTAGCTTGATGATATATAACCTATAGCCTTCCTCGATAAACGGGCTATCTAACATTGAAATAATTTTTCAAATCGGACCCTTAATTTTTAGCTTTATAATAGTATAGATTATTTTTGCGATCCACAAATAATTGTTTTGTGTCTGGTTTTATAATATTAGTAGGATCTGTCTACCAAATTTCATCAAAGTTTTTCAATAGTTCTTGTGTGAAGGTAGTTTGGAAGAAACAATCATGAGGAATGACATGTCCGACAGTTGTTTAACACAGCTCGTTAAAGAATGTTGCATTGAAGATAATAAAAACTTTGTATGATACGTTTGTGGGGTTTTCTCTAAAACTACTGAATTATTTCACGATTTTTTTTACTAATACAAAGCTTAATTATTCCTTAACAACAAAATATGCTTTTTTCACGAAAATTATTTATATCTCTTAATATAAAGAAGTCGCGCTAAGGCATATCCGCCATTAAAACAGTTGCCATGACAACTGATTTTTGTTATTTCAATGTCATTATAATGTTGATTATTCGCGACTTCTTGACTTCACTTGAATTTTCCCGGGAAATGCGTCATTTTCACGGGGTAATAAGTAGCCTATGTCCTTTCTCGGGTATCAAAATATCTCCATAGCAAATTTAAAGAAAATTGGTTCAGTAGTTTAGGCGTGATTGAGTAGCAGACAGACAGACAGACAGACAGACAGAGTTACTTTCGAATTTATAATATTAGTATGGATGAATGAATATAAATCACTACATAGTATAAAACAAAGTCGCCCATTTTGTCTGTAGTCCCTTCGTATGCATAAAACTTTAAAACTACGCAACGGATTTTAATGCGGTTTTCACTAATAGAAAGAGTATTTTTGAAATACATTGAAACTATATTAGCTGAGTTATAGCGATTTATGTCCAAGAAGTCAGAAAAAAAATCTAATTGAAGATTGCATTTGTGCGTGCGCCGCTTATACCGTTGGATACAAGTAAGAACAATGTATAGCAAAAACATTGGTCTTTATTAGTTCTACAAAAAAGTCCGCGATGACATATATCCAGCTTTTTTATTTAAGTCACAAAAACTACTTTTCTGTATTAAAAAAACATTTAATTCGTTGGGTGATGTTTAACTGGTGATATAACCAATAATACATACATATATCCTTATCAAAATAAGTAAGTTCATCATCACGAGCATTTAATTTAGATTATTTTTGCAGTTTACAGTGTGTTATTTAGACATATAGTTTAGGAGATATCACGATATTAGTATTGCGGCACGGTACGGGCCGGCCGCGGCGGCGGGGGCAGCGTCCCTATAAATAGCGCGTCGGCGGCAGCGGCTCCCCATTAGCACGTTGAAATTAGAAGCGATCGGACGCGTTTATTTATCGCAGCTCTTTGAGAAAAATAAAACGTGCTTTTCAGCGCGACAACAATAATTGTATGATAATAGTAGGTATTGTATTCTAAGGTTAGTATTAAATCGCACTTATTAGTAAGATTAGTTTTTAAAATATAAAACCGTAATTTATGGATTGATATTTTCTATTAAGATTTTGGTTAAAATTTAAAGTTAGGTCAATTTAATATTAGGGAAATAATTAAAAAAAAAAAATCGTAATTTAAGGTAAGATAAGTTCAGAAAAAGAACTTAATAGAATAGGTATCTTTCTTTTGTTTCTAAGTACATATTTAGATATTTTTTTACTGAGGCACATGCGAATAATATGGGAGTTAGTGTCATAATGTGTGTGTAATAATTAAATATAGTCATGCCTAGAAGACGTGGACGTTCTAACATAGGTCGTAGTACAGTGAATGCCAGAAGAACACGTTCAGCAAGAGATGAAGAATCGTTAACGGAACGTGAGGAAAGCCTCAGTCAGGCTCGGGATAGATATAGAGCTGCGAGAGAGAGAGAGTCTTCAGCAGAACGTGAGGTCCGCCGCAGCCGAGATCGAGATAGGCGTAGGGTTCAGAGGGACAGAGAATCGTCAATAGAGCGTGAGGCGCGACTCAGTCAGCTTCGAGATGGTGTAAGAGCTGAGAGAGAGAGAGAATCTTCAGAAGAGCGTGAGGTTCGCCTTACCCAAGATCGAGATTGGCATAGGGTTCAGAGGGACAGAGAATCAGCACGAGTTACTAATTCATGGGTAAATAAAGAAAATTCTGCTATGATATTATAATGACATTGAATTAACAAAATTCCGTTGCCATGGCAACTGTTTAAATGGCGGATATGCCTTAGCGCGACTTCGTTTTATTAAGAGATATAAATAATTTTGAGAATATTTTTCGTGAAAAAAATGCATATTTTATATCATCACGCTACGACCAATAGGAGCAGAGTAACAGTAAAAAGTGTTACAAAAACGTGGAAAATTCTGTCCCATTCTCTCTTATGTTACGCAAGCGAAGTTGCGCGGGTCAGCTAGTTATTTATAATCTATATAAATGTTTGTTTTAGGCAAGTCAAGAGCCAAATTATATTTATGTAGTAAATGATGGACTCCCGGGCGCGCCACTTATAGGAACACAGGTATTAACAGAGTATTTTTTATACCTTTTTAGGGTTATGATCAGAAATAGCTTTTTAACGTATTAGTGCTGCCCTGCTAAACCAAAACACTGTAACTTTCAAAAACCCGTTTTGAGATAATTGCCAAAAATGTTTCTTTGTTACATTATTCTGAACCTAATACTCTGTTTTTTTGTTTGTTTTATCTTGTTGTTTGTTTGTCGTATGGTTAGTGGCCAACCTAGTGTCAAAGTTGTTCAAGCCGCCCGGAAGACCGTTGACGTGACTTAACGACTGTTATCACAGTAGACAACAACCGGGACCGACTTTTAACGTGCCCTCCGAAGCACGGAGACGCCCAGTTGAAATACCACTATGCGGTCACCCATCTATGGAATGACCGCGCCAATAGTTGCTTATCTCACAGATCGTTTATCGACCGGTGAGCGCAACTGGCTATCGGCGCCTCAAAAAATACTTGTGATCAACTTTTTATCATCTTGTTAAAATGATAAAAAGTTGATCACAAGTACTAAACTGACTTAAGGAATTGTTTGGACTCTGTTAAGCAAAAAAACTGTTTGTCGACTTACAGTCTTTTGGATTGGCACAGAGTGGTCAATCTATACTCAGGCCTTTAGAAACGTGCTCACTAAGTCACATAAGTTAAACTTGATTGTTTTTTCGCAGGAATTGTGTTCACTGTTGCAGCCAAATGCTGCAATTTTGCCAGCAACGAGTCAGGTAATTATTTATTTTTTATACTTTCCATACTATAGCTGACAGTGGTACAAGTTGGCACCTCCAAGTGGTCGACGGTTCGAACCCGAGACAACACACCATGACTTTTCCAAGTGATGTGTGTATTAGAAATAATGATCACTTGTTATAACGGTGAAGGAAAACATCGTGACGAAACCTTTCTCTTTTTGAGGGTATGGATAGTCCCCAACCCGCACTTGGCCAGCGTGGTGGACTCAAAGCCTAACCTCTCCCTCTTTCGGAAGAAGACCATTACCAAGCAGTAGGACTTTAATGATCAAAAAAGTAGTATGATTTTGGTTCAATTTCTAATGTTGTTCATTTATTTCTGTTTATTTTTTAACCTTATATCCTACTGCTGGGCAAGGCGCAAGGGTCTCCTCATGAACGAGAGATGAGTTAGGCCTCGCGTCCACCACGCTGTCCTATTGCGGGTTGGGGACTTAGAATGCCCTCAACAAATGTAAAGTGCTTAAGTTAAAATAGGAGATGATTAATTACATCATCAATGATTTATACCTGATAGAAATATTGTTAAAACTATTTGGCAATTAGAAAGAGTGGCTAAGAGTTTGTTGTCAGTTCTTCTCATTGGCCGTACCTTCCGAACTGGCGGTAAATTCACTCTCTGTATCATTGACTATCATAAGTGTCAGCATTTTACCTGAATCAATAAATGATTTGATTTTGATTAAATATGGTTTATTTTCAGGAAAATTCAGTGTATAATGAAAAAGCCCCTGAAACATCAAAGGAGACGATACCCGAGGTATGTCTATTTAATATTTATTTACGACTGACAACACCACGCCGCTACCGTTGCGTCGGGAGGTCGTGGGTTCGATTCCCACATTGTGCGATCCACAAATATTTTTTTTCGTGTCTGGTTGTGCTTTGTGTCCGTTGTTTGTTTGTAAAAGTCCTCGCGACACGAGCAATTCTCAGTGGGATTAGTAAAAAAAGAATTTGTCTTTAAAAAAAATTTTTTTTTTTCTTTTAAACATTAAACTTAACTATGAGTATTAAACAAAAAATAAAATTAAATCATAAAAAGCATGTAAAAAAGAAAACAATAAATTAAATTAATATACAGGGTGTGGCGTAAATAATGGATAATCCTTTACCAGCGGATGGGCGACAACCCAACTGATCTAAATATCAAAATTTACTTCTGGCACCAGTATCATAGTTTTTGAGATTTTCGCCATTTTGTGTGTTTTTTAAGAAAGCGCTTTAAGCTCGTTCTTTTTAATGCTGTGATCACAATTTAAGGCTTTTTTTAAATCCGTTTTTTGCAAATAAATCCTGAATAGATGTGCTATTGAATCTACAATCTTGTTTTGTTATTACTACTTGTTTTTTATTTAAATTATGCATTCAAAGTTGAATTTTATAATTTTTCACAACATTTGTGCAACTTTGAGCACTTGTGGTGAAAAAAAATGTATGGTGGCTTTACTGCCCACGCCATAAATAATTTCTAAATTTTATTAGAATTCTAAATTGGTATAACATGCAGCATTAATCCCGATTATTGTCAAAATATTACAACGAACTTAAATTATCAACACTTTTGCCGGTCGACTAATTTTATTTTATCAGCGCGTTTAAGCTAAGTTTGCTTTCAAATATTCATGTCTATAGGGTTATTACACTATTAAAGATTATTTAGATGATAAAAAAGCTTGGAACTGTGCTGCTTCTACCAAGTCTATTTCAAAATAATGTATTACAATTTGATGAAAAAATTTTTTTTTTCAACAGTGTAGTTTTCTTTAGATTTCTAATTATCTTTATTATTTGAAAATTATTTATGTTTTGTATTTCTTTTTTTTTTTAAACTGCACACAAGTGCTCAAAGTTGCACAAAAGTGTTGAAAAATTATAAAATTTAACTTTGAATGCATAGTTTAAATAAAATACAAGTAGTAATAACAAAACAAGATATTAGGTTCAATAGCACATCAATTTAGGATTTATTTGCAAAAAATTTTGGCCATTATGTGTGTTTAAGAAAGCGATTTACGCTCGTACTTTTTGGTGCTGTGATCACAAATTAAGACTTTTTTTTAAATCCGTGTTTTGCAATTAAATCCTGAATAGATGTGCTATTGAATCTAGAACGCGCTTAGCGTAAAAAAATAAAATTAGTCGACCGGCAAAAGTGTTAATAATTTAAGTTCGTTGTAATATTTTGACAATAATCGGTATTAATGCTGCATGTTATACTAATTTAGAATTCTAATAAAATTTAGAAATTATTTATGGCGTGGGCTGTAAAGCCACCATACATTTTTTTTTCACCACAAGTGCTCAAAGTTGCACAAATGTTGTGAAAGATTATAAAATTTTACTTTGAATGCATAATTTAAATAAAAAACAAGTAGTAATAACAAAACAAGATTGTAGATTCAATAGCACATCTATTCAGGATTTATTTGCAAAAAACGGATTTAAAAAAAGCCTTAAATTGTGATCACAGCATTAAAAAGAACGAGCTTAAAGCGCTTTCTTAAAAAACACACAAAATGGCGAAAATCTCAAAAACTATGATACTGGTGCCAGAAGTAAATTTTGATATTTAGATCAGTTGGGTTGTCGCCCATCCGCTGGTAAAGGATTATCCATTATTTACGCCACACCCTGTATATTTTACATTAATTTTCAGAGTAAAACAATAATAGGCAACGTCTACCGCTTCCTGAGTGAGGAGTACGAGCGCTTGAGGAGTGTCCTCCACGACGAGGTGCTGACCACGCTGTGTGACGTCACACGACGGACGGCCAGCGCCACCGGCGTCACGGAACGAGTGCTCGCAACTATACTCACTGAACTTGGTATAAAACATGGGTATGTTAGCATGTTTCCTATGTAACGAAATAACTGTTCTAATTAGTGGCTCAGTGGTTCAGGTCGTCATTGCGTCGGGTACTCGGGTGGTCGTGCGTTCGATTCCCATATCGATATCCCATTATGGCGTAGGCATCCGTTTAGAAAGGATTTTGATTAATTCTGCTCCCAAGGGGATGGACGTTTGTATGAAACTAAGTTAATTTTAACTGTGACTTAGCATACAGAAAGTTAATATGGCGTAGATAATATACACTCTGAGAAAGGTAGACGTTTCGAAGATCGTGATGAAGACGTCTCTTGGTAGTTTTTCTTCACTCGAAGACGATTCTTGGTAGTTTTTCCTCAAATGAAGACGGTGTCATGGTAGTTTTTCCTCAGATGAAGACGTCTCATGGTAGTTTTTCCTCACTCGAAGACGTCTCTTGGTAGTTTTTCCTCACTCGAAGACGTCTCTTGGTAGTTTTTCCTCACTCGAAGATGTCTCTTGGTAGTTTTTCCTCACTCGAAGACGACTCTTGGTAGTTTTTCCTCAGATGAAGACGGTCTCTTGGTAGTTTTTCCTCACTCGAAGACGTCTCTTGGTAGTTTTTCCTCACTCGAAGACGTCTCTTGGTAGTTTTTCCTCACTCGAAGACGGTCTCATGGTAGTTTTTCCTCACTCGAAGACGGTCTCTTGGTAGTTTTTCCTCACTCGAGGACGTCTCTTGGTAGTTTTTCCTCACTCGAAGACGTCTCTTGGTAGTTTTTCCTCAGATGAAGACGGTGTCGTGGTAGTTTTTCCTCACTCGAAGACGTCTCTTGGTAGTTTTTCCTCACTCGAAGACGTCTCTTGGTAGTTTTTCCTCAGATGAAGACGTCTCATGGTAGTTTTTCTTCAGATGAAGACGTCTCATGGTAGTTTTTCCTCACTCGAAGACGTCTCTTGGTAGTTTTTCCTCACTCGAAGACGTCTCTTGGTAGTTTTTCCTCACTCGAAGACGTCTCTTGGTAGTTTTTCCTCAGATGAAGACGGTGTCGTGGTAGTTTTTCCTCACTCGAAGACGTCTCATGGTAGTTTTTCTTCAGATGAAGACGTCTCATGGTAGTTTTTCCTCACTCGAAGACGTCTCTTGGTAGTTTTTCCTCAGATGAAGACGTCTCATGGTAGTTTTTCTTCAGATGAAGACGTCTCATGGTAGTTTTTCTCACTCGAAGACGACTCTTGGTAGTTTTTCCTCAGATGATGACGGTCTCATGGTAGTTTTTCCTCAGATGAAGACGTCTCTTGGTAGTTTTTCCTCAGATGATGACGGTCTCATGGTAGTTTTTCCTCAGATGAAGACGTCTCTTGGTAGTTTTTCCTCCGATGAAGACGTCTCTTGGTAGTTTTTCCTCACTCGAAGACGGTCTCATGGTAGTTTTTCCTCACTCGAAGACGTCTCTTGGTAGTTTTTCCTCACTCGAAGACGTCTCTTGGTAGTTTTTCCTCACTCGAAGACGGTCTCATGGTAGTTTTTCCTCACTCGAAGACGTCTCTTGGTAGTTTTTCCTCACTCGAAGACGTCTCTTGGTAGTTTTTCCTCAGATGAAGACGGTGTCGTGGTAGTTTTTCCTCACTCGAAGACGTCTCTTGGTAGTTTTTCCTCACTCGAAGACGTCTCTTGGTAGTTTTTCCTCACTCGAAGACGGTCTCATGGTAGTTTTTCCTCAGATGAAGACGTCTCATGGTAGTTTTTCTTCAGATGAAGACGTCTCTTGGTAGTTTTTCCTCACTCGAAGACGTCTCTTGGTAGTTTTTCCTCACTCGAAGACGTCTCTTGGTAGTTTTTCCTCAGATGAAGACGGTGTCGTGGTAGTTTTTCCTCACTCGAAGACGTCTCATGGTAGTTTTTCCTCACTCGAAGACGTCTCTTGGTAGTTTTTCCTCACTCGAAGACGTCTCTTGGTAGTTTTTCCTCAGATGAAGACGGTGTCGTGGTAGTTTTTCCTCACTCGAAGACGTCTCATGGTAGTTTTTCCTCACTCGAAGACGTCTCTTGGTAGTTTTTCCTCACTCGAAGACGTCTCTTGGTAGTTTTTCCTCAGATGAAGACGGTGTCGTGGTAGTTTTTCCTCACTCGAAGACGTCTCTTGGTAGTTTTTCCTCACTCGAAGACGTCTCTTGGTAGTTTTTCCTCACTCGAAGACGGTCTCATGGTAGTTTTTCCTCACTCGAAGACGTCTCTTGGTAGTTTTTCCTCACTCGAAGACGTCTCTTGGTAGTTTTTCCTCAGATGAAGACGGTGTCGTGGTAGTTTTTCCTCACTCGAAGACGTCTCTTGGTAGTTTTTCCTCACTCGAAGACGTCTCTTGGTAGTTTTTCCTCACTCGAAGACGGTCTCATGGTAGTTTTTCCTCAGATGAAGACGTCTCATGGTAGTTTTTCTTCAGATGAAGACGTCTCTTGGTAGTTTTTCCTCACTCGAAGACGTCTCTTGGTAGTTTTTCCTCACTCGAAGACGTCTCTTGGTAGTTTTTCCTCAGATGAAGACGGTGTCGTGGTAGTTTTTCCTCACTCGAAGACGTCTCATGGTAGTTTTTCTTCAGATGAAGACGTCTCATGGTAGTTTTTCCTCACTCGAAGACGTCTCTTGGTAGTTTTTCCTCAGATGAAGACGTCTCATGGTAGTTTTTCTTCAGATGAAGACGTCTCATGGTAGTTTTTCTCACTCGAAGACGACTCTTGGTAGTTTTTCCTCAGATGATGACGGTCTCATGGTAGTTTTTCCTCAGATGAAGACGTCTCTTGGTAGTTTTTCCTCAGATGATGACGGTCTCATGGTAGTTTTTCCTCAGATGAAGACGTCTCTTGGTAGTTTTTCCTCCGATGAAGACGTCTCTTGGTAGTTTTTCCTCACTCGAAGACGGTCTCATGGTAGTTTTTCCTCACTCGAAGACGTCTCTTGGTAGTTTTTCCTCACTCGAAGACGTCTCTTGGTAGTTTTTCCTCACTCGAAGACGGTCTCATGGTAGTTTTTCCTCACTCGAAGACGTCTCTTGGTAGTTTTTCCTCACTCGAAGACGTCTCTTGGTAGTTTTTCCTCAGATGAAGACGGTGTCGTGGTAGTTTTTCCTCACTCGAAGACGTCTCTTGGTAGTTTTTCCTCACTCGAAGACGTCTCTTGGTAGTTTTTCCTCACTCGAAGACGGTCTCATGGTAGTTTTTCCTCAGATGAAGACGTCTCATGGTAGTTTTTCTTCAGATGAAGACGTCTCTTGGTAGTTTTTCCTCACTCGAAGACGTCTCTTGGTAGTTTTTCCTCACTCGAAGACGTCTCTTGGTAGTTTTTCCTCAGATGAAGACGGTGTCGTGGTAGTTTTTCCTCACTCGAAGACGTCTCATGGTAGTTTTTCCTCACTCGAAGACGTCTCTTGGTAGTTTTTCCTCACTCGAAGACGTCTCTTGGTAGTTTTTCCTCAGATGAAGACGGTGTCGTGGTAGTTTTTCCTCACTCGAAGACGTCTCTTGGTAGTTTTTCCTCACTCGAAGACGTCTCTTGGTAGTTTTTCCTCAGATGAAGACGGTGTCGTGGTAGTTTTTCCTCACTCGAAGACGTCTCTTGGTAGTTTTTCCTCACTCGAAGACGTCTCTTGGTAGTTTTTCCTCACTCGAAGACGGTCTCATGGTAGTTTTTCCTCACTCGAAGACGTCTCTTGGTAGTTTTTCCTCACTCGAAGACGTCTCTTGGTAGTTTTTCCTCAGATGAAGACGGTGTCGTGGTAGTTTTTCCTCACTCGAAGACGTCTCTTGGTAGTTTTTCCTCACTCGAAGACGTCTCTTGGTAGTTTTTCCTCACTCGAAGACGGTCTCATGGTAGTTTTTCCTCAGATGAAGACGTCTCATGGTAGTTTTTCTTCAGATGAAGACGTCTCTTGGTAGTTTTTCCTCACTCGAAGACGTCTCTTGGTAGTTTTTCCTCACTCGAAGACGTCTCTTGGTAGTTTTTCCTCAGATGAAGACGGTGTCGTGGTAGTTTTTCCTCACTCGAAGACGTCTCATGGTAGTTTTTCCTCACTCGAAGACGTCTCTTGGTAGTTTTTCCTCACTCGAAGACGTCTCTTGGTAGTTTTTCCTCAGATGAAGACGGTGTCGTGGTAGTTTTTCCTCACTCGAAGACGTCTCATGGTAGTTTTTCCTCACTCGAAGACGTCTCTTGGTAGTTTTTCCTCACTCGAAGACGTCTCTTGGTAGTTTTTCCTCAGATGAAGACGGTGTCGTGGTAGTTTTTCCTCACTCGAAGACGTCTCTTGGTAGTTTTTCCTCACTCGAAGACGTCTCTTGGTAGTTTTTCCTCAGATGAAGACGTCTCATGGTAGTTTTTCTTCAGATGAAGACGTCTCATGGTAGTTTTTCCTCACTCGAAGACGTCTCTTGGTAGTTTTTCCTCACTCGAAGACGTCTCTTGGTAGTTTTTCCTCACTCGAAGACGTCTCTTGGTAGTTTTTCCTCAGATGAAGACGTCTCTTGGTAGTTTTTCCTCAGATGAAGACGTCTCTTGGTAGTTTTTCCTGAGATGAAGACGTCTCTTGGTAGTTTTTCCTCACTCGAAGACGTCTCTTGGTAGTTTTTCCTCACTCGAAGACGTCTCTTGGTAGTTTTTCCTCAGATGAAGACGTCTCATGGTAGTTTTTCTTCAGATGAAGACGTCTCATGGTAGTTTTTCTTCAGATGAAGACGTCTCATGGTAGTTTTTCCTCACTCGAAGACGTCTCTTGGTAGTTTTTCCTCACTCGAAGACGTCTCTTGGTAGTTTTTCCTCAGATGAAGACGTCTCATGGTAGTTTTTCTTCAGATGAAGACGTCTCATGGTAGTTTTTCCTCACTCGAAGACGACTCTTGGTAGTTTTTCCTCAGATGATGACGGTCTCATGGTAGTTTTTCCTCAGATGAAGACGTCTCTTGGTAGTTTTTCCTCAGATGATGACGGTCTCATGGTAGTTTTTCCTCACTCGAAGACGTCTCATGGTAGTTTTTCCTCACTTGAAGACGTCTCTTGGTAGTTTTTCCTCACTCGAGGACGTCTCTTGGTAGTTTTTCCTCACTTGAAGACGACTCTTGGTAGTTTTTCCTCAGATGAAGTCGTCTCTTGGTAGTTTTTCCTCAGATGAAGTCGTCTCTTGGTAGTTTTTCCTCACTCGAAGACGTCTCTTAGTAGTTTTTCCTCACTCGAAGACGTCTCTTGGTAGTTTTTCCTCACTCGAAGACGTCTCTTGGTAGTTTTTCCTCAGATGAAAACGGTGTCATGGTAGTTTTTCCTCACTCAAAGACGTCCCTTGGTAGTTTTCCTCACTCGAAGACGTCTCATGGTAGTTTTTCCTCACTCGAAGACGGTGTCATGGTAGTTTTTCACAGATGAAGACGGTGTCATGGTAGTTTTTCACAGATGAAGACGTCTCTTGGTAGTTTTTCCGCACTCGAAGATATCTCTTGGTAGTTTTTCCTCACTCGAAGACGCCTCTTGGTAGTTTTTCCTCACGTAAAGACGGTCTCATGGTAGTTTTTCCTCACTCGAAGACGTCTCTTGGTAGTTTTTCCTCTTGAAGTGATACGTGATATTATGCTATACTGCGAAAATACTTTTTCCCCGGCCTAATATTCAGTCCCTAATTGACACTTAGTCAGCATGGTGGGCTTACGGCCTAACCCCTCCCTCATGAGGAGACCTTGCCCAGCAGTGGGACATTAATGGGTTGTATTTTAATTACAGGTCACTCGAGGAGTCCATTAGTGATGAAAACACGGTACATGAACACGATATAGAAGTTAAAGAGGAAATATTGTAAGTATCTGGTATCTGCCTACCCCTATAGACAGTCGCTCCATGTATAATACTGGAATTCAGCTGGATCCTCTAATTTTCCATCTCCAATACAGGTTTTCAGTCATCTTTAAGTCTCATTGGCTGCAGCTGAATACCAGTATTTTACATGGTGCGACTGCCAATCAGACCTCAACAACCCAGTTACCTTACACGATATCTTATAATGCAAATAATAATATGTTAAATTATTTATTTCAGTGAAACATCAGATCAGAAAGATACTATCATAATTGAAACTGAAATACAGGAGCCATTTCAACCGTAAGTAACTTTATATTAACTGTCTTACTAATAAACGTCATGTTAGACGTTAGATAAATATTAATTCAGGTATAATGCTGACACTTATGATAGTCAATGATACAGAGAGTGAATTTACCGCCGATTTATTTAAGTACTAGCTGACCCGCGCAACTTCGCTTGCGTCACCTCAGAGAATGGGTCAACATTTTCCCCGTTTTTGTAACATTTTTCACTGGTATTCTGCTCCTATTGGTCGTAGCGTGATGATATATAGCCTATAGCCTTCCTCGATAAATAGGCTATCTAACACTGAAAGATTTTTTCAAATCGAACCAGTAGTTCCTGAGATTAGCGCGTTCAAACAAACAAACAAACAAACTCTTCAGCTTTATAATATTTAATTTAATTAGTATAGATGTAAGTATGTCATCAAAAACATTCTGTAAAAACCAATCAGTGAGTGACAAAAATTCAGAAATTTCAAGTTGTCATTCTTAAACTACTGGTTCAAATTGCGTGAAATTTTGAATATACCGTGTTTATGCAATGACTGATTAGTTGCTGAAAATTCAGGCTTTTTGTTTTATTGACAATGAAATTATAGGGGGGTCGAAAATAGCCTGAATTGCTTCGAGAAAAGGATGGTACGGCCGTGCCGTTTTTTTTTTGCTCGACTTGCGGGGGCACTGCCTGGCCCCCAGATGTTTATCAATTATCTAGTTACAGTACAAGCTCTTCTTAGTTGATAATCAGACGACCGTGTGTTAGGTGTACGAATATATTTATTTTAATTCGTTATTATTTAAATTTTTAGAGCTATTCAAAATGATCTTAAGAATTCAAATATTACGGTACTAACACACAAGCCTAAGCAGAAACCTGGCTCACATAAAACGGCCACACATAAATCGTAAGTAAATCTATATCTAAATATTTATTACTAATGGCCGCGCGCGACTTCGTCCACGTGGAAACCCTTCCCGTGTAAATCCCGATCCCTAGGGAACTCCGGGATAAATAGCCTATGTGTTATTCTGGGTCTTCAGCTACCTATATACCCAATTTCATCGTAATCGATTCAGAAAGCGTAACAAACATTCATACATGCTCACAAACTTTCGCATTTATAATATTAGTTGGATTATAACTCAAAGGTGACTGACTGACATAGTGATCTATTAGGTCGGGGAAAAAGTCAAGAGCGGGCTGGGGACTGCATGCCCTCAAGAACTGTGTTAAACGAGTCCCAAGCATGCAAGGGTACATCACGATGTTTTCCTTCACCGTTATAACAAGTGATCATTAATACACACATTATTTGGAAAAGTCTTTAGTAATATTATTCAGATATTGTATGGGTCATCTTTAATATGAATTTATCATACATTTTCAGATCTGCATCGAGCATTGCAACTACATCTACAAAAGCAAAACATAAAGAATCCTTTACAAGTAGTCGTGCTAAAAAACAGAAACTTGACACACAGACACAGTATGTATTTTTTTATAGATTATTGCCCACTGCTGGGCAAGGGTCTTTTCTAAAGGGGGGAGGGCTAAGGGCTTGAGTTCACCACGTTGACAAACTGATACTTTGTATTCCTTCAAGAACTGTGTTAAACAACTTTCAGACATGCAAGGTTTAACTAAAAGTTAGTTTAGATGCACAAGCTTAAATAGTTAATAAAAAAAACTGTATGACGGTAAATGGCAACGCCGGGAAGGGACGCCCTAGAAAGACATACACAGATCATATCGGTGATGTCTTGAAAACGTAACCAGTAGTCCTGTACGACAACATGTATGTATGTGATAGCAAGGGAAGTTTGTAAGGATCGTACCAAGTGACGTTCCTTGTTTTATACCTACGTCTATAGGAAGAAAGCGTGATTGTATGTTTGTATCTATGTGTGTAAAGCAAAATGTCGCTTATGTACGATATTCTTTTTTATTTTTTTCAGAGACAAGAGTACGGATGTTTTACAAAATTTATTAAGAAATTGTGACACACAAGAAGATGACGATATGACGAGGTAAGTTTATTTTATTTTATTTTTTGTAGCACATATTCGTAGCACACACAGCGGTCACTCATCCGTAGCCCATGTTCGTAGCACACACAGCGGTCACCCATCCGTAGCACATATTCGTAGCACACACATCGGTGTCTCTCATCCGTAGCACATATTCGTAGCACACACATCGGTGTCTCTCATTCGTAGCTCATGTTCGTGGCACACACACGGTGTCACTCATCCGTAGCACATATTCGTAGCACATGTTCGTAGCACACACATCGATGTCACTCATTTGTGGCACATGTTCGTAGCACACACATCGGTGTTCTCATCCGTAGCACATATTCGTAGCACACACATCGGTGTCTCTCATTCGTAGCACATATTCGTAGCACACACATCGGTCTCTCATTCGTAGCACATTCTCGTAGCACACACTTCGGTGTCACTCATTCGTAGCACATTCTCGTAGCACACAAATCGGTGTCACTCAGCCGTAGCACATCTTCGTAGCACACACACATCGTTGTCACTCATTCGTAGCACACACATCGGTGTCTCACATTCGTAGCACATATTCGTAACACACACATCGGTGTCACTCATTCGTAGCTCATGTTCGTAGCACACACATCGGTTTTCTCATTCGTAGCACATTCTCGTAGCACACACATCGGTGTCTCTCATCCGTAGCACACACATCGGTGTCACACATTCGTAGCACATGTTCGTAGCACACACGTCGGTGCCCCTCATTCGTAGCACATTCTCGTAGCACACACATCGGTGTCACTTATTCGTAGCACACACATCGGTGTCACTCATTCGTAGCACACACGTCGGTGACTCTCATCCGTAGCACACATTCGTAGCACATCCCATCAGTGCCCCTCATTCGTAGCACATTCTCGTAGCACACACTTCGGTCTCTCATTCGTAGCACATACTCGTAGCACACACATCGGTGTCTCTCATTCGTAGCACATTCTCGTAGCACACACATCGGTGTCACTTATTCGTAGCACATTCCTTGTCACTCATCCCATCATTCGGTTCACATGGTTTTCTAATGTATGAAGTATGTCATTGTATATGTATTGTGTTATCAAGGGAAGTTTGTAAGGATCGTACCAAGTGGCGTTCTTTGGTCTCTGCCTAGTCTAAAACGGCGTTATTTAATGTATGTTTGTTATAACATTACAGTGAAACTGGTGAGGAAGAGCCGGAGATAAAACTGGAGCCTGGCGGAGAATTCGCGCTTGACATATACGAACATGACCCGTTAGATACAAAGTGAGTATATCTATCTTATATATAAAATTCAGAGCAAGTAGTAGCAGTGATAGCCGAGTGGTCTAAGTTGGTACCTCCCACCCATGTGGTCGCAGGTTCGAACCCGAGCCAACACACCAATGACTTTTCGAAAGCTATGTGTGTATTAGAAATAATGATCACTTGTTATAACGGTGAAGGAAAACATCGTGATGTAACCTTGCATGTCTGAGAGTTGTTTAGAACAGTTCTTGAAGGTTTGCTAAGTCCCAAACCCACAATTGGCCAGCGTGGTGGACTCGAGGCCTAATCACTTCCTCATTACGGGAAGCAATGGGACATTAATGGGTTAAATTTATTTATTATCTTATATATAAAATTTCCATGTCACAATGTTCGTTCCCGTACTCCTCCGAACCGCCTTGACCAATTCTCATGAAATTTTGTGATCATATTGAGTATATTTACAGTACAAGCTCTGCTTAGTTTGTAATTAAATGACCGTGTGTGAGTTGTTTAATATTTGATATTAATGATGTATTTTCGTATTATTTTCAGACTAAGTAAAGGAATTCGTGTTGGCGATGAAGATGTCAAAATGGAATACTTAAGCGATGATACTTAAACAGTAAGTATATTATAATTATTACTTCATATCAGGGGTGTTGCGGACATCTGCATCCACAAACGCGAATCATCCGCAAACCCTTTGACCGCCACGGTCGGCTATACTCGACAAATCAGAACGTCGTTTTCGTCGGCAAATGTCGAGCAAAACATAGCGTCGTGAGCACGTTCTGATTTGTCGAGTATAGCCGACCGTGCGTCAGACCAAATGGTTTCAAGATTTCTACTAGAAAAATCTAAGAGATTGCACGGAGACAAGAAGTTGAGTAGACTCTCCGTGCCTCGGAGAGCACGTAAAGCCGTCGGTCCTGCGCCTGATTCCTCCCTAGTCGTGACGACTTAGCCGTCCCACGAGACTAGTGAAGGAATAGATGATACCTGTGGCTTTGACACTATAAACAAAGTCCTGTACAGTTGGCTGGTTTCAATGAAACTGCTGCCGTAGCCGAAATCGACCAGGACGAAATTATATTACAGTAAAATATCCTAATATTTGTTTTATTTTTATTCACAGATGACGTCGCCTCAAGATATTCATAATTAATTTTAACGCAAGAGCAGAACTGCTAAGTTTAAATTGTTTTAATTAGTATTAAAATACCTAATTTTAAGTTACAAATGTGATTTTATTCAATAAATGATTATAAGTATGTATTATTATTTTATTTAAACAATCCCTAATATTTATAATAAAGAGATTTATTGATAGTAAAAATTATGTTTGAGTCGTGAATAAAGTAAGTTTACGAAGTCAAAGTACCAGGAGCGCATACATTACAAAGAGGTCTCTTAAACAGCGCCATCTATCGTGGAGTAGCTGAATTAATATACAACACCACCACGCAGTCATGATCTCCTGGTAGCTGTGGCTCCAGTTTCCGAATTAGGGCCAAACACAACCAAATTCGTTTGAAGTACCAGGAGAGCAGAAATTACGAAGAGATCTCTCGAAATTAGTTATGTTAGGTTTGTGGATAAAGTAAGTTTACAAAGTCAAAGTACCAGGCGCGCATAAATTACAAGGAGGTCTCTTTAAATCAAAATTCAGAATGTTAGGTTCGTGGATAAAGTAAGTTTACGAAGTCAAAGTACCAGGAGCGCATACATTACAAAGAGGTCTCTTAAACAGCGCCATCTATCGTGCAGTAGCTGAATTAATGCAACACCACCACGCAGTTATGATCTCCTGGTAGCTGTGGATCTTTTTTCCGTCCAGAATTAAGGCCCAAACACAAGCAAATTCGGTTGAGGTACCAGGAGAGCAGAAATTACGAAGAGCTCTCTCGAAATTAGTTATGTTAGGTTCGTGGATAAAGTAAGTTTACAAAGTCAAAGTACCAGGCGCGCATAAATTACAAGGAGGTATCTTTGAATCAGAATTCAGAACATTGTTAGGTTTGTGGATAAAGTAAGTTTACGAAGTCAAAGTACCAGGGTCGCAGAACGTACAGGGAGGTCTTTTGAACAGCGCCATCTATCGTGCAGTAGCTGAATTAATACTGTGACACCACAGCGCAGTTATGATCTCCTGGTAGCTGTGGCTCTATTTTCCGAATTAAGGCCCAAACACAACCAAATTCGTTTGAGGTACCAGGAGAGCATAAATTACAAAGAGATCTCTCGAAGAACAGCGCCATCTATCGTGCAGTAGCTGAATTACTACAATAACTTTATTTTCTGTTCAGAATTAAGGCTCAAATAAACTATTGTTTTGTAAAATTGTGCTATAGACATTGAAAAGGTTATTTTATTTATTGATTGAGCTGTAAGTAGCGCAATTCTCTACAGTCGGTACTATCGAGAATCGAGATAGGCAATTAATAATTAATTAATTTCTACGACTGGAAAATTTTCATATCGATAGTAAACAGTGGTAGAGAATCGCGCTACAGTGTAGGTTGTCAAAATAAAACAAGAATAATAAGCTTTATTCAACTTTATTAATAATCAACATCTCACAAACTATTATATTATATTATTTAAATTACACTTACATAGGAAACAGGTGAAACTAAATAAAAGAAAAAAATATATTGGTCTCACGATTTAATACTTTGAACAACAATATAATGCCGAAAAACAAATCTATTTACAAAGTTAAATAAACAAAATTATGCTTATTACTAATATTTACTGAAATCAAGAAAATAAATTTTAATGTAGGCAGTAATATTTTTCCGTGTTGGCAACACTGGAAGACAAATGTCAAAAAATAATTACCGCCAAAATCAAAATGTCAAAAAACTGGTTAAAAATACGTGTTTTATAAATATATATTATATTTTTTATATATTTTATTCAACATGGAATGACCTAAAACAATGATTGGCACTAACATGGAGGGCTTTCAATTTCATTTTACTTTTTTACAATACAACTGTCAAATACGAAATTTCAAATTGTGGTTTTTTAAAAAGTTATGTGCTACCATAGAATCTGTCATTTCGTAAGTGACATGGCGGGAAATTTCTATTACAATTCCTTAGGCCTGATTTTTAGGTTAGACATCTTATAAATATAGGTATAATAATATCTAAATCAAAATAATTTGCAGTGCTGATACCGAATTGTATATTTTATTAGTAGTTTTTCGACTATTTTTATATGAAACGTCAAAAAAATCTATTATTTTGATCGAAAACTTGAGGAACAATTTCGCAGGGACTTTTTGTTGCGTTAACTGTCAAAGATTATATAAGAAATTATGAATCATCGTAAATTATTTCTTGAGAACAATGTTTTCTAGTAGATTTATTATTTTTTAATAGAATATACACATAAATAAAAAAGGGTCTTTAGGAAATCGACGTTTTTCACTTTTCAACTTATTGTATGTGACAGTGTTTTACAAAATTCGGTTCAGCAATACAATTATTTAGAAATAGAATATAAATATAATTTCTATTTAAATCTACGCGTAATGAAGCTCGGATTATTATCGTTGTTTTAATAGAGGCGCGAAAACCGGAAGTTGGTTTTATTTTAAGGCCATATTTTAATTGTTTATGAATGCTAAAGTAAAAAAAATGCATATTTTGTATATTTGAGCTTTTTAATGTCATTTTTGACATGGTTTGACGATTGTTAGAACATTTGTAAGTCCAACGGACTATGAGAGTGATGTAATAGAGAGTGTACCTGTGTATTGTACACACGACACTATAAACTAAGTCCTTGCACGGGTGGCCATTTTTATTCAAACTGGCCACCACCAAATATTGGCCAGGAAGCCAGTTTCTGTATTTTGGATACAAAATATGCATTTTTTTGTTATTTATTTTATATCTATATAAATATCAACAGCCCTTTGTATTAATTGTAGGCACATTTGCGGTTTCAAAATATTCTATAGTGTACATTAAGCAATTTTAATAAGCATATAACTATTTAATTGCATTTAGTCGAATCGAAGAAAGTCGTCTAAATTTAAAAAGAAAGTCTTTGACTAAATATTGTCTATTGCAATGAGGCACCGTTGTCTAATTAGTATTAAATACATCAAAAACTCACTTATCTGAATAATCGACTAACAATAAATAGTTTTGGAATCGATTTGAGCTCAGCGAACTATCCCGAACTACGGCACCATATCGATTAAAAAAATCGATTTCACGATGTTTTTATTTACAAAGAGATGTACCATAGACAAAAAAAAATACTAAAAATGCAAAAAAAAACACGATTTTGGTGAAAAAAAATTACTAAAAAGTTGCACTTAAAATTATGAACATCATCGTAATCTTAAGATAAATCTTAGGGAAATCTTTACGTGTGTGCATTAAAATGACAGACTTACAAATGCACACGTGATTACCATCCGACGATAGATCGTAGGATGTATCTTATAAAAAATGGTTACATCTCTATGAAAACATCGTAATTTCTTCGTTATTTACTCACCAGCATTGATGGTAATGGTCTTGCCTTTGGGGTCATCGAACCTGGGAATTTAGAAAAAAATATTAGTAATTTTTTAATCACATATATCACTTTTATTAATTAATTGTTCATGTACTGTATGTTAATTTAAGTTACTGCCATTCTTGCGGCCTCGGAATCGATTCCCAGGTCGTGCTAAGTGACAAGGCTGTTTTTTATAACTAAAAGTTTTTTTTTGTAGCCAAAGGGGTTTCGTAGCACCGGTATATGACATTAGATTTCCCCCTATTACATTGGGCGATTGGGGCTTACATAGTAAATGGCGAAATGGGGGGATATTTTATTATACACGATGCTTTCCTTCACCGTTTGAACAAGTGTTAATTATTTCTATTAAACATAACTTAGAAAAGTCATTGGTGTGTTGCCTCGGGTTCGAACCTGCGACCACTTGCGTGGGAGGTGTCAACTTATACCACTCGGCTATCACTGCTCTTTAATAAAAGAAATCTGAAAATTCAATTTAAAAACCAAATATTTCAGTTTACCTGTCCATGGTTCTGATGTCCAGCATCATCATGATGCCGTAGAAAGTGATGGAGAGGAGTATGAACACCACGAACAGGCCAGCCCAGATGGGAGCGGTGAAGAAGCCGACGCAATTGAAGGAGTCGCCCCACGCCGGGGTGCCGTTGGTCACGCTGAAGTATGGTTGGACCTGGGAGGACAAAATAAATGTAAATAAATATGATTGGACAACTCACACACTGTCATTTGATTCCAAACTAAACAGAGCTTGTACAGTCAGCTCCAAAAGTAGCTGATCATACTCAATTTTTTTAAACCCTATATACTGAAGTGTGGACATTATTCCATGGAAAAACATTTGCCATTGATTCAAATGTTTAATTCTAACTCATTCTACCTGATTTCGTTGTGGAATAAATAGTAACTAAAAAACTAATAAATAGTAAGTAAATTACTACCACTTGCAGATTCAGGGGTCTATCCAACCCAAAAAAGGTATTAAAAATAATCATGACCCCAGAAATATACATCATTTTGTTTTTCAGATGAAATATTTTTCAAACACATTTCTTTCTTCTTTTTAAAAAGACAACTCTCGCTAAGAATTATTAATTACTACTCTTGTTGGGCGAACATTTACAAACATACAAACAACGGGCACAAAGCATAACCAGACCCGAAACAATTATTTGTGGATCGCACAAACAATTATTGTTCCGTGTGGGAATCGAACCCACGACCACCAGAAGCACCACAGAGGCCGTAAAATAAAAATCTAGCCTTAACCAGATAGTTTATCCAACATTTAACCACCACCTGTAAAACTGCTCAAATATAACAAGATACATATAACCAATGCTACATACCTTCAAGTCCTCAAAAGTGACGGTATAAGTCTTGGACTCATTGACACTGGTGAACGACACATACTGAGCACATCTGTAGGCAAAGCCCTCTAGAGCATACACCGGCTCCTCACCAGTGGGACGGAGGGTCTCTGTCAGCTGGGGCAGGGAGAGGACCACGTTCGCTGTGGACAATATAAAGAACATAAGTATCTATAAGTTATTTGTATATCTATGTATGGGACTCCTTGTATTCCATCATTATATATTTTTTTAACTGACTTATACTGTTGGGCAATGGTTTTCTCCTGAAGGAGGGAGGGGTTAGGCCTTGAGTCCACCACGCTGGCCAAGGGTTGGGGACTTTGCATGCCCTCAATAAATGTATTAAACTAATTTTAGGTACTTATGCTAGGTTTCCTCAAGATGTGTTCCTTCACCACAATGTGCAAAAGTAAACTAACTATGATGAAACTTAGCGTAAGATAGACCAAATTCCTGCATCACATATTGTGTGGATCTGCATTGATACATTACTGTCTATATATTAACATTATTAAAGCATGACTGTATTCTAGATCTTTTACTCAAACAATATGATTAACTGATAATATTCTTATCTGTTATCAATTGAAATAGGTTATATTAATATATTTACAGGACAACATGTTTTAAACAACACAATAACCTTGGAATAAAAGGAGGGTAGGCATGAGTCCACTTCATAAGTTATAAATATTAGGTTGGGGAAAAAGTCTTTTCACATTATAGTAGTATTAGTTCATAGTATGTATGAACTTGTAATAAAATCTTTTCTCTACATAAAAAAGTTCGATATTTGGGTACCTCATGAGCTCACTGAAAGAAACCTAATGAACCGTGTACTCATTTGTGATTCTTGAAGCCAAAGAGATGTTATTACAAGTTCATACATACTATAATGCGAAAAGACTTTTTTCCCCAACCTAATATGTTCAAATCCCTAACAGTGTAGGTAGATCCAGGATTTTTATTAGGTTACCTAGATTTGAGAAAGATGAAACATATACACCTGTCTTTGGATAGATTCATAATAAACAATAGCAATACAATAATCCAACACAATAATTTTAGTTGTCATCATTTCAAGTCAGCTGACTTTGATAAGTCACATGTATATATGATCTTTACATAATATAGCAAATACTATGAATTTGACTGAATTTTATAAACTTCAAACATCTTGGTAGAGAAATTATGAGTGTTGTTTGGCTTTTTTCCACAGTATAATATGCTCCATACAAATAATATGAATGCAAAAGTCAGTCTGTTTAATAAGCTACATAAATAAATGGCTGAATTTTGCAACTTTGCCTGCATGAAACGATATTGGTAAAAAGTATCCTATGTGTTAATCAATATTTTAAACTATTTGTTGTATCAAATTTCTTTCTTTAAAATCTGTTAATTTCTTCATGAACAAGTAACATACATACATATATTATATCCATTTTCACAAACTTTTGCATATATAATATTAGTAGCATACCTATATTTTATGAACCTATCTATTACAGTATGTCAATGCTTTATCAGAGAGACTGAACTATTTTGATATAATCAGATTCTTGATATAAAGACTATTAGAATTAGAAACCTATAACACATCTTATATTACCAGTTACAATACAATAATGGGGTAATTCTCCTTAAAAAACATCATCTTAAGGACAACTTCCGCAAAAGGAAATAATCATGCTAGTGTCAAAGTTGTTCAAGCCATCCAAAGGCCTGTAACAACTGTTTTATCTTAATTGACAGCAACAGGGACCAATTAAGTACGGAGACACCCAGGACAAATATCACTTAATATCCGAGGTTAGCTTAACCCACAGATTGTTTTCCAGTGAGTGCAACTGGCTTAGGGCATCTCAACATTATGACGTTTTGACATTCAGTTGTTAAGTTGATTTTCCCAGTTAGTATTACATCACTCTCTATACAAGACTAACATAGTTAATGAAGAATACACCTCAGCCTACACCGTTGGGAACAATAGGTGTGATATGACTGTTGGTTAGTAAGGTAGCTTTCATATTTATGTGAAATTTTATTTATTTTATTAAGGTGAATCTTTCAAATCTAATGCTAAACTGTCATGTTAATATGAGTTTAAACCCTATTGAATAGATAAACTACTGTTAAATGTACCTCAGAAGCTGGGGGTGAATAATTCATACAGAATATTATATCTGTATTTTGATGGTGAAAATTTTTTGGCAAAAAAGTTAATTAAGCTTCTAATAGTGATAAATCTTTATACTCACAGAAGTACCAGTATCCATAGCCGTTCTTGACGAAGTTGAGGGTAATGCTTGTGTCATTCTCGAAGCCCAGAGTAGTGTTCATGGACATTTCAGCGAACTGCGAAGACGAGCTCACCATCGAGGTCAGCGGCAGTGATTCATTGTCAGTCTTCACCGAGATAGCTTTAGAGTACAAACGGAGTCCGTCCAAAGTGTTGTTCTCACTGATGGCAACAGCACGACGCTTACGGCTGTGGGACTCGGTCGTAGGAATGATCCATGACGGGTACTTTGATGAGTAAATCGCTACAACCTTGTCGTGGTGTTCCTTCATTTGAGCGACAGTCACTTTCATGAAGTCGTCGTGGCGTTTCAGGAGCTCGGCCCTCGATTCACCGTCTTTAGCATCCTCAAGAGTGATGAAAATGAAGTCGGTTTCTAACGCCTTGCCTGGCAGCTCTTCCGTCAAGCCATCTTCGATTTTCGTTATACGGCTAGGGTTCGGGCCAGCGATATCTTCCAATACAGACACGGCCTCGCGGACTGAAGGCAAGTAGATCGACTTACCAATGTTCGCTTGCAAATACGGGTACGATGTCTTACCATCGCCGTTTTTCAACGAAAAGTCTTCCACAGACAGCGAGTTCTCGACGAAAACAACAGTCAGGGGACGGTCGGCCAACTCCTTTTGCACGATATCGAGGAATTCGGATGAGGGAAGCGTCTCCAGGGGATTGGATTTCTGCGAAGTGTAAGGCAGGTCGCCCCAAATATACACAGGGACTTTCGATTCGTACCCATAACAGCTAACTACACTTAAAACTAACAACGGGAACACCAAACGGCAAAACGCCATTTTTTAAGGCTAAACTATGGACGTAAACGGACTAAAAGCTAATATTTTAGCCCAAAATTGTCATAAAAAGACAGCGTTTGGGCGATGACGATTGACCATCGGTCATGTGAAAAGTGATCATATGATAACTTTGACGCTTTGTCTATGGTTGTTTAATGTTGCCAAATTATTGCTTATAATTGACCTAATAATGCTTGATCAATAATATTTGTATGGAGAAAATTAGGGAAATATTTATATAGTGGATCTAACTTTATTTTTATAAATAAAACTATAATTTGGAACGGAATACGTGGAATATTTTTTTCAGTATCGACTTCAAGGTCAATACTAATTTCTAAAATGTTTGCCTTAACTATTGGAACTATGATACAGTTTTCTACCAAAAGACAAATAGTTGATCATAGACTGTCATAATTAGTCATAAACAAAAAGCAGAAGAAGCTATAACAGGAGCACCCCACTAAAAGTCATAGATTATTCTTTAGATTAATAAAAACTTGGAAGTTTCAGCTAGGTACTAAATATTTTTAAGTACCTACCTAACCATATAGCAACCACTAATAAAAATTGCATCAATTTAACTTATCATACCGTAATAGGTAGCTAATAATTAAAAGCATAGAAAACAGCGAAGCATATCTAAACTTATTGAGAGGTTAAGATGAAGTTCAGGAAACTTTTTAGAGAAAACAAAGAATAATTCTTGACATAAGGTATTATCATTGTGACAAATATTAATATTACTGCAGTTTTCTTTTAAAATAAGGCATAATTATTTAATTTAAGCTCAAATAATAGCTTAGTAATGATCCTGTATTACATGTTAACGTTATTTATTTTCCAAACTGCAGCCGATAAAAATACACTACCAGTGTTTATGATAGACCAAGAACAAGCGATGGTGCATCTAAATTTAGGTCCGAATCCTTTTGAGAAAATGAGCACTTCTAAATTCGCAGATATTATTCACGACGCAATAAGACACAGCGCTGGAGTTATAATATTCGTTGAAGAACACTTCAGCGTGGAGGACATAAGCCTGAAAGACAAACGAGGCTCACCATATCAGTACCTCCGCCAAAACATTCGGGAAAAAAAAGCGAAATATTTTCCCGCCGTTATTGACCCCTACAGATTGTTAACTCAAATTTTCCAGCCGCAGCAATACAATGTCTTCCATTTACGATCACGTACGAAACTGGAGTTAATGGATTCATTTAAATACATTTACATATATTTCCAAGATGGCATGAATGAGACCCGCATAGATGTTTTGCGGCGTCATGATTTGATTATTCGTGAAGTATCGCATTTGGTCCGTCAAATGAAAACGGGACCAATAGTAGCGTTTTATACCGGGAAAGTGAATCCTGTTGAGGTAGAAAAGTTACGGTTCGTGCCGATAAAACCGATTCCTCTGCCTAAAGACTTGGGAGTAATGGTGGTGTCTTCAGGAGCTCTTTTTCGGTTTTCTGGTATGTTTTAAAGATATACAATAGGGACCTAGCCAGTATGCCCAACATAGTTCTACCTACTGCTACCGACGATCGTGGGTTCGATTCTTTCCAAAATATAGCAAATACTATGTCTCTCTGTCTCAATCTTGTCTAAGTAAGTGGTTTATGGAAAAGTACGCAAGTCAGGCGTCTCCTTTCTTGGCTTGAGGAAGCCTTACATTTCGGAGTTTTTTTAAAAGCCCAGCATGACCAAAACGTTCCTTACCTATTGTAACTTTTATCTCGAGAGAAGAGTTCAGATAGTAATGTCTTATTTAATTAATACTTTAACTATAATCTAGATGTGTACGCATCAACACCAACCCGCAGAGCAGTCTTCAACCAGTTGCCGATGATAGCCGAAGAGACTTGGTCCCGGCGCACGATGTCCACCAAAATGGCATACACAGACTTTGAATTGGAATTCAACTTCAACTTTCAAGAGCACGGATGGGTTTTAGGTTATATTTACGTCCATTTTCTGTAATTTTAAATTATGAGATATTTTGAACCGCGAAATTGCGACCATGAATCCCGACGTGACGTTTTTTGCACAAATCAGTATTATCAAGGTCTTAATTCTACAAAAAAATAATCACATTGTCTATGATAACTCTGATTTATTGCGCAATAATTTGCAAATGGCGCCAAAAAATAAACTATGAATGATAACATCAAGGACTTTGGTAACGTGCTCGTTATATTGCAATAAGCTCGCTCTCTATTACAAGGGACTTACATTGTAAATAGCGAAATGACGGGTGTATTTTATAAACCTTTAGGTATAACAAGCATGATAATATTATGTTCGTAAGTTATACATTGGTAAAAACCAAGCCTTATGACGTCCTTGTAAGTTTTACATCGTTTAAAAATAATGTCTGGTGTTTTATAATACCATAAATCTCGTAAACGGCCACTAAATTCCTACATTCGTTAGATAACGTGGCGTTACTGGAAGCTGGTGAGGAAGTAGGCAGGACTGTCATGCGAGTCGGGGCTCCGTGGAACATGTCGTACGTGTGCGCGGAGCCTCTCGTCATTGTTAACACGAGAGATGGCAGTTCCGTCACTATATCGCAGTATCAGGTATGTAAAATGTAACTGTAATTTAACGAGACATAGTTTAAAATCCAATAATTTATTCATTAATTTCAAACTAGCTTTTATCCGCTACTTCGTCCGCCACCTAAATTTTCTTATGGGAATGCGTCATTTTCCCGGGATAAAAAGTAGCCTTTGTCCTTTCTCGGGTATCAAAATACCTCTGTACCGAATTTCATTTCAAATTGATTCAGTAGTTTAGGCGTGATTGAGTAACAGACAGACAGAGTTACTTAAGCATTTATAACATTAGTATGGAAGTATGGACATTGACACTTACGATAGTCGTTGGTTCGTTAGAGCACGTAAAGCAGTTGGTTCTGCGCCTGATCTCTCACTGGTCATGAGTACCTACTGTCACGCCGGACTTTGGGAGTAAGCGAATAAATAATGCACTTACATGTGTATTGTACACACTCTTGGACACTATCTCCCGCGCAGACTGCTCCAGTGAAACTGAATTTCGAGCCCAAACGTCAGCTAACAAGACATTATTGATTACCCACAATCTTTTACACATTTTATTAAATATTTTTTAGTCTCTACCTACCCCCATGTAGAAAGAAAAAACTAATTTTATATATCTCCTAAAAAGTCGACTAGTTTCAATAAAAGTGACCGTCAAAATCAAATACTGGCCAAAAACATAATTATTTAATAATAAAAAAATATAATAAATATTAATGGACAGCTCACGCACGGTCATTAGATTCCAAATTAAGCAGAGCTTGTATGGAAACCAAATAACTGAAAAACATACCTTTATACTTCTAAATGCATACTTATATAGTCAAATTGACAAGGCTCAGAACAGATATTCACGCTCATCACACAAATATTAGTCCCGGGTGTGATTGGAACCACACACGGCGCTATGGTTATTGCGGCGAGGTGACCACTTTAACCACTGCAACAAACGTGCAGTTTGACATTTATATGTTTTTCCTCCCCTAGGTACAACCTCGTTTAACAGACTACCGTCGCCGGGTCCCCGGTGGTGGAAGCCCAGTAGACCTCCACGAAGGGTCAATAAACTTTGGACGGAGCACAAATTGTGGACCATACTTCAATATTGCCATATTATCATGTCTTATGATCACGTTTTTATGTTTGACCATATGCATGTATGGGATAGTGAATCTCATGGATTGTAGAAGCAACGACCGATATGATGACCCCAATGCTAAGCAGCTGGTTATTTCTGAAAATTGAGTTAATAAATGTATTTTTTGCGTTATAATGTTGTTTCATTTTCTTATATATAAAATGTCCATGTCACAATGTTAGTTACCGTACTCCTCCGCAACCGCTTGACCGATTCTCATGAAATTTTGTGAACATATTGTGCAGGTCTGAGTCTTTCAAACGACCAAGTCACGCAATCTTTTTTAAAATGTATATGGCAAAACAGCCGGATCAGCTAGTAATATAATAATTTTGAAGCTACGCATTCACTGCGTCGAAACCGGAGCGGCAAAACTTGGTAGTATAAAAATAAATGTAGCACATTAATGTCCCACTCTGGGCAAGGTTCTCATCCTGTAATAAGGGAGGGGGTAAGGCCTTGATTGAGTTCACCACGCTGACCAAGTGCGGGTTACACCTTCAAGAACTGTTCTAAACAACTCTCAGGCATGCAAGGTTACATCACGATGTTTTCCTTCACCGTTAGAACAAGTGATCATTATTTCTAATACACACATCACTTGGAAAAGTCATTGGTGTGTTGCCTTGAGTTCAAACCTGCAACCACTTGTTACGGTAATATGGCTACTACCATCAAATAAAACAATAATCAATTTTTAGCAGTGTATTTGGTAAAGCTGAAACTACCTACATACAATAAATATATGTAGTAACTAAAAATTGTATCAATTCACAGAAAAGTGTCTTACAAACTAATCTTATGTATTTGAGACGGATTTTAAATAACAAAATATTTAATTACATTTACGAACATCTACTCTTTTTCACCCACACCCCTGCATTATATAAGTATGTATATTATGCTCTTTCTCTAAAACGGACGAACCGACTTAGTTACAGTTACAAGAAAGATAGGCCACTATTTCCATACAAACAAAACCTGATATTTGGATGTCTTTAATGGAAAAAAAGCTATTTAGTTTAGTTGTTCAAAAGTTATTTGCTTACATGCATTTCAGTGATTTATTGTTACTTTTATAGAAGTTAAATTAATTAAATGTAAAAAAAAATTTCGTATATTTTCAGATAAGTTTGAAAGACAGTTTTCATTTTTTAATACAGTGTTTAAAATATCATACATAACTACTAACATATAAATGCAATTTCTAACAAACCATGTACAAAGTTTTAATCACTGTATATATTCTATTTGAGAAATAAAAATAAATTAGCTCGTTTTAATTCCCAAATAGTTATTTGACTACGAAAGACAATACATTGCATGCTTCGAAACAAATCAATTGTCGCAAATTAGTAGAGTCTTGTATGCAAGGTTCGTGGAGGTATACAACATTCAGAATTTATAACATTAGTGACTCGGCTTATACAGCTGACGGTGACCTGTTTGATACAGATAATTTATTTTTGCAATATATATAATTCTATTCTCTGGTCTCTGCCTACCTCTATGGGAAAAAGACGTGATTTTATGTATGTATGTACTTTACATGCAAAGACTCTCTACTAAATTGCCAGACTTATAATAAGTATGCAAAATATCGTAAAAGTAGTGTTTCAAATTGTAAAATTCAGTGCCTAAATTAAGAAAGTAACATTATAACAGTCTAATTAGTATTTAAACTTGCAATTTATTTTATAAATAAATAAATATATTAGCTAAATAATATTTTGAAAAAAAAAACAAGTCACTAAGATTTAAAAAAAATACGCGACACTAAAATTTTAAACTTGGCATAGAATAAATAAAAACACCCATTACTGTCCCACTGCTGGGCAAGGATCTCATCCCGTAATGAGGGAGTGGTTAGATCTTGAGTCCACGATGCTGCCTTGAGACTGATTAAATATAAATAAGCATTTAGCGTCGACATGGAATCATAAAGCCTGAGCAAATGCTTTATATAAATTGCAAGTTTAAATAATTGTCTACTAAGAGGAAATAAACCTGCCCCTTTATACTAAATAACAATTTAAAATCTAATTTTGTTACTATGGAAATGAGACAATTTGACTTGCAAGGTCATTTTCCACACAGGTCACCTGAGAAAATTTCAACTGTCTAAGGCTACACAAATATTCCCTTATGGTTCATAATATAAAAAAAAAATATTAAAAAAAATGACCCAGATCATAGACGTCAAATTGACCCACTCCCATAGCTATGGCGGCTACAATATTGACCAAAACTAATGCATTTATACAAAAAATAATTTGTATATCGCATTTTATTACAAACGTTTCAAGGAACAAATATAACACGTTGTAATAAATATGTAATTTAAACTACATGAAATATTATGTATACATACAATTTTACATTCACACATTTTATGTTTTGTGAGTATAGACAACAATTACTTTTTGTAGAATTATTCTTGCTACACATATTCGGATAGGAATTAATCTTTCCAGCTGGGTTAATCGAATATATTATTATAGATGAAAGTTCGTCAAAAATGTCGCTCGACATCGCCGCGCCTGAATGTTTAAACCGAATTGACATTCCGACGCAAAGGACCCAATTGGCGCAACATTGAACCGTGTTTTTCTTCAAAAGGCAACTGCTATCTTTATTCACTTAAGAGAAAACTTATTTATTTCAAAAGTTCTTCAATTTATAGATAAAAATAATTTTAACCCATTACTTTCTGCTGGGCAAAGGTCTCCTTCTATAATGAGTCCACCACACTGATGAAGTAAGACTATTCCTTCAAGAACTGTGTTAAACAACTCTCAGACATGCAAAGTTACATCACGATGATTTTCTTCATATATAACAAGTGATCATTATATAACTGAATGGACTCTCAAAATAAGTATTCAAGTGTTTTAAAGACTCTTCATGTTTCTAGTTAATTATACAGCATGTTTAGTGATTATGAAATTGTGACGAAAATTAATAAATACTACAGTTTTTATTATAGTCAAAACAGCTACTCTTTATAAAATGTCAAAAACACATTTTAGTATACAAATACTAGTGACGTCACAGTATCGTATTTTCGTTGGTATCAAATGAGTTGTGAATGTGAAAATGCTTGATAAAGTTGTTTAGTCTTATGCAACTGTCATATTTACCATCTAAACTACATAAGGCCGCTATCCCACTGACGTTTTACAAGCGTTGTCATTCCTCCGTAGCGTCAACGTCGCGCCCACGCACCGTTAACGCCACGTTTCTTGGCAACAGGAACAAATCACGCAGTCCTGTGTCAAATAGTATCATGTGCGCGACATTAAAGCCCTTCTCCCATTACGATACGCCCGCGCGACTCTAGTCTCGGAGACTAGTCGCCACGAAGTATCTCACATACATTTGTATGGAGACTCTCACATTACGATACTGGTAGTCTCCATACAAATGTATGTGAGATACTTCGTGGCGACTAGTCTCCGAGACTAGAGTGGCGCGGGCGTATCGTAATGGGAGAAGGGCTTAACGCTTGCCACGCGTCTTCCACGCCGATAAAACGCCAGTGGGACAGTGACGTAATAAAAACTGCTTTATTTTCAACAATTATTTATTGAACATTGTACATACTCGAAATAACTAAACGCACTGTATAACTCACGCAATAACTCTCTTTGTAAAGCTTTGTTGGACCGGTAGAGGTCGCTTAACGGGGTAAAAAGACCTATAGTGAACAATATAGGTCGCTGACCCTACATATAGGGTCGATAACACCCAGTATACGTCGGCATAACATCGTTCTATCACCACATAAGTCATTTTAGCAACTTATCAGGATATAGTATTTTTTTACCTAGAAACTGGGTCTCGAAATACACTTTTTTAGCCCGAAATTGCATGCTATAGTACTTTAAACGTACATTGAAAAGAAAAACCGAGTCTTATGTGACAAGAAACCAACTTTCTAGCTTAAAATAGCAGTACCAGACCATTTTGTAATTAAATGGAACTATTAACACACTTTTTATAAGAAACTGAAAACCACATGCACTTTTCAAGTACTTCCCATCAGATATTTTAGTTCTACAGGATTTTTCAATCACTATTTTGATCATATCATGCAATTTTAACTAGTAATCATGCCTCTACGAACCGTTTTTAGCCACAAACCGGGTATATGGCATACTATATCTACCAAATAAGTAATTTTAACCATAAATAAGGTCACTAAAGTTCCTTTCCACCCGTTAACAGTCCTCTCCAGGCACACTCATACACAAACACATACACATTGTCCGTCACAATATTATTATATTCGATATATCACTTTAATTCTTCTCTTCTTTCTTCTCCTGTGATGATTGGTCGGTCTGCTGCTGAGAGCCGCCTTCGCGTTCGGCCGCCATCTTGAAAAGAAAAATTATTTATTAATTTATTGTTACTATTGCGACGATAGCCACGCGGATCGATCGCTGAGGTTAAGCCACGCTTGCCGAGGTTGATCTGTTGATGGGTGACCATCTTATTCATATCGAGTTCCTCCGTGTTCCGGAAGGCACGTTAAACTGTGGGTGCCCGGTTGTCATTGTCGAAGATCTTTGACAGTCGTTAACAGTAGTCAGAAGCTTGTAAGTTTCACAGCTAGTCTTACCAAAGGGTATCGTGTTATAACTAGGGAATGCAATCCCGACTCGAGATCGTCAACTCGAGATCCCTCGCGATCAGAAATATCAATCCCGCGGGATCCCGAGATTTTCAGGATCCCGTCTAGTTAGTAAAAATAATACAATTCGAACGGCTTGTTTAATGTAATATGTGTGTGATAGTGTGGTGAATGCAATAAATTATTATTTGAAAGAAAATAAAAGCCTTTTTCTTCAATATTACTAACAACGTAACATAATTAACAGGTGTAATAACATGAACATCTATACTAATATTATAAAGCTGAAGAGTCTGTTTGTTTGTTTGTTTGTTTGTTTGAACGCGCTAATCTCAGGAACTACAGGTCCGATTTGAAAAATTCTTTCAGTGTTTGATAGCCCATGTATCGAGGAAGGCTATAGGCTATATATCATCACGCTACGACCAATAGGAGCAGAGCAGCAGTGAAAAATGTTACAAAAACGGGGAAAATTTTGACCCATTTTCTTTTATGTGACGCAAGCGAAGTTGCGCGGTTCAGCTAGTAATCAAAAAAGTAGGTGTAGCTCCAGGAGATCAAAATAAAGAGTAATCACATGGCATTTTGAAAGTAGCCTCTTAAAATACAAAGTGTATCAATAGTACGAGCTTCTAATCGGCATCTTAAGTACATTGCAATGAAGCCAGCTGCTGAAAATGCCCTCTCCGACAATCCCGAACGGGATCTCGTCATATTATGCTTCGGGATTGATCCCGAAAAAATACACGGGATCTCGCGAGATCGGGATCCCGCGAGATCGGGATTGCATTCACTAGTTATAACCCAGGTAACTGTGTTGTAGAGGTCCTGTAGACAGTGGCTCCATGTAAAATACTGGTATTCAGCTGCATCCGGTGAGACTGAAAGCCGTCTCCGATTAGATCGGTATTTTACATGGACTGCCTATCGGACCTCCATAATCCAGTTACCTGGGTTATAGCACGATACCCTTCGGTAAGAGTGGTTGTCAGACTATCAAGCTTCTGACTACTGTTAACGACTGTCAAAGATCTTTGACAATGACAGCCGGGACCCACAATTTAACGTGCCTTCCGAAACACGGAGGAACTCGATATGTATAAGATGGTCCACAAATCACGATAACTTTGTGTAAGACTGAATGCATGTAGAAGTAACTAATCGTCCGAGCCGCTATAAAGACGGTCGGATGATGACGTACTGCGTTAATCTAGCACAATTGCTTGACCACCGCGCTTAAGACAAGCACGATGGCTCAAATATGTGCAAATACTGCTAAGACGACACTAGAAAGGTAACTACATATAAATAATAAAAAAAAACCTCGACTTAATGATGAAAATCTCTTTGTCTTCAAGAATTACAAATGAGTACACTGTTGAGCTCGTGAGGTACCCAAATATCGAGCTTTTTTGTGTAGAGGAAAGATTTTATTACAAGTTCATACATACTATAATGCGAAAAGACTTTTTCCCCGACCTAATATGTACTGAAATTCGGAGTTAGTTAAATGATGTCCTTACCTTCTTGTAAGCCTGTTCGAAGAGCTTCAAGCTGGCCTGCTGCAGGGTGCCGGTGGCGGCGCGGATCACCTCGGGGTCGGTCTCGTCCTTCTTGGCGAGCAGGTCACGCAGCTTCACGATCTCTTCACGGAGTTTGTCGCACTGCGGGTGAAATAACCAAGTTAGAATTATATACTGAATATATACGTACTTACACATTTCGAGATTGTTATATCCAAAAATACAGGCAGAAATGTATTAAATTTATACGCCCACTTTTCGCTACCCACAATGTAAGTCCCATGTAGTATTAATGGCAAGTAAGCAGTTGAGGTTGCCAGGTTCTAGTCAACAATTGTTTAGGTAATATCATGGTGAGCCGTTGACACGACAGAAGAAGAAGGCAAGTATATTGTCATTTACCGTGACTTCATCAAACTATGGGAAACTTCTCCCGGGAATCGAAACCGAAACCTCACAATCAGTAGTCGTATACTATACACTATCGCGTAGACTAGAAAGGCAGTAGACCCTAATTTTGTTTTGTAGACCCCTTGGGCGAAAACCTTACTCATTACGTGGCTAGCAGTAAGACTGTATATTAATTATCTTACTAATAAACGTGTTGTAAGCTGTGACTAGTTATGCAGTGTTTTGTGACTTATAATCAATTCTGAAACTGTATATGAGTGAAGACAAAACACTGTATAACTAATCACAGCTTACAACACGTTTATTAGTAAGATATAGTGTAGTAGTCGTTTAATCGTCCCAAATAACATGTCATGCTAATGGGTGATAACACGACACAGTTCTGTCGCACCCGGCTTTACCTGCCGCGGCTTAGCACCGCGACCGGTTTAAATAGAGTGCTTAGATGTTGTAACGGTGAAGGAAAACATCGTGATGTAACTTTGCATGTCTGAGAGTTGTTTAACACAGTTCACGATGTTTTTCAACTATATAATATATAAGTTGGCATCTCTTACGCAAAAGGTTATAGGTTCGAACCCGATTCAACATACCAATGACTTTTCCAAGTGATGTGTGTATTATAAATAATGATCACTTGTTTCAACAGTGAAGGAAAACATCGTAATACAACCTTGCATGCCTGAGAGTTCTGTTTTAATCTTTATTAATAAAATGTTAATTTTAACGCAATGTCATAAAATGCTTGATATTTTTGATATTGATACAAAAGGAAGCAATAATATCGCATATCGATACAGATACGATATATCGATACAATACACATTTTTGGCCACCCCTATTATTAGAAGGGCCTTTTCAACTATTTAATTTGTAACTAGAGTAATAATCACCTCGTCCTGTGGCAGCTGGCTCTTGTACTCGTCCATCTTGGTCTCAGTGTCATGCAGAACTCCCTCCGCCTGGTTGCACACCTCCACTCGCTCGCGTCTCTGCTTGTCCGTAGCCGCGAACTGCTCGGCCGCCTTCACCATGTTCTCAATCTCGTCCTTCGAGAGACCGCCGGATGATTGGATCACAACTGAAATGATATAGAAGGTATTATATTTGGATCAATCTCTGAGGTTAAGCCACGCTTGCCGAGGTTGTTTTTTGCCTGGGTGACCATCTTACACATATCGAGTAAGACACGTCAAATTGTGGGTCTTGGTTGTCATTTTCGAAGATCTTTGACAGTCATTAACAGTAGTCAGAAGCTTGAAAGTCTGACAACCAGTCTTACCGAAGGGTATCGTGTTATAACCCAGGCAACTGGGTTGCGGAGGTCAGATAGGCAGTCGTTCTATGTCGAGGTCGTAGACTCCTCGTTGAGGTCGTAGTCCTCCATGCCTCGGAGAGCAACTGTCGCTGTCGGTCCTGCGCCTGACCTCTCACTGGTCGTGTCGGTTATCCGTCACACTGGGCTATGAAAGTGAAGGTGAGCTCGATCTGCGGCACGCCGCGCGGCTTGTAGCTACATTCAGAGACATACAGTAATGTAGCAGTACTCACTCTGCTGCTCCTTGCCGGTGCCCTTGTCGCGGGCGGACACGTGCACGATCCCGTTGGCGTCGATGTCGAAGGTGACCTCGATCTGCGGCACGCCGCGCGGCTTGTAGCTACATTCAGAGACACACAGTAATGTAGCAGTACTCACTCTGCTGCTCCTTGCCGGTGCCCTTGTCGCGGGCGGACACGTGCACGATCCCGTTGGCGTCGATGTCGAAGGTGACCTCGATCTGCGGCACGCCGCGCGGCTTGTAGCTACATTCAGAGACACACAGTAATGTAGCAGTACTCACTCTGCTGCTCCTTGCCGGTGCCCTTGTCGCGGGCGGACACGTGCACGATCCCGTTGGCGTCGATGTCGAAGGTGACCTCGATCTGCGGCACGCCGCGCGGCTTGTAGCTACATTCAGAGACATACAGTAATGTAGCAGTACTCACTCTGCTGCTCCTTGCCGGTGCCCTTGTCGCGGGCGGACACGTGCACGATCCCGTTGGCGTCGATGTCGAAGGTGACCTCGATCTGCGGCACGCCGCGCGGCGCGGGCGGGATGCCGACGAGCGAGAACTGCCCCAGCAGCTTGTTGTCGGCCGCCATCTCGCGCTCGCCCTGGTGCACCTTGATCTCCACTTGCGTCTGACCGTCGGCGGCTGGATAACACAACAAATATTTAGGACTAAGTTCATATGACCGCACGGAGCCGCGCGGAACTTTAGACCGCACGCGCGCGCGGTACAAGGTCGAAGTAAACAGCTAGTATTGTTTAGATCACCGCACGGTAACAGAACCGAGAAATCGATCGGTTCAAGAAATAGCGCGCAGGTCGGAGCGCGACGCGCGGTATCGTGCGGTGATGTAGACGATGTGATTACTTCGATCTTGTACCGCTCGGTCAAAAGTTCCGCGCGGCTCCACGCGGTCAGATGAACTTAGCCACATAGTCCGATACCACAGTAAAGAACCTGAATGTAATGCTTTAAGACGGAAAGGAATGGATTGTCTACAACACGAATGCCCCAAACCACAGTCTACTACCGATGAAAAGCATAGCAAAACTTTTAGGTACGATTCAGACCAACCGGCTCGCATCGGAACGGAGCCGCACGCGTGCCGCGGCAGCCAACTTAAATGATTCCCTAGTTGCTGCTCCGTGATCTCCGTTCGTATTTCACGACGCACAAGGGCGCGTTCCCACTATGTCGTGACGACATTTAGTCGTGTCGTTTTAACTGTCGTGGCTCATGTATTTAAATGGAGGTGTTCACATATAGAACGACACGACTTTCTGTCGTCTACGACATTTTTCGCAGTGACGACAGATTATCGTGACAGTGGGGACGGCTAGCACGACAGTCGTAAAACGATAAAAAATCGTTAGATTTGTAGCTTGCTAATGATGTGCAAACGATACAGCGCAGCGACTGCCGTGAAACGATAAAATGTCCTCGGCACTACACGATAAAAGTTTTTGACGACAAACAGCTAGAGACGACATTTGAACTACACGACTATCTGTCGTCACGACATAGCAGGAACGCGCCCCAACAACGAACGGCTCCGAACGGACCCTGCGGCAGCCGGTTGGATGCCGACGGCACTGTTCGGAGCCGGTCGGCTGTCGCGACGCGTCACGGGATGCCGACGGAGATAGCTATGCGTAGGTTGCATGCAAAAAAGGACTGTATTTACTATACTATTGTTGATACATTTCAATGTTCTTTACCGCATTGTAAAATGCCACCCGGCCCGGCCTACGCGAGCCGGTTGGTCTGAATCGTACCTTACACTGACCCCAGCATTAGGAGTAGAAAAAAAGAGAAGTAATACATAAGTTCAACAATGGTCGAAGTGTGAACGGGCTAGCAGCCGGCAACTTCCTTCAAAATCTGTGCATCTAAATATATATAACTCGTGACCGACCGACATAGTGATCTATCAACGCACAGCACAAGCCACTGGACGGATCGAGCTGAAACTTGTCATGCCGGTAGATGTTATGACGTAGACATCCGCTAAGAAAGAAGTTCGATTAATTTTACCCTTAAGGGGATAAAATAGGGGAAGAAAATGAAAATTAAGTCTTAAGTTACAGACCACGCGAACGAAAACGCGGACAAAAGTTAGTGTCAGCTAACTACCTAGCCGGCATTCCCACACCTAAGATAAGATAGTAGGGGGTGCACGATTTATCTTGCATATAACAAAAAAATCTATGTATTTCCAAAGTAACGCAGCTATATGAAACAGGCTACCGGCAAAGGCCTTTCGGGTGGCTAGAATAACTTTGACACTAGGTTGACCACTAACCATACGATAAGAGAAGTGAAGAGGCAATTATATAAGTCTGCATGTTAATTATGTTCTAAACTGATAAATGTTGTAAACCTCTGTACAGGAATCTTGCACAAGAACTATTTTATTTACTATTTTCGTTAAAACCAACACAATTGATAATAATTCAATTTAGCTTTGCAAACTTTTATCAATTCTGTTAGTTTCACATGAAAAAATAATCGAAACTAGTTCAAATTCGCACATTCAATGTTACCCAAATGATTCAAAGTTACCCAAGTTGACCTTAACAAAAAATCCTTATCTTTTTCATTTGTAAAACACAAAGATCATTTAGTTTTTTTGTGCCCATAATAGGGAGAAATAAACGAATTATTCGTCGATTCTGATAAAACTTGTTTTTTGAAATACGGTACTGTATTATATACAAGAAGAAGATATTGTAAGTACATACCTGTAGAGAAAACTTGACTCTTCTTAGTAGGTATCGTGGTATTCCTGGTAATCAGCTTAGTGAACACTCCTCCGAGGGTCTCGATACCCAGGGACAGCGGAGTGACGTCGAGGAGCAGGATGTCAGTCACGTCTCCCGCCAGCACTCCGCCCTGGACGGCGGCGCCTACTGCGACTGCCTCGTCAGGGTTCACGGCGCGCGATGGAGCCCGCCCGAAGATCTCTTGCACTGTCGATTGTACCTATGGAAATTAGAATAAGTTTAGTCACGCGACATATTTTTTTTAGAATTATTAATATGTCAGGTAAGGTCAATTTGGGTAACTTTGAATCATTTGGGTAACATTGACAATGGGAATTTGAACTAGTTAAGATCATTTTTTCATATGAAACCAACACAATTGATGAAGGTTTTATATAAACTTTTATCAATTGTGTTGGTTTTTAAAGTTTATTTTATTTTATACTTTTTAAAGGGAAAGTAAATTTTTGTGTAGGGGTTTTTTTTACATTTTTGATTAAATTATTTTATACTAGCTGACCCGCGCAACTTCGTTTGCGTGTATCCCGCTACTTCGACAAATACAGTCAACGCACCAACACATATTGGATACTAATTTTCAATTCACAATAACTTCTCTTTCCCTTAACCGCGTTTAAAATATTAAAATGTTTTTTGGTTTCTGTGACTCTTCTTTGATCGCCCCCCCTATCAGTTTTTGGAAAAAATATTTAAGTAATGTACAGATTTTTTTTGGTCTTATATGTATAGATCAAAGTCGCCGGCCGATCACGGTATCACGGTACGGATCACGGTACGGGCCGGTCGATCGCGGCCGGCCCGTACCGTGCCGCAATACTAATATCGTGATATCTCCTAAACTATATGTCTAAATAACACACTGTAAACTGCAAAAATAATCTAAATTAAATGCTCGTGATGATGAACTTACTTATTTTGATAAGGATATATGTATTATTGGTTATATCACCAGTTAAACATCACCCAACGAATTAAATGTTTTTTTAATACAGAAAAGTAGTTTTTGTGACTTAAATAAAAAAGCTGGATATATGTCATCGCGGACTTTTTTGTAGAACTAATAAAGACCAATGTTTTTGCTATACATTGTTCTTACTTGTATCCAACGGTATAAGCGGCGCACGCACAAATGCAATCTTCAATTAGATTTTTTTTCTGACTTCTTGGACATAAATCGCTATAACTCAGCTAATATAGTTTCAATGTATTTCAATTATATATAAAAACCTGTCGGAGAAAATACTCTTTCTATTAGTGAAAACCGCATCAAAATCCGTTGCGTAGTTTTAAAGTTTTATGCATACGAAGGGACTACAGACAAAATGGGCGACTTTGTTTTATACTATGTAGTGATATATTAGGTATTAGGTATAAATAGGTTATCCAGCAGTAACAGATTTTATCAATTCGTACCAGTAGTTCCTGCGATTAGCACGTTCAAACAAACAAACCCTACAATTTTATATTATTACTATAGATAATAATAAAATGTATGGTAGCGTATAATCCAACTGCTAACGAGAGCAGGCGGTGAATATGACTCCAGTTCACTCTGGCACCCGTCGCTAAGGATCGCCTAGACAGCTATAAGGAACTGACATCGGCTTTGTGCTTGTCAGGTGCCTCATTTACATACTAGATTATAATATTAGTATAGATTTTTTTGACTGCCTCCGCGGCGCGGTGGTTAAAATACTACTAACTACCATGGCGTCGGAAAGTCCCGACGCAATGGTAGCGGCAAAATCAGACAAAAAATACATATGACAGGTTAGTTAACATAAATAGGTTAGGTTAGAAGGCTAGTTTTTATTTTAAACCACCCAGACGGAAGAGCCTTGCGAAGCGGAGCTCTCTCGACATTGTGTTATATCAAGAAAAGAAAAATAATTAAAGAAAAGTATTCGAAGATGTTGCCGGAGCCCCGCTTCAAGAATAATATTGAATGAAGTATATGACCAAAAGTACTTTTTAACTGATTTCGCTATTCAATAGTACCTTTGACTGGTTAAAATAGCGAAAAGTATTTTTTGTATATGAGTTTAAACGCTATTGAATAGATAAACTACCGCTAAATGTACTCAGAAACCGGGTTACCCCCGGTTGAGTACATTCAGGGGTAGTTTTTCGGCAGTAGTGTTTTGACTGCAACATATACAAGGAATAAAGATTGTTATATACTAAGTGCTCATTCACGTTGACTCGCGGGCGCGGTGGCGGGCGCGGTCGCGAAATATCAAACATATGGCGTAGTTCCCAAGTGTTCACGTACAAACCGTTCGCGCGGTCTAACTAGCGGGCAAGCTGGCGGCAATATCAAACGCGTGAAGATGTTCGTGTGTGTTCACGTCGAACTAGCGGTGGCGGGCGCGATTCACTCGCGACGTCAAGTAAGGTCAGCCAGTTTGAGCCAGTTTGAGCTTGTCGCTACAAACAAACGCCTGGCGGCCAACGTGAACACAAATCGCCACGTCCCCGCGCGTTCCAACGTCAACAAGCACAAAGTGTTTTTTTTTTTGTCTCCATTGTTGGGCAAAGGTCTCCCCCAAACTCCTCCACCGGTCTCTATCATCAGCCATCTCTTGCCACCCTTCCAGATAGGTGTCACGCCAACGTTTCCTCGGTCTGCCTAAGTGTTTAGTGTATACTAGCTGACCCGCGCAACTTCGCTTGCGTCACAAAATTTTCCCCGTTTTTGTAACATTTTGCACTGGTACTCTGCTCCTATTGGTCGTAGCGTGATAATATATAAAGCCTAAAGCCTTCCTCAATAAATGTACTATCCAACACTGAAAGAATTTTTCAAATCGGACCAGTAGTTCTTGAGATTAGCGCGTTCAAACAAACAAACAAACTCTTCAGCTTTATAATATTAGTATAGATAATCTATACTAATATAATAAAGCTAAAGAGTTTGTTTGTTTGTTTGTTTGTTTGTTTGTTTGAACGCGCTAATCTCAGGAACTACTGGTCCGATTTGAAAAATTCTTTCAGCGTTAGATAGCCCATTTATCGAGGAAGGCTATAGGCTATATATCATCACGCTGTGACCAATAGGAGCAAAGCAGCAGTAAAGAATGTTACAAAAACGGGGAAAGTTTTGACCCATTCTCTCTTATGTGACGCAAGCGAAGTTGCGCGGGTCAGCTAGTGTAGTATATAGTTACCTTGGGCATCCTGGTCATGCCGCCCACCAGCAGCACCTCCCCGATGTCTGCGCGCTGCACCTCGGCGTCCTGCAGCGCTCGCTGGCACGGCGCCACCGTGCGCTTGATCAGGTCTCCCACCAGGGACTCCAGCTTGGAGCGACTCATCTGTATCACAAATATACACATTAGACTTATTAGATTAACTGCCCCTGTGGCGCGGTCGGTAGTATATGCGACTGCGGTGCGAGGTCTCGGGTTCGAATCCTGGGTCGGGACAAAAAGTCTTTTCTGAGATTTTCTGTTAAGAATTTCCTAGAGATTGCCCGGAGTTAGGAAGTTGAGGTCTTAGACCTCCGTGCCTCGGAGAGCACGTAAAGCCGTCGGTCCTGCGCCTGACCTCTCACTGGTCGTGTCGGTTATCCGTCCCACCAAACTATGAGAGTGATGGAATAGAGAGTGTATCTGTGTATTGTGCACACACTTGGACACTATAAACGAAGTCCTGCACAGTTGGCCAGTTTCAATGAAACTGACCGCCGTAGCCGTATATCGGCTAGGAGGACATTATACACATTAACACATACATCAACATCATCTCAGCCACGCTTTCGTCGGCAAATGTCGACCAAAATATAGCCTCGTGAGCACGTTTTGAGTTGTCGAGTATAGCCGACCGTGGCGGTCAAAGAGTTAAAGATAACCAATGTGGAACCTTAACAGACTGTCTTAACCGTAAGCTATATGTGTGTGTGTCGTCCTGGCCGATTTCGGCTACGACGGCCAGTTTCATTGAAACCAGCCAACTGTGCAGGATTTTGTTTGTAGTGGCCAAGTGTGCATAATACACAGGTACACTCTCTGTTCTTTTACTCTCATAGTCTGGTGGGACGGCTAAACCGACACGACCATAGAGAAGTCAGGCGCAGAACCGACGACTTTACGTGCTCTCCGAGGCACGGAGGTCTGAAAGACCTCAACTTTCTAACTCCGGGCAATTTCTGAAAATTTTTATACAGAAAATCTCAGAAAAGACTTTTTGGCCCGACCCAGGATTCGAACCTGAGACCTCTTGCGAGACAGTCACATACACTACCGACCGCGCCACAGAAGCAGTTGAAGTAGTTTTAAGGGATATACATATACCTACTGTCTTAGGGAAAGAAACAATTTATTTTAAAAAACTGAAAATCTACCAAGCGATCTCTAAATTGCTATTTTTTCTATAAAACCCACCTTAAGGTTCATGTGTTTAGGTCCAGAAGCGTCCATGGTCAGGTACGGAAGGTTGATGTCTGTCTGCAGAGATCCCGAGAGCTCGATCTTGGCTTTCTCAGCTGCTTCCTTGAGACGCTGCATGGCCATCGCGTCTTTACGGATATCGATGCCTTGCTGTAATACAAAATAAGGTTATTAATCTATATAAATGAAAAATTATCCTTAAAATGTATATACGTACAACTTATGAACAAACAATACTATTTAAAAAATATTTATCTCCGGTAAAATATATATGTCCCGCGGTTTCTAGGAAAGCCGAGTGTATGTGACACACGACTAGCTGGTACCGCGACTACTCTCGCATCGCTGCAAACGTGTTCCACGCACTGGCGCGGACACTGATCGACGATGCGTACATTTTTATGCAACCTTGCACGCCTGAGAGTTCTTTAGAACAGTTCTTGAACGTATGCAATGTGCCCAACCCGCACTTGGCCAGCGTGGTGGACTCAAGACCTAACCCCTCCCTCAATACGGGAGGAGACCCTTGCCCAGCAGTGGAACAGTAATGGGTTAAATTTATTTATTTATTATGTTGATACTTAAAAGGTATATGATAGACTAGCTGACCCGCGCAGCTTTCTTGCGTCACATAAGAGAGAATGGGTCAAAATTTTCCCCGTTTTTGTAACATTTTTCGTTGCTACTTCGCTCCTATTGGTCGTAGCGTGATGATATATAGCCTATAGCCTTCCTCGATAAATGGACTACCTAACATTAAAAGAATTATTCAAATCGGACCAGTAGTTCCTGAGATTAGCGCGTTCAAACAAACAAACAAACTCTAAAGCTTTATAATATTAGTATAGATGTGGGCCCTCATTTTTTTTAAAGATTACATTTTTCTTGTCTATTTTTATTTTTTATTGTTATTAAGTATATACTCACATCGCGTTTGAACTCATCGACGAGGAAGTTGACGATGACATTGTCGAAGTCCTCTCCGCCCAGCAGAGTGTCTCCGTTGGTCGACTTGACCTCAAACACGCCCTTCTGAATCTCCAGCACCGAGATATCGAAGGTACCGCCGCCCAAGTCGTATACTGCTATACTGTAGAACAAAATAATATTGTTATTAAGCTATATATGCGAACTAGCTGACCCGGCAAACGTTGTTTTGCCATATAAATTTAAAAAAAAATGGTCATTTAGGGACATGAAAAATAGATGTTGGCCGATTCTCAGACCTACTCAATATGCTCACAAAATTTCATGAGAATCGGTCAAGCCGTTTAAGAGAAGTTCAGTGACATACACACTTACAGAAGAATTATATGAATAAAGATAATAATGTTTACCTGATATCTAGGTACATTGGCCAATAGCTCAATATCTACCAGGAGGACATTACTAACAGTGGCCAATTTCATTGAAACCGGTCATTGGTGCAGAACTTTGTTTATAGTGTCCAGAAAAAAAATTCAATTCTACCCCCAAGGGGATAAAATAGGGGATGAACATACTAAACGTGCGTTTCACCATTAACATTATAAGGCTGGTCCCATATAAGAGTGGGTGAGAATATTGACCAATTTCAATAAATGCAAGCTGATTACTTCAACTAGTACTTAAAAGCCTAGTCAAAATTAGCAAGATATTTTGTTAAAATATATTTGTCCCGCGGTTTCTAGGAAAGCCGAGTGTATGTGACACACGACTAGCTGGTACCGCGACTACTCTCGCATCGCTGCAAACGTGTTCCACGCACTGGCGCGGACACTGATCGACGATGCGTAAAAATGACAATCATAACTTGTTAAAACGGTGAAGGAAAACATCGTGATGAAACCTTGCATGTCTGAGAGTTGTTTAACACAGTTCTTGAAGGTATGTAAAATCCTGAACCCGCATTTGGCCAGCGTGGTGGACTCAAGGCCTAAGCCCTCCCTTATTTAGAGAACAGATCATTACTTATTTTCATTTTTTTTAAATAGACAACTCCACCACTAAGAATTGCTCTTGTGTCGCGGGGCCTTTGCAAACATACAAACAACGGACAAACAGCACAATCTTATTGTTCCGTGTGGGAATCGATCTCACGACCTCCCGACGCAATGGTAGCACAGCGCCACTAAGCAGTCAAGTTGACAGCGTCTTGTCCAGCAGTGGGACAGTAATGGGTTCTTTACTTACATTTTATCATCAGTCTTGTCCATGCCGTAGGCGAGGGCGGCAGCGGTCGGTTCGTTGATCACTCTCAACACATTCAAGCCGGAGATTTGACCTGTGTAATGAAAAATATAATATTAATACATGAAGCAAAATCTTTGTACAACTTAATAACTGTTAGTTGTGAGGCGCCCGTAGCCAGGCTCACCGGTCGATAAACGATCTGTGGGTTAGGCAAACCTTGGCGCGGTCATTCGATAGATGGGTGACCGTATATTGGTATACGAACTGGGCTTCTCCGTGCTTCAGAGGGCACGTAAAACGTCGGTCCCGGTTGTTGTCAATTAAGATAACAGTCGTTAAGCCATGTCAAAGGCCTCTTGGGCGGCTTGAACATTGAACAACTTTGACACTAGGTTGACCACTAATCTTCGCCTTTGCGACCAGGGAATCAAACTCGAGACCTCGTGATTTGCAATCTTATGCTATTAAATAAATATATATGTCCCGCGGTTTCTAGGAAAGCCGAGTGTATGTGACACACGACTAGCTGGTACCGCAACTACTCTCGCATCGCTGCAAACGTGTTCCACGCACTGGCATAGACACTGATCGACGATGCGTATTTAAACATATTTTTCTGAATAATAAATAATTATAATAGTTTTTTCAATTAAACTGTACTTATGTCAGAGTATTAAAATTTATCTCAACAAGGAGCGCGATTTTTAACTCGCGCTAAGCTTGTGGATGCGATGTATAGGCGCCTTGTATCTCGCTAACGCTAGAATTCGCCCCATCTGGACAAAATCTTACCGTTGTACTCCCCCAAACTATTGTCTAAATCAGTGGTTCCCAACCAATGGTCCGCAGAAGTCAAAATATGGTCCGCGAATGATTTTAAATTTAGTGGGCGATGAGCCGTTTTAGATTGACATTTCGCGGATCGCTTAAGCGCGTTCCCACTAAGTGTCGTGGCTCATATGTTTAAATGGAGGTGTTCACATATAGAACGACACGACTTACTGTCGTCTACGACATTTTTTTGCAGTGACGACAGATTATCGTGTCAGTAGGGACGGCTAGCACGACAGTCTTAAAACGATGAAAAATCGTTAGATTTGTAGCTTGCTAATGATGTGCAATGCAAACGATACAGCGACTGCCGTGAAACGATAAAATGTCGTCGCGATCCAATGGGTACAGCTAGAGACGACATTTGAACTGTAGTGGGAACGCGCCCTAGCGCGTGTATTTGATACTCCTATACACATATCACGAATACTGGCCATTCGAGGAGGAGGATCATTCATAGCTGACGGCTATTCTTAAACAGCTTTATTACTTAAATGCAAGCTCAGAAATCAAATTAATACAACATTTGGTTGGAGTGTAGCAAAGGGTGTGCAAGGCGATTAGGACTTTTTTTTTTCACGATTTTTGAAAAATTCATTAATCGTGTTTCTTTTGCTTTTATCGTATAGATTGGCTAAAAATAAGCACTTTTTGCCCCTTGAGTTTTTTTGATCCGACCCACCGTTTGCCGACAAAATGGGTTTGAAGTTCTCTCGTTACTATAGGAAGCTGGACTTAGAAAATTTTTCGACGAAAATTAAAAAGTCTCAAAATGTTGCTGTCTTTCAGAACTTTATCCTATATTTTTTTTGTTTTGTTATAAAATACCCTATTGACATGCGAATTAAAGTTTCAGGATGATTTTTTTAGTATACTTACTATAGTGGTCCCTGCTAACAAGAATAGTTTTAAAAGTGGCTCGGAATAATAAAAGTTTGGGAGCTCCAGCGGGCTTATCACGTATCTCAGTTGACAGCTAGTATACGTCAAATCTATGATCACTATTCAGTACATTGCTGCTTTGACGTAACGTACTAATCACTATAATCTAAGGGAGAAAACAATGGACAGCATAGTGGCTTTCAAATGGCTGTCAACTGAGATACGTGATAGCCCCCCTGGTCTTAATTAGGTAAGAAACTGACCAGCATCCTTAGTAGCCTGTCGCTGTGAATCATTGAAATAAGCGGGCACGGTGATGACGGCGTTCTTGACCGACGTGTTGAGATACGCCTCCGCCGTCTCCTTCATCTTGATCAGCACGAACGCGCCGATCTGAGACGGGGAGTACACTTTACCGTCGCTACCTGAAACAAGTGAAAGCAAAATTATTAATATATATCGCACTTAAAATACAACTAGCTGACTCGAGCAACTTCGCTTGCGTCACATAAGAGGGTGGGTCAAAATCTTCAGCTTTATAATATTAGTATAGATATACATAACAGCAGTGATAGCCGATTTGTTTGAGTTGGCACCTCCCTGGTTGCAGGTTCCAACCCGAGGCAACACAACAATGACTTGTCGAAGTGATGTGTGTATTAGAAATAATAATCACATGTTCTAACGGTGAAGGAAAACATCGTGATGAAACCTTGCATGCCTAAAAATTTGTTTAATACATTTATTGAAGACATGCAAAGTCCCCAACCCGCACTTAGCCAGCGCGGTGGACTCAAGGTCTAACCCCTCCCCCTCGTTTGGGAGGAAACTCTTGCCTAGCAGTGGGACAGTAATGGGTTAAAAAAATTGGGTGAATTTTTAAATCCCGAACCGGTAGTTTATGATCGTTCAAATAATTCCATATAATAGAGTAACCTATTGCCATATACTGGATATGTTATCAAACATCGGGCTACTATTGAGAATATTCCAGAAATTAGAACAACTCAATAGCACTTTGCCCAAACCAGGAATCGAACCCGAGACTCTTGAAACATATTTGGATAAAATTAAATATATTTGTCCCGCGGTTTCTAGGAAAGCCGAGTGTATGTGACACACGACTAGCTGGTACCGCGACTACTCTCGCATCGCTGCAAACGTGTTCCACGCACTGGCACGGACACTGATCGACGATGCGTAAAAATAACAGTAAGATATAATACTAAAGGAGCTTGTTATAACCCAGGTAACTGTGTTGTGGAGGTCAGATAGGCAGTCGCTCCATGTAAAACAGTGGTATTCAGCTGCACCCGGTGAGACTAGAAGCCGACTCCAACATAGTTGTTTGTTGACATATTTTTTATGTTTGTTCCAACATAGAGATTTTTTGGAAATTCCGACCCATAGGAAATTGCATTGTAGACAAATCCGCAGGCTGACAATATTCAATACTAGCTTATACCCGCGACTTCGTCCGCCACCTGAACATTCCCACGGGAATGCGTCACTTTCCCGGGGTAAAAAGTAGCCTATGTCCTTTCTCGGGTATCAAAATATCTCCACACCAAATTTCATGCAAATTGGTTCCGTAGTTTAGGCGTGATTGAGTAACAGACAGACATACAGACAGATACTTTCGCACTTATAATAATAGTATGGATTTTAAATATATCTCACCTTGCACCCAAGCATCACCATTAGACGCCCTCACAACTTTATAAGACAGATTCTTCATATCCTTCTGCACCTCCGGGTCATCGAACCTGCGACCAATAAGCCGCTTGGTGGCGTAGAACGTGTTGCCGCTGTTGGTGACGGCTTGGCGTTTAGCCGGCATGCCCACGAGGCGCTCGCCCTCCTTGCTGAAGGCCACGTGGGAGGGTGTGGTGCGGGAACCTTCGCTGTTCTCCACCACCTGGGGAGAGAGTTCGTGTATTAATAAAAAAAAAGTACCACAATTCTTTTTTTTTTTTACTTTTTCTAGCTTTGCATAGATTGGTTTTCAGAAATGGGAGGGGGGGGGGGGGATTCTGAACGAGAATGACTAATTTTACACTTTATGATGGGGACCTTAACATATTGAATAATACTTTTTAAATACATAGGTATGTATTAAAAACAAAAATCGCTACTGAAAATACCAAACTACTATTGAGAAATATTAATCAACAAAAGGATCTTCAAATTCTTAACAAAAGGAACAGCTCTTTGACTGACCCAGGAATCGAACCCGATACTCTTGAAACCATCTGTGAATAAAAATAAATATATTTGTCCCGCGGTTTCTAGGAAAGCCGAGTGTATGTGACACACGACTAGCTGGTACCGCGACTACTCTCGCATCGCTGCAAACGTGTTCCACGCACTGGCGCGGACACTGATCGACGATGCGTATTTAAACTATTTTTCAACTTGGCAACATTTAAAAATTATTCATATACCTAACTAAACTGAACTATAGCCGTTTGCCTAACTAAAATATGTCCTTAAAAGTGCAAAATTTGTGTGCCCCCTTTTCTATATAAAATACAAAAAAAAATCAAAGTTTCAAGTCCATATCGCGGCATCTTGAGGCAGTGTTATACAATATTCGTGAGCAACTGATAAGATATCAGTCGGACGTATTTGAATTGTTATCTCAGACGTGAGAAAATTAGTTTTCCTGATTTAATAGGTTAATGTCCACAAAATGAGAACCTCCTTTTTAAGTTGGTCAAGAAAAGAGCAAAGTTGAATGTACTTTGTGATAAGATGCAATAATAATACAACGGTCCCACTAAAAATTGCATCATCATCAGCTTAGCCTTTCTTCCAACTATGTTGGAGTCTGCTTCCAGTCTCACCTGATACGAGCGACTGTTTATCGGACCTCCGCAAGCCAGTTACCTGGGATATAACACGATAACCCTTCGGTAAGACTGGTTGTCTAACAAGCTTCTGACTACTGTTAATGACTGTCAAAGATCTTTAAGAATGACAGCCGGGACCCACAATGCCTTACGAAACACAGAGGAACTCGATAAATATAATATGGTAACCCATCCACAGAACGACCTCGGTATGAGTAGCTACTAGTAAAGACTACCACTAAGACTTACAAATAAGAGAAATTATTTAAATTCACACTCTAAGCAAACTTAAACAGTAAATTTAAATAATGCACAATAACTCATAAGAATAATATACATATTTTTGTTGTAATTCATGTCAACTGACACACATTTGCATAATCTTATTGTATACAGTTTTTTCACTGTTATATTACACCAGTGGGTTTCCCAGACTCTTGGTTATATTAAGTTGTTCGAAAAGTCATTCTGTTTTTTTTTTGTGGAATTAAAGGCAGTTTTAAGCTTCGGGGATAATCATAGGTCTTTCAACTGGTTAACATAAACTGTTGAATCTGATAAGTTAAACAAAATCCGAACAACCCAATATAATAAGGCGGTGGAGGAATCGTTTATTCCTATCTATTCCCTTGAGCTTGCCACCAGGGTGGTGGTTGGCACTAATAAGTGGTGTTTAACACCCAGGTAGCAAGCTCAGGGGTGGCAGATGGAAATAAACAAACCTTATCATTGGCCACTAGGGTGGTGGCAGATGGGAATATACAGGAAGAATGCATAAGGAATAGACCTAAGGTCAGCTGACATCCCATGCTAAGATTACAGGCATTGCTTTCAAACCAAAGTATGCTGACCATTCACCTAACTAAATATATGTGATTTAGTTTCTCTCTTCGTAAGGGGACAATTAGTTCATAAAAGGTTGGCAACTTTTGATTTAGGGCATAGTGTTTACTTGCTTGTGTCAGCATGATTGACGCAAAGCCTAACTCTTACCTCAATTCACAAGTAGACATTTCCTAACAGCGAAACAGTAAGCCTCTTATTCACAAACACACTATACACCTATTTTAGTAAAAAGACTACTACAATATGTTTTCTCTTTTTTCATTTTGCTAAGGAGTAAAAGAAACAAAACTCTTATTTATAAGCCTTTCATGACTTCATATATTTTTTATGAATATGGCGATAAATGTTTAAAAAATTACTTGATATGGTCCTTACCTTGGGTGTCTTGCCCTCCATGACGGCGACGCAAGAGTTGGTGGTGCCCAAGTCGATACCGATGACTGCACCGCGCACACCTTCCGACCTGAATGTACAGTTACATTGTTAACACCACTACAAGCTGATGTACAAATTATATTGTACTTATAACAATATTTCTAGGAATAAGGTTGATGTTAGAAGCAGATATAAGAGGTGTAAGGCTAGGTATACAAAGCCTTCTTATAAGCATGTAATTCCTAATTCAAGGGCCTTAAAAATCCTGGATTAACTGTGTGCCTTTTCCTTAAAGTAAAAAGGATGTCACAAGAGACTGTCAACTTGCTCCCCACAATGTCAAGTAAAAAAGGGTGCTATAAGCACCCTTCTTTTATAGGTGCTATTAGCACCCTTTTTTTTTAAATATTTAGTTAATTCTAGATAAATATTTCATGACAGCCATGAAGATTCTATTCCAATAAGACGTTATATGAGTGGCCTTAGTTATGTACAAGTACATATTATGATTAAAAAATATATTTGTGGAAGTATAGGAACAAGCAGACCAACGATCCTGTCACATCCATACATCTTCATTCATATATTTTGAATTAAACCATGCAAATAAAAAATGTATGGTACCTATGTACTTTCTTTCTAGAACATTCAATATATTTGGCATTTCTCCCATAAATCTTATGCTACTCCATGCCAACTTCATAGTAGATGTTATTGTAAAAATAATTTGTTTAGTGTCTCTATACAATGTCATAAAGTATAGGTAGGTACTTAATTTTAGTTTAATATAGTACAGACATATTACACACATATTTCCCATAGGAGTAAGTCACAGATACCAGGGAATGATGCAAGGGAAGTTTGTAAGGATTGTACCAAGTGCAATCTTTGCTTGTATGATACAATATGACAGTGAATTTAACAAACTATTTGCATAGCACATTGATTGAAAGGAATGTATGGTATTTTCAATGCTGTTTCAGAAGATCAATGGTGAAAAATTTCTTGAATGAATTTACCCATAACATACTCTATTGACATTGTATATTGTAAAATCAGTTTTTAACTGTTTAAATAACCTAGAATTACTATCATTAAAGTAAAAAGGATGTCACAAGAGACTGTCAACTTGCTCCCCACAATGTCAAGTAAAAAAGGGTGCTATAAGCACCCTTCTTTTATAGGTGCTATTAGCACCCTTTTTTTTTAAATATTTAGTTAATTCTAGATAAATATTTCATGACAGCCATGAAGATTCTATTCCAATAAGACGTTATATGAGTGGCCTTAGTTATGTACAAGTACATATTATGATTAAAAAATATATTTGTGGAAGTATAGGAACAAGCAGACCAACGATCCTGTCACATCCATACATCTTCATTCATATATTTTGAATTAAACCATGCAAATAAAAAATGTATGGTACCTATGTACTTTCTTTCTAGAACATTCAATATATTTGGCATTTCTCCCATAAATCTTATGCTACTCCATGCCAACTTCATAGTAGATGTTATTGTAAAAATAATTTGTTTAGTGTCTCTATACAATGTCATAAAGTATAGGTAGGTACTTAATTTTAGTTTAATATAGTACAGACATATTACACACATATTTCCCATAGGAGTAAGTCACAGATACCAGGGAATGAGTCAAGGGAAGTTTATAAGGATTGTACTAAGTGCAATCTTTGCTCTCATGATACAATATGACAGTGAATTTAACAAACTATTTGCATAGCACATTGATTGAAAGGAATGTATGGTATTTTCAATGCTGTTTCAGAAGATCAATGGTGAAAAATTTCTTGAATGAATTTACCCATAACATACTCTATTGACATTGTATATTGTAAAATCAGTTTTTAACTGTTTAAATAACCTAGAATTACTATCATTAAAGTAAAAAGGATGTCACAAGAGACTGTCAACTTGCTCCCCACAATGTCAAGTAAAAAAGGGTGCTATAAGCACCCTTCTTTTATAGGTGCTATTAGCACCCTTTTTTTTTAAATATTTAGTTAATTCTAGATAAATATTTCATGACAGCCATGAAGATTCTATTCCAATAAGACGTTATATGAGTGGCCTTAGTTATGTACAAGTACATATTATGATTAAAAAATATATTTGTGGAAGTATAGGAACAAGCAGACCAACGATCCTGTCACATCCATACATCTTCATTCATATATTTTGAATTAAACCATGCAAATAAAAAATGTATGGTACCTATGTACTTTCTTTCTAGAACATTCAATATATTTGGCATTTCTCCCATAAATCTTATGCTACTCCATGCCAACTTCATAGTAGATGTTATTGTAAAAATAATTTGTATGGTGTCTCCATACAATGTCATAAAGTATAGGTACTTAATTTTAGTTTAATTTAGTACAGACATAACACCACACATATTTCCCATAGGAGTAAGTCACAGATACCAGGGAATGATGCAAGGGAAGTTTGTAAGGATTGTACCAAGTGCAATCTTTGCTCTCATGATACAATATGACAGTGAATTAACAAAGTGGTTTAAGCGGTCACCTCGCCGCAACAACCGTCGCGCCGCGTGTGGTGGGTTCGAATCCCACCCGGGACAAATCTTTGTGTGATGAGCACGAGTATTTGTTCTGAGCCTGGTTGTGAATTATCTATATAAGTATGTATTTAGAAGTATATAAGTATGTTTATCAGTTATTTGGTTACCATAGTACAAGCTCTGCTTAGTTTGGAATCAAATGACCGTGTGTGAGTTGTCCAATGATATTTATTTATATATTTATTTTATTTATTTATAATTGAAAGGAATGTATGGTATTTTCAATGCTGTTTCAGAAAATCAATGATGAAAAATCTCTTGAATGAATTTACCCCTAACATACTCTATTGACATGGTTTATTGTAAAATCAGTTTCTAATAATTGTTTATATAACCTAGAATTACTATAATTTTCATGCATTCTGATATTCTATATTACAACGAAAAGTTTTGACAATAGAAGAGGCCAAAATGGAGATTGAATGGAACTATTGAACCGGTATACCAGTTTAGGGCGCCAAAATCGCGTAATCTCTTACAATCTAACAATTTACGAGTATTCAAAGGTCAACTTCAATTCCATTTCCAAAAGTTAGGTTATGATGAAATAATAGGAAATTAATGATTTAAATAACACTTACTTGTTCCTGCATTGTACATGTCGCTGGTAAATGGGTACTGTGGGTGCTGCCGTCTGCAAATCACGGAAATAAATGCAATTATTAACCTAAATGCATTTAATTTTTCTCACTCCATGTGTCTCCCGGACCGGTCCGAATTTACACAAAAACGCAAGAATATCACCAAATATTTAGCATTAGGGAGAATTTAACTAAGTTTTTGACATTTTCAGGGAATTTGACACACGATTTTCATTCGTTTTTAGAATTAAAATGGATACTCACGTTTTTGAGAATTGTCGAGAAATTCCTCTGTGTGTAAATGTCTGAAGTGAGGCCGGAGCACTCGAGAGCCTTTCGGCTGATCACCCGCGTAGCGGTCAACATTTTCGGAACAATATTATCAACTATTTAATTTATTTTCTGACTTTAGATCACTTCAAACAGAACATGTGGGTGACGCAACTACATGAAAGAACGAATTTTTACTTTTTTTCTAGCACACCTCGAATAAGCTTGCCACACTGAAAAATAATAAATATGCACCCTAGAATGTTCTCCTTTTTATGATAGGACCAGAACGTTCTCATTGGCAAAGATTATTGTCTCTGTGAATTTCATTGGTCGGTGCATTGACGTCATCAAGATTCTAACCAATAGAAAATTTGTGGATGTTTGCTTTTATGTAATACAAGAATAGAAAACGCACTAGTTACGTAATAATGATGAAAGGGTTTGTAATTAATAAAAAAAAAATTTAAATTATTTCAAGCTTATGAGGATTTAAAATGAACAATTTAATTAACTAAATGATTAACTACCCCTTAGCTATTTTTTTATTAACTATAACGTAACGCCCTCTAGCGATGTAAGATAGTAACAATACTAATCTTACTTATGTATAGATGGCGTTACCATCGTATTACGAAAACTGTTCCAAGACTTTCGCGCACTTTTCATATCAAACTTTTATACATTTATACAATAACATTTCAGAAATATTGTTAAAATCTGATATATTTGAGATTATATCCTCAAATTTTTACACGAATAATAACCGATTTTGCGGCTTGATCATTATCTTACGCTAGCAAACGTAATAGTATGTATGTAGGTATTCCAATTAAACGATTTTTATATTTAACTCAGCTTCCATTCCTAAAATTGTTTGTAGAACTGACAATAATGATAAAAAAAAGAACAGGAAAAGGGCAATGAAACTAGCCATTCAACATTCGAAAAATAACACTTCATTTTCTTTTTAATTACACTACAGATATTGCAATATTTATTTTTTAAATTAAAACTATTACTGACTGAAATATCATTCATTATTATTCTACCATTTACAAGACTCCGTGCAATACAGTACTACTTAAAAATGATTAAATAATACACATTAAATTAATAGAATTCGTATTTTAAAGCACTTTTGTTTACTAGAAACTAAATGCTTCAATGTCCAACAACTTAATAGATATTCTTGTATGCAAGGTTCGTGGAGGTATACAACATACAGAATGTATAACATCAGTGACTCGGCTTATACAGCTGACGGTGGCCTGTTTGATACAGATACTTTATATTGGAAACATTTAGAATTTTAGTATATTCTAGTTAGATCGTGATGCTCTCTATTAAGTTATCAGACTAATAAAGAATAGTTTGGGGTTGCCATTAGTAAAATAAGATACCTTATTAACGTTATGAATTTGATCACGGACAAAAATGTTTTTTTACTGCCAATAGTTATACATGAAAATAAATCAACATTAAAATTTACATTTATTATCTCTATTTACAGTAACAATTAGCACTCGTGCTTTTCTACTTTCAAAGTGTTATGTAACAAACTAAAAAAATCTAATACCTAATGATTTATTTATATTTTCTATGTTTTCCAAGTGATGATGTGTGTATTAGAAATAATGATCACTTGTTATAACGGTAAAGGTAAACATCGTGATGTAACCTTGCATGTCTGAGAGTTGTTTAACATAGTTCTTGAAGGAATGCAAAGTTAATAATTCGCACTTTATCTATTACAAAACGACATTTAATTTTTTACGTAACTAAACCTACAATTTTGCAAGTAAATCACACTACTATCAATTTTATTTTACTTAAATTAATTAAGAATAACTTGTACCTATAAATGAGATCACAAAATGGACGGATTTCGACTAGTTAACATTTAAAACACAAATTAAATACGCCGGTTTAACGCCTAGCCATACCATAGCTCTACCGCACGCAAAATGCCACAGATAAAAAATCTTAGCAACGCAAGAGACACAAATATTAGCTGCCTTTACACACACGCTCTATCGCGCATGAAACAACAATCGCACGTGTAAGAGCGTGCGTAAAAGGTTCATATGATCGCGCAGAGCCTTCGAAAGCCCGGAACTTTAGACTGCGTGGTGCAAGGTCGGAGTAAACAGCTAGTATTGTCTACATCACAGCACGGTGACAGAACCGAGAAACCGCGCGGTTTCTGAACTAGCACGCGGGTATTTCACGGTGATGTAGACGATACTAGCTATTTACTTCGATCTTGTACCGCTCGATCGAAAGTTCCGCGCGGCTCCTCGCGATCATATGAACTTAGGGTGTGCAAGGAGAAAGGAAAGACGACGCGCCGCGCTCATCTGTCAAATCTACGAAGAAAATCGCTCTCGAAGAGCGCGCCGCCTTTCCCGCGCGTAATTCTGTACGCTCCTAACAACGTGCGATAGAGTGTGTGTGTAAAGGCGGCCATTAAAGTCCTATAATCTTATTTTAATCAGGTGTAGTGGACGAAGGGGCCGGTTGTTCGTCTCTAGCAGCTAGTAAGGATCTTAACGCAAGTGCCTCTTGTCGCAAAGCGGCAACGTGTGCGCGGAGTGACGCGTTTTCCTGTTCTAGTAGACACGCTCGCCATGCTATCTGTGGGCGAAATTATTGTTAAAATATAATGGAATACGATAGCCATAGATATTGTGGAAGAATATTGTTTATTTTTTTCAGGCTGTCTGTGACCTAAGTCAGATATTATTTGGCAGAAAATTTGGGTAGTAGGTAAATAAAGTATTAAGAGTTTTATCTGCGTATTCAGGAACAGCCTGAAATTAGCATTATTATTACGAAGTTTTCCTGCTACTCATTATGAAAGCTATAGCGCTAAACCACAGCGGTTACCGCAATACTAATATCTAGTTACAAAACTGTCTGAAATGTTAATTGTGTGTGTAATTTTATTGAAGTCATTAATTTCTATATAATGTCTAATAATTACCTAGTGACGTCACTACGTCGTATTTCTATAAAATGTGTTTTTGATATTTCATAAAGAGTAGCTGGTTTGACTGGTATTGCCGCCGCCAAACAACTTGAACAATTTCGCTACATCTTAGTGAACGATTTTTAGGTCAGTTTAGGTATAATAGTTTTGCGCAAAGGCTAGGGCGTTTCAGCTTCGACCACCCGACTGGTATAACAACCAACCAAGTGTCCTTTGCACTGGGTCTACAGTCAATTTAATTTCTAATACAGCAAATTATGTTCAAGTTGTTTGGCGACGTCTATATGCAACTATCGTATTATATAAGCACTACTTATTTCAGTCCACTAACCTGGTCTTCCCTGATTCTTCTCGCGTCTCGTGACTTCTTCGCCGCCTGGTTGTTCCTGCGTCTTCTCTCGAAGTACTTCTCATCCTTCAGTTCTGGAGGTATGGGCCGTTTCTCACCGCGACGCCGGACCTCCACCTCACTCACTGGAGACGGGAGGACTGAGGAACGAATCAGCTTATCACATATCTCAATTGACAACTATTTGAGAGCTACTATTCTATACATTGTTTTCTATGTTAGATTAAATGATAAACATAATTAATTTATATTGTAATAGCTGACCCGCAACTTCGCTTGCGTCACATAAGAGAGAATGGGTATTGGGTCATAATTTCCTCCGTTTTTTTTTAACTTCTCCGCTCCTGATGGCCGTAGCGTGATGTTATATAGCCTATAGCCTTCCTCGATAAATGGGCTATCTAACACTGAAATATTTTTTAAATCGAACCAGTAGTTCCTGAGATTAGTGCGTTCAAACAAACCAACAAACAAACTCTTCAGCTTTATAATATTAGTATAGATTTATATTGTATGAAAGTAAGTGATTTGAATAAATGATTAAATGAAAATGAATGCATATTAGGCACGTTACCAAGCGAATCGGTCGAATTGAGAACTTCCACCTTTTTTGAGAGTCGGTTAAGAAACTTATTCATCTTACAATATTAGTTATTGACACAACAGATTATAAATTCCTTACGATTGGTGTTCCTCGGTGGTATGTGGTGACAATATGGCGGGAGACAGTGAGGCTGCGGCGGCAACGCGGCCAGCAGTGGACCGACCACGTTGTGGACATCTGTAACAAAAGAGAATTACAATTAAATCTAGGTGAAATGTAAGTTAAGCCGCAGATTTCAAAACATGATATATTTTTTTAAATTAAATGTAAATTCATAAGATTTTGTCAAACTGAAGAATACTCTGACACAAGTAACTGAAACAATGAAGAACTGTCGTATTTCTAAACACTACTTGCTAATTGAAAGTTCGAACAACAGACTTATGAATTTTTCAATAGTATTTAGGAATAGGCAACAACACTGCCAAGCTTTAACAAATTCCATTCTGTAGTTTTTATTTGAAAGTCTAAGAAATATGCATTGTATAAATACATTGAATAATTGTTAATATTATGTTTTTTGTTAATTATTCATAGTTTAGTTTAGTATAATATTTTCTTAATGTTAAAAGTACATACTTAAGTATGTAAAAAGTTTTACAAAATAAATAAACTATAATATACATACTACTTAGGTACATCCTCGCTCAATTTTTGCATTTTTACAAATCGGTCTAAGAGACCATCATCATCAATAAGCGATGTGACAATCATATTATATTTTACTAGCATTTCGCCCGCAGCTATGCACGCGTGGAATTTCACCCACTTCGGGGTAGAATTTCCAAAAATCCTCTCTTAGTGCTTTTCTACACTTCATAAGGAATCTTCACAGCAAATGTCAAGATTCTACGATCAGTAGTTTCGGCTGTACGCTAAATTGATTATCTCACATACATAGAGAAAAAAGTACCTACCTAAAAATCTCTGAAAGCACAAATCAAATATTTATTCAACGCCGCGTCATAATGTCCAGTCACCTGTGATCGTGTACTCGCACATAATGGCGGACACGTGGGTTATCACATCAACCCCTGTCTATAATTAATTATTAACCCTCACTTGATCGACGACACGTGTGCTTAAACGGTGCACGGTTAATGTGTGTTTGGCGTTACTTTTTGTTTAATAAGAGACGATATTTTGTACCAAATAGTATTAGGTCGGGGAAAAAGTCTTTTCGCATTATAGTATGTATGAACTTGTAATAAAATCTCTTTGAGTATACGGTTTGTTAGGTTCAATTCAGTGAGAGCTCGTGAGGTACCCAAACATCGAGCTTTTTTGTGTAGAGAAAAGATTTTATTACAAGTTCATACATACTTTAATGCGAAAAGACTTTTTTCCCCAACCTAATATTATATTTTCAGTTAATTCATAATGATTCTGGCTTGTTATGCTTGCCCATTTAAATAGGCCTCGATTGTCAGCTTGTAAGCAATCTTCTTCTTCTTATCGTATGGTTAGTGGTCAACCTAGTGTCAAAGTTGTTCAAGTCGTCCGAAGGCCTTTGACGTGGCTTAACGACTGTTATCTTAATTGACAACAACCGGGACCGACTTTTTACGTGTATGTATTGGAATGAGGCAAGGAAAGTTTGTAAGGATCGTACCAAGTTCTTTGTTCTTCTTTGGTCTCTGGGTACCCCTATGGGGAAAAGGCCTGATTTGATGTATGTGTGAATGTGCTTTTACCACGGGAAATATCTTGACCCGGACGGAGTCTCAGGCAAAACCTTACTTATAAATAACAATTTAACATACTAACAAACAATCACCCTTCTCAAATATTGTACCGCAGTACCACTCGCAGGGCTGTACAAAACACGCTAATTATTGTCTCATCATTACGCACCTGCGGCGTGCGACTGTACACCTGTGACACCCCTAGCACGGGGGTTAATGATCAACCATCAAGTGTCGGTCATGCTTCCATGATCAGGTCGGATAGTGTGAATTTGATTTTATAAATAAAAAACATTAACCATTTTTGATAAAAAAGGTGTATTGTCTTTTCCCTGGCTTCAAGTATCTTTCTAACTTCCTCTGTCTATCGTATACCTCTTATCTTATTACTAGCTGAACCGGTAAACGTGGTTTTGCTATATAAATTTATAAAAAAATGTTGAGGGTGACCACCTTTACCAATAAAGGGGATAAAAAATTGATACTGGCCGATTCTCAGTCCTACTCAATATGCTCACAAAATTTCATGAGAATGATCAAGCCGTTTCGGAGGAGTACGGTAACGAATTTTGTAACACAAGAATTTTATAAAGTTACTAGCTGACTCGGGCAGCTCCGCTCACGCTTTCTTGTTTTTAATTAATACCGTGCATTTTCAAATTTATTCACCTTTTACACCTTCTCTGGAACAAATAATTCAAGACCAAAATAAACCAAATCGGTCCAGCCCTTCACGAGTTTTAGCGAGATCTTATCTTATCGTATCGTATGGTTAGTGGTCAACCTAGTGTCAAAGTTGTTCAAGCCACCCGAGGTGCCTTTGACGTGGCTTAACGACTGTTATCTTAATTGACAACAACCGGGACCGACTTTTAATCAGAAGCACGGAGTATTCAGTTCAAATATCTGACAAATATTGACCTAACCCATCTTGCTAGATAATTTTATAACATCATATTCACAAGGGTGGCACTTAATTATGAGTTACACCCCACGCTATTAGCCGGGGGTTGTAGGGTGAAAGGTTTATTAGTTCCTGCGGTTTTGTTACATTATATCAATTGGGGTTTATAGCAAATATTTGTGTGATGAGCACGAGTATTTGTTTTGAGTTTGGGAGAAGAAATTCTAACCCCCGGTTTCTGAGGTACATTTAGCGGTAGTTTATCTATTCAATAGCGTTTAAATTCATATATAAAAACGTTATTGAATAGATAAACTACCGCCAAATGTACCTCAGAAACCGGAGGTACCTAAGTGTTATAAAAACTAGCTTCTGCCATGACGTCTGTTTTAAGATTTCTAAGGTTAGAAAGTATTTATATGTTAATCCATGTTATAAGCCATCTTTGTGTGACAAATTTCATCGAAATCCATTCAGTAATTGAATAACTAACGCAAATTGTCGTAATTATAATATTACAAGCTTCTGCCTGCGATTTAAAATAAGTAGGATTTTATATATCCTACTAATATTATAAATGCAAAAGTTTGTGAGTATGTATGGGTGTTTGTTACTCTTTCATGCAAATACTACCGATTTGATTACGATGAAATTTGATATGTAGGTAGCTGCAGACCCAGTATAACACATAGACTACTTTTTATCCCGGAGTTCCCGAGGGATCGGGATTTACACGAGAAAGGTTTCCACACGGACGAAGTCGCGGGCGGCCTCTAGGATTATAAATGCGAAACTTTAACTTGTCACGACTGAGCCTACAGTAAATTTTATATTTATTGCTCTTTCACGAAAAAACGACTGAACGGATTTTGATTAAACTTATCAGTGTACTCATTACCTCATTGGTACTCATGTACCAGAATAACACATGGACTATAGAAATAGTACTTTTTACTTTGGTTTTGTCCGTAACCTTATATTGTACCTATTATAAATAGCGAACAGAAGCTAACACATAATAAATTACAATGCACACTTCAATCAACGCTAAACAAATTACTAAAACTATTTCAAAGCAAAATCAACTTTATTTCTCAACACCTTGAGATTATTTAACCTTAACACATATTATGAAATATGTTCCATCATCAAATAAAAAATTTCAAGGAAAAATGAACTATAATTGTAAATACATAGAGCTTATTATTATTATTATTTATTTATTATTATTAAAACAGTGTTTCTTACATGAAACTTATACTTATGGTCCACAAAACTGTTTGAACAGTTTGTCTGTGGACACGGTCGAGTCTCATTTAATTATAGCAGTACTTAAGATGTACATATATGTATATATTGTATAAGAGCTTTGATTATATTATTTTATCATATCTTGTATTACAATATAAGGTACCTGCGGGTATTAAGGCCTGTCGGGTAATAAGGCCTAAATCACAAAAAACGTACGAAATACAGTAGTTGACGATCAAGATTACTGTCACACAAGCTCAGAGCGTATACAAGTCGCTGCAAAGTGGCGGACGCACTCTAGCACTTCTCCTCCCGCAAATATCGTCGAAATCATTCAGAAGTGCGGTTCAGCAGCACGAATTATAAAAATTGACTCTAGTAAAACGTAAGTTGTTTAGAAAATATCATATTTACAAACCTGTATTGACTGTCCGCTTATTAATTAATGTATGCTTGTCTGTAAATTACCGTTTTAAGAGACTTGTAGTTATAAAAATTATATTATTATTCTTTTCTGTAAATAGGTGGTTGGCGGATATTAAGGCCTATAAAATTTTACAATAGGCCTTATTATACTCCTATTTTTTTAACTGCTATATAAGTAGGAGCGTGTTTTTAAAATGTTTTTTAGTGGTAGTATATACGTAGTTTATATTTTCAATTTATATATTATTGTTTTTAGTGCTTACAGTCACGATGCCTCCCAAACGAGCATTGTGGTCAGAAGGCGATCTGACAAAAATAAATCACAAAAAAAAAATGATCGGTACTGTCATGCTTGCAAATAAGATAGAATGGATGATGCTATGAGGCAATGTTCGCGATGCTCTAAGTGGTACCACGAAGAATGTGTCGGTTTGACAGCAGAATATACTGATGATTTTCAATGTCCTGATGGATGCGAATAAGGACATTTTTTTAATTTATTAAGACTACTATGCTTTCTATTGCCTTATGTTAATGATTATTGATGTCAAGAATACTAATTTACTTAGTTTTAGTTGATTTTTGAATAGTTTATAGTATAGGCCTTTTTACCCTACCCTATTATAATAAGGCCTAAAGACAGCGTTTTTTTAAAAGTGATATAATGTTTTAGTTTTAAGCTTTAGAAGCTATTTTTTGTTTAAACTCGGTAGTAATATAAGTACATGACTGATTATTATAAAAACTGGTTGATTATATTGGATATTCTTCATTTTATTACAAATCTCCCTTAGCTAGGCCTTAATACCCGCGGGTACCTTATGTTCCATCATCAGCTTAACGTTTGCAAGGTAAAATGAACTATAATTACTATAGTGTTAGAGTGTATTTTCGTTAGTTAATTAGTTATGGGAGTGACCAGGTGTTTGGTCGTAAGGTTAATTGTCGTCAAAATCAATATTTATACGAAACATTATAGTAATGTTTGAGTAAATATGGTGTTTTAGGGTCAATTTTTATTTAAACAGTAGTAGTATATTATCTATATATTTATACGTGAGGCAAAATTTGGACCCCTTGTTACGAAAGTTACGCGGACGCAGGGATATTAAATTTGGCACATTTACAGTTTATGTGTAGGAGGAGTGGAGAACGTTAATACTTATAAAATGCATTTAATCTATACTAATATTATAAAGCTGAAGAGTTTGTTTGTTTGTTTGAACGCGCTATTCTCAGGAACTACTAGACCGATTTGAAAAATTATTTCAGTGATAGATAGCCCATTTATCGAGGAAGGCTATAGGCTATATAACATCACGCTACGGTCATTAGGAGCGGAGTAGCAACGAAAAATGTTACAAAAACGGGGAAAATTTTTGACCCATTCTTTTAGGTGACGCAAGCGAAGTTGCGCGGGTCAGCAAGTAATACTTATAAAATGCATTTAATCTATACTAATATTATAAAGCTGAAGAGTTTGTTTGTTTGTTTGAACGCGCTATTCTCAGGAACTACTGGACCGATTTGAAAAATTATTTCAGTGATAGATAGTCTATTTATCGAAGAAGGCTATAGGCTATATATCATCACGTTACGACCAATAGGAGCAGAGTAGCAGTAAAAAATGTTTCGGAAACGGGGAAAATTTTGACCCATTCTCTCTTATGTGATGCAAACGAAGTTGCGCGGGTCAGCTAGTAATACTTATAAAATACATTAAATCAATAAATAAAACATTACACACACTACCATGCATTCGACATTTGTCTATATACATAATGCACCGACGTAGACATAGAGTAGTACCTACTTACTGAATGTCATACATTTTTATATTAGTTAAGTTACTTATTATAATTTAAATCTATACTATATTATAAAGCTGAAGAGTTTGTTTGTTTGTTTGTTTGAACACGCTAATCTCAGGAACTAAGTACTAGTCCGATTTGAAAAATTCTTTCAGTGTTAGATAGGCCAATTATCGAGGAAGGTTTTAGGCTATATAACACCACGCTAGGCATTAGGAGCGAAGTAGCAACGAAAAATGTTACAAAAACGGGGATTTTTTTTTCATTCTTTCTTATGTGACGCAAGCGAAGTTGCGCGGGTCAGCTAGTTTATTATAGTGGAATTTCGACTACTGGGATACCATTATATAGTTTATAATAATATGTATTTTATCTGGTTTAACGTTAGACAGCTATTGAATAAATCAGTGCGAGTTTTTAGGAAAGCTTTTGCCCAGCAATGGGGCAGATCAGCTGAATATGAAAAAAAAATGTGTCTTGGCGCGGTCGGTTGTATTTCGGACTGCAGATCGTGAGGTCTCGGATTCGTTTCCCTGGTGGGTCAAAGTGCTATCTAATTTATATTAGAATACTAACTGACCCGGCGACCGCCTAACAGTTGATTCTTTAATATATTTTTACTATATAATTGTATACTATTCAAAAAAAAATACACATCTATCCGTTGCTCTTTTTCTTCATAAAATAGGGACAAACAAACGAACGTTTTCCATTATAATATTACAACAATAATAACTATTAGTATGTAATATAAAAAGTTTTATAGAAATTGTCGTAGCTTCGTAGTAAGTGTTGTAGCAGATTTCGTAGCTCGCGTAGCACATCTACGGGTGCTACGTGACAAGCTACGATATTGTTTGAGCTCGCACTTTTTGCTGTCGGCGCGGCGTCGCATCTTGAATTGTATATAATGTACTAGCTGACCCGCGCAACTTCGCTTGCGTCACATAAGAAAAAATTTCCCCGTTTTTGTAACATTTTTCGTTGCTACTCTGCTCTTGATGGCCGTAGCGTGAAGTTATATAGCCTAAAGCCTTCCTCGATAAATGGGCTATCTAACACTGAAAGAATTTCCGCGGCCGGCCCGTACCGTGCCGCAATACTAATATCGTGATATCTCCTAAACTATATGTCTAAATAACACACTGTAAACTGCAAAAATAATCTAAATTAAATGCTCGTGATGATGAACTTACTTATTTTGATAAGGATATATGTATTATTGGTTATATCACCAGTTAAACATCACCCAACGAATTAAATGTTTTTTTAATACAGAAAAGTAGTTTTTGTGACTTAAATAAAAAAGCTGGATATATGTCATCGCGGACTTTTTTGTAGAACTAATAAAGACCAATGCTTTGCTATACATTGTTCTTACTTGTATCCAATCTTCAATTAGATTTTTTTTCTGACTTCTTGGACATAAATCGCTATAACTCAGCTAATATAGTTTCAATGTATTTCAATTATATATAAAAACCTGTCGGAGAAAATACTCTTTCTATTAGTGAAAACCGCATCAAAATCCGTTGCGTAGTTTTAAAGTTTTATGCATACGAAGGGACTACAGACAAAATGGGCGACTTTGTTTTATACTATGTAGTGATTAATGTATATTAGCTAGCCTTTCTTCCAAACTATATTGGAGTCGGCTTCCAGTCTCACCGGATGCATTATGTAATAAAATGAAATAATAGGTATGTCTACTGTTGGTGACCCATTAATAAATAGCGTCAACATTTTGTGACTTCACGTCTACACGACTGAACGATTTTAATACGAATATCTCCTAAAGAGCTGAAATAGGGGATGAAATATTACAGCATAAATTCTCGACTCTCGACTCGTTATAACTTAAAGGTGACTGAGTGACATAGTGATCTATCAACGCGCAGCACAAACCACTGGACGGATCGAGCTGCAATTTGGCATGCAGGTACATGTTATGACGTAGGCATCCGCTAAGAAAGGATTTTGATCAATTGTACCCCCAAAGGGATAAAATAGGAGATGAAAGTTTGTATAAAAGTTCTGTTCTAAGTCACAAACCACGAACGAAGTTGCGGGCGGCCACTAATATACATTTAAAACAAGATAAATATATACTCACCAGGGGGTACTAAGAAATGGTTGTAACTCCTCAGCAGTCTTAGAGCTGCTAATGCCCCACTGTGTTGAGCTGAACACGCCACAGACTCTAACTCGTAAAGCGGTACCGACGGCTCCATATCACTTGACACTTTTAACTAGTAATTTTTATTCATCTCTATATAATTCTTCTGTAAGTGTGTATGTCACTGATCTTCTCTTAAACGACTGGACCAATTTTGATGAAATGTTTTGTGTGTGTTCACGGGGATCTGAGTATGGTTTAGATTATTAAAAAAAGTTTAATATTTTCAAATTAAAGACGTGTAGACAGGACAACGTCTGTCGGGTCCGCTAGTTTTTCTATAAAAATAGTCCTAAGGCCGACGCGGCGACACACACTAGACTTAAAACAATTAAAAACTTAGTAGAGAGTCTTGTATGCAAGGTTCGTGGAGGTATACAACATTCAGAATTTATAACATCAGTGACTCGGCTTATACAGCTGTATAGAAAACTTTAGTTACTATCAAAATTACCAAAATAAATTGAGATTAAGTAAGGTAAGATTAAGAAGAAAATTGTAAGAAGGTTTTAAAAGATTCTAACCTGCACTTGGCCAACGTCCTTTCTAAGTGGTTGATAGTTTAAAACCTTAGTAATTTGTGTTACTTCAAACTTAGATGTGCCAACGGTAAAGGAAAACATCGTGAAACCTTGCATGTCAGAGAGTTATTTAACACATTTCTTCAAGGAGTACAGTTTGTCTACGTATTGTATTGTTGTATCCTTGTTGCTATTCTGTGTGGTGGACTCAAGAACCTCCTCTTATTTTGGGAAAAGATCTTTGTCCAACTGTAAGCAGGTCAGAAAAAAATTGGTTCAATTCCATTTCTTCTGTTCAGGACTGGGTTAAGTTTTATAATGCAAAATCCCGAAAGCAACGTGGACCTAATATTATTTTTGGACACAGAATCTTTTAAGTTTTAAGGTTCAAATTAATAATTACATCAAGTCTAGGACAACTTCGAAATCTATGGCAGGATTAAACATATAGGGCTGAAATATATTTAGATACGCGGCCGACGGCGCGCCAAACTGCGGCGGTACCAATAAAATATTTATTTTGTTTTATTTGTAAGTATATAAAAGTACTTATGTGTTATCGGTTATCTGATAACAGTACAAGCTCTGCTTATTTTGTAATCAGATGACCGTGTGTGAGATTTACAAATGTTTTATTTTTTGATCTCATAAATTCCTCTCTTGATTTCAGATCAGGTAACGGCCATTTTTTCCATTAATAAAAACATTATTGAAATGATATTTCCTAATTTCGAAATAAATAATTTAGAAACCAGAAAAAGCTTAGGTTTCATATTTAAAGAAAATTGCCAAACTAAAAAAAAGACTTTTCGTTGAACATCTCTGAGCCTTGATAATTTAATAGTGTTCGTCTTGGTTTACGCAATTAGTAGTAGGTATATAGTTTAAATTAATTAGTTTGTATTCGGTTTTAGCGTTATTATGAGTTCAAATTTATACTATAAAAGTGTTTATGCAAAAATCTCAGAAATACAATTTATTTAAAGAATAAAAAAATATCGCATTTCTTTTTGTTTTCAACTTTTGATCTTATTTAATGTCTGAAAACTTCGCATAGAATCCTAAAATTTTAACCCGATAAATAACTCTTAATTCTTTAATCAGTAATTATTAAATAAAAAAAAAAGTAAATATTTTTTTTATAACCACACCATTTACCAAAGTCCACAAATAAAAAAGTCCACACCACTATTCCTAATTCAAACAATCGCGCCGACTAACTAAACATTACCACAGAGAACGCAATGTCATTACGTAATTTTCCCGCGTCTCCCATTGGTCGTTGTACTAATTATCACGTCATTTGCTCACACCTCATTGGCCGGTTGTGTAATTAGCGGGTGATTTGACGGCCTGTGATTGGTGGAGCCCCGCCTGTATTTTCCCGCCGTAACGTGGCCTTAGCTTATGACACGCTGTGTAACTGTGTGTGTTGAATTCTTTATGAAGTGCCATTAACTTTTCAGGTGATTTCGTTGGGCTCTTTTTGATGTCGACTTCAGAATTTTTTAAACATATTAAAAAAAAAGGTTTTTTTGTCTTTCACGACAACAACGTTTTGAATTCTTAGGAATACCCACATAATAATATGCAATGCTCTAATTTAAAGTAATTTAAACCGATATGGGCCCACTGAAAAGGTCGGGCTTCTTATCGTATAGTTGGTGGTCAACCTAGTGTCAAAGTTGTTCAAACTCAGAGTTGCTCAAAGGTCTTTGACATGACTTAAAAACTTTAATGACACAACCGGGAACGACTTTTTACGTCCCTTCCGAGACAAGGATCGGCTTGATGACCACTAAGCGGTTACCCATCAATGTAATAACCGCTTACTTATCCCACGCATCCTTTACCGACTGGACAGCGCAGCTGACTATAGGCGTTTACTGGTCTCTTCGTACTTCTATGGAAAAAGGCGTGATTATATCTATGTACTTATGTAAAACTAAAAAATATTGTTTAATGAAGTCGACTATATAAAGAATCTAATGGCGGCAATATGGCGTCTTGGCGTTATAATTGTCGCTTACGGTACAACGCCGTACGCGTTATGACCGAGGAATAACTACCAACACCGAAATATGAAGAGAGGCTTGATACTAGATTTATTTTAATGTAGTATTTTCATTTGGTAATTCCATAGAAAAATGACCCCATAGTGATATTTGAACTAATCTTGCCTCGCTTCGGAAGGCACGTTAAAAGTCGGTCTCGGTTGTTGTCAATTAAGATAACAGTCGCTAAGTCGCGTCAAAGGCATTGAATAACTTTGTCACTAGGTGGACCACTAACCATACGATATTTATCTTCTTAAACATAAAAAAGTCGTTTTAATAACACTATTTATAACTGAAGAACGGCTTAACCGATTTGACTGAAAATAGGTGGAGAGTTGGCATGGAAAATTGGTGGAAGAACAGAACACAGAAACTACAACACCAAGTAGTCATGATCCGTTATACATCATATCAACCTAGCTTTTCTTCCAACTATGTTGAAGTCGGCTTCCAGTCTCACCGGATGCAGCTGAATACCAGTGTTTTATATGGAGCGACTGTCTATCTGACCTCCACAACCCAGTTACCTGGGTTATACCACGATACCCTTCTGTAAGACTGAATGTCAGACTTTCGACCAATGACTTATTGTTTTACCACTAAGTAGTCATGTTCTCCTGGTAAATGAGGATCCATTTTCTGACAGGGACGGCTTAACCGGTTTGGTTTAAAATTAATAAAGATTTAGTGCATATGTAAATATGTGAATGGTTCTCTATACGTTTAGTTGAAAACTTCTATATTATGGAAAAATATGTGATTTTATGAACAAAATAAATCTACGCTACAATGTTAGTTGTACGAATGGTACGTGACCCGTGTCTGCTGACAGCGCGTTTATGTAAAGGGGTGAAGGGTTAATTGTGCCCCCAGGTGATGGTTCTCACGACACTCATTATTTACGATGTAGCATCACTACTTATAATACAGCGGGTCGACGAGGTTTTTATAGATTACTAGAGGCCGCCCGTGACTTTGTCCGCATGGAAACCCTTCCCGTGTAAATCCCGATCCCTCGGGAACTCCGAGACATACTCACAAACTTTCGCATTTATAATAATAGTAGGATAAGCTCTTGCCAAAGAGCAATGATAGCCGAGAGGTTTAAATTGTCATTAGAAATCTTTAAATTATCAGTGGTTCTCTAAAATATCAACCATGTTATATATAGGTACCTACATATAAACCTTCCTCTTGAATCACTCTATCAATTAAAAAAACTGCAACAAAATGCGTTACGTAGTTTTAAAGATATAAGCATACATACAGACATAGCGACAGACGTGGGAAGCGACTTTGCTTTATACTGACACTGTGTAGTAAAGTGAAAATAAAATAATCAAAATGATTTAATAAATATTAATAATATAATCATTTTATATCTAACGATGAAGGAAATCATCAAAAGGGAACTAATTACTATAGAGTTCTAATGTGAGAAAGTATGATGTTAGTCCGAAAGTAACGTAAATATTTGTTAGTTAAATTAATAAAATCAAGCCTTTTCCCACGGGACACTGACTGTCAATTGATAACAATATTCAATTGCTGTATTGTTTTTTTTATCACCTTACACTAACAGTATCTGCTACACATGTAATGTAAGTAGGTACATTAGAATTACATTATAATTTTTATTGTTTCTAACATACGGCCATCTGTTTGATTACAAACTAAGCACAGCTTGTTCTGTGCAGCTGATAATACATACTTATAAACGATTTGTGGGTTAAACAGATGGGTGACCGCATAATGGTATTTGAACTGGGTCTCCGTGCTTCGGAGGGCACGTAAAAAGTCGGTCTCGGTTGTTTTGTACTACGATAACAGTCGTTAAGCCACGTCAAAGGCCTGCGAGTTTGAACAACTTTGACACTAGGTTGACCACTAACCATACGATAAAGAAAGAAGACAAGTAAATACGTACATATTTAATTGTAAATATAAATAAACTACGTTGTAGTGTTCTAACTAACACAGTCGTGTTATACCACCTTCGTTTCAAGAGTTATTAGGTGGTTATTTGATGTAGAACCTTCGACGAACAGGGAAAACTGAGGAGACTTCATTTACATAATAATAATTTTTAAACAGAATACTAATATTTATACATGAGGGCAGTTTGTGAGGAGGATTGATATGCACCTATAATATAGATAGTGGATATATTATACATAATTATCAAGTTCTTCCGTGTTTCGGAAGGCATGTAAAATTGTAGGGTCCGGCTGTCAATTAGAAGATCTTTGACAGTCGTTAACAGTAGTCAGAAGCTTGAAAGTCTGACAACCAGTCTTACTTAGTATCGTGTTATAACCCAGGTAACTGTGTTGTGGAGGTCAGATAGACAGTCGCTCTATTTAAAATACTGGTATTCAGTTGCATCCGGTGAGACTGGAAGCCGACTCCAACATAGTTGGAAGAAAGGCTAGACTGATATATTTTGTATTAATACTATTTTGATAAATAAAATTGTTAATAATTCTATCCGAAAAAGCGAAATAAGAAAAAATAAATTTCAAATAATTTGACGTTTTCTTTCCAAAGTTCATTGACTTGCGTTTTAGTTTTAAAAGTAAAATGACACTGATGTTTTTTTGAAAAATCAAAAAATAAAATTATTAATATAAAAGTTAATATTGTCTGTTTAAAATGAGTTATATGAGGAAGATATTCTCTTTGCCCGTTGAAATAAGTCGGGGACATAATGCATGTGAGTTTTTGAAATCGTTTTATTTGAAACTAACTAATATCCGCTACTTGGATTGCGTGAAAAGATTGACACAGGATACTTTTTACACCGGAAAATCCAATATTTCTTGATCTTATTCTTACCTATAGCATTGCCATTTAACTATGTTATAAAGGACTCATAGTTCTGATTGCCTTACGAATCTGAAATCTGAACGAATCTAAATGCCTTACGGGCAATTCTAAAAATAGCCCGTAAGGCATTTCAATCACATCTTTCATTGCAATATGGTCTTCCTCTTCTAAAAGGTTTCATGTTACTATATTTTTATATTTTTGACCATTTCAAAGGCTTTAGCACTGGACAAATACTTTCTTAGACAAATTAGCTAAGTTAACAATAAGTAAGTAAGAAGTGTTCAATGTTTCTTGCCGTTTCTTCTCACGAGCAACCTTTCCCGAAACGGACAAAAAATACGATATATTGACTATTTCAAATACTTTGTAAGTAGTTTACTAAATAAAGGTTATTTTGAATTTGAATTCAATACTGTCAAAATTACATATGATAAGTTGCCTGACCATTTGGTATATAGAAATAGAAAATTAATCCAAGTCTTAAACAATTTTTGCGTAGATGCTTCTCAAACCAGATCGGTAGCGACTCTGCCGATCAGAGACTGCGTAGTACCAGCCCTGGACAAACACACGAGCGCGGACCAGGCGCCTGACGCAGCCATGATGAAGGAACCGCTAGACCTGAGGAGGTCGTTCAAGCCGAAGCCAGGCAAGCGGCTTAAAGCCTCACAAATGAACTATGCGCAGGCGTATCTTAAACCAGTGAGAGGACGCAGGGAACCTGTTAAAATTGGGTAATTTTCACCTCTTGAATTTTGCTTCAAGTTAGTATATAGTCTTTAAGTAATAACTCTTCTTCTTAAAAATGACAATTCCCGCACTAAGAATAGCTCCTGTGTCGCGGGGACTTTTACAAACATACAAACAACGGATACAAAGTACAACCAGACCCGAAACAATTATTTGAGGATCGTACAAATAATTGTGCCGTGTGTGAATCGAGCCCACGACCTCCCGACGTAATGGTTGCGGCGTGGTCACCTAAATCACTGCGCCACGGAGGCAGTCATAACTAAATTTAATACATAATTTAATAATACTGTGATTTGTTTGCCATCTACACGCTAAGAAGAAGAAGAATAATTATATAATCTGGATTATTCGTTACACTATTGGAGCGTTCTTAGGTACCAAGATGTGGGCTAATAAACCTGATTATTTCGGTCCACAGTGAATCTGCAAGTGTCTAACTACAATTCTGAACTGGTAGTTGACTGTTAACGAAAAATTATTAAACTTTTACTCGTAAAAGGTTCATCTAAAATCTGTCTGTAATTTATTTACCCTAAATTACGTTGAAATTGTAATAATTGCAGACTGATACATTTTATTAGGCACTCATTTGATATCAACGAAAATACAAAACTGTGTCGTCACTACACCGTATGTCTATACTAAAATGTGTTTTTGACATTTCATAAAGAGTATGTAGGTGATTTGGCTGGTAGTGTACTACCCAAAACAGTACAGTACTACATTATATTAGTACAATACTACTACTACTAGTAATTTATTTATTTGCAGGACTACAATCACGCCGATATCTCGTCCGCTGTCCAGCGAGGCGGACATACTGGACTGGCGCGGCCGAGCCGCGAGGGCCGGCCGTGAGGGGCTGCCCATGTACTCCCCCGCAGCCTGCAGCTTCTTGAAGATTGACTCGCATAAGGTAACTACCAGCCGTTCATCTTTACTTAAGTCATTTTGATTGCTTCTGTTTTTTAATTACGTTTTTTTCGTAACTGTCTAATCCCCGGTTTCTGAGTACATTTAACTGTAGTTTATCTATTCAATTGCGTTTTTTTTGTATGAGTTTTGACACTATTGAATAAATAAACTACCGCTTAATGTACCTCAGAAACCGGGGGTTTGTTATTCTTTGTTTTTTTGGTGATTGTCTAAGTGGTGCGGTCGGTAGCGTGTGCGACTGTCGTGCAGAGGTCTTGGTCTGAATCCCGGGACAGACCAAAAACGTACTAATGAGATTTTCTGTGAAGAAATTTTTAGAGAATTGCCCAAAGTTCAGAATTTGAGCTTTGAAAACATAAGTGCCTCAGAGAGTAAGTAACGCCGTCGGTCATGCGCCTGACCTTTCGTTTTATCGGATATACGTCCCACCGAACTATGAGAATGCAGAAATAGAGAGTGTATATGGTACACACTCGATACTAAAAACAGGCTTTTGTACAGTTAAATGGTTCCAATGAGAACAGCCGTACATGAATATCTACTAGAAAGACTTTATAATAACGTTCAAGAAAGTCTTCGTATCTCTATCAAATATTCTAAATTGTATCCAGCTGTCGTGAGGCATGGCTAAAAAACTAAAAGCTCTGCAGCTGTGGTTAAGAAGTTATTGAAGGCTGCAGTGATTCGGGTAGCCCGGGATCACAAGCCCGAATGTCTCTTCTATAAATCAGACAGATCCATAGAGACATCTTCAACAAAATAATTAAACACAATTTCTTTTCTCCAGTTCCACACATCAGCGCTTTACCTGGCGAAGAAGGAAGAGGCCAAAAAGGACACGAAGGCGACCACGAGCGCCGAGCGTCGCTCCCCCCCCGCCGGCAAGGGCTCCTCCGAGCCCCCCAAGGCGGCCGGCGCCGGCGCCAAAGGCAAGATCATCGCTGGTCAGTCTCTGTCTTTTTGAACGTTTGTGTTACGGCAATAATATAATCATTTTTTCAGACATTAACGTTGTTTTTATTTTGTAAATTGTTTTATTACACTGAGGGGGTAAATATTACTTTTTGTGACAAAAACCTGCGAGGAACGCTTGCAAAGAATAAAAACTAGTGACTTAGGAGACAAATGTAGCCGGAATGAATGCACAAAGCTGTTCACTTTCATCACACGCACGCAACACACTACTCATTAGATGGCATATTTGCATCTGTGAACCTTTAGAAACAATTAGGAATAGCCGGAGTCGAACGCCTTCTAAGGCAAGGACCATACTTTTTGAAGTAAAGACATCATAAATGTTACACACTTCAAAGCTAAATTGCTTACTGAAGCTAAACTGAAACGCAGTATAGTAATGAATTTACAAAGTAAGATAGTTAAGGCTGCAAGAGTCTGTTACGCCGCGAGTTAGGTATTCAACGATAGGTTCTCAACATCTATAGAACACGTATAGGGTCTAAAGGTACCAACGATACGCAAGGCGCTGAGAAAAAGCCAAAAATTAAATACAAGAAACCTAAATACAATAGAATAAAATAGAATAGAACCCGCACTTTTCGGCTACGTCTCCTACTTTGCCCTTAAGTGCCCTGCCTCACTAGGACGCCATGGCGGCGTCGCTGGCTACGTATCCAAGCAGTTAATATTGAAACGTATGTCACCTAACTCACGTGCGACGATGTGGCAACGTAACATTTCAATATTAACCGCTTGGTTACGTAGCCAGCGACGCCGCCATGGCGTCCTAATGAGGTAGGACTCTAAGTAATAGTATTCTTAAGGTTGATTGATCAATGTATGTTGTGTAGTGATCGGCGCCGTGGTGGACGTGCAGTTTGATGAACATCTACCGCCCATTCTGAACGCGCTCGAAGTGCCTGGACGCAGTAAGTATTTTAATCACAATCACTAAGCAAATCTAGGGGAAAGACGTGTTGAAACGCCCCAAAAGCATGGAATTGAAAAAATTGAAATTGAAATTGAAATAAAAGTATTTTTTTACATAATATGTGGTAACAGATAATTTTACTCGCCAAGCTTTCAAGCTTGTTGGCGAGAATACGCTCATAACATATATATATATAACTTAAAATTAATAACTACCTACTTAACAAACATAAGTATCTAAAATGTAATTATTATTATAATACTATACTTATATCTATGACATATTTGAGCACCGCACATATAATGTAACGAGCTGGGTGACTATCAGTCTTATACTTATTTATTTTATGGCACTTTTTTTATGTTTTGAGCTGTGATGAGCCTCACTTATAGTGGGGTCTCCTTCTCCAAGCATTAAAGATCTTAATTTAATTTTTAATTGGTTTTTACTATATTTAGGTTCTACTCTTAACACATCTATTTCATTATATATTTTAGGGACTAGATACTCAGTCAATCTCTCTCCATAGTAATTGCATTGTTATTAACGATTTTAACTCTAACTCTTGCGTAATATTATAATGCAACGGGTCTTAAACGTGATTGAAAATTAAAGGTTAGGATACCTTATTTGTTTACACGTTTCGATCGGATAGCAACTCAAAAATGTGTTAAAAACTTCCCGCACTACGAATTGCTCTTGTGTTGCGGGGACGTTTACAAACAGACACAAAGTACAACCCAGACCCGAAACAATTATTTGTGGATCGCACCATGACCTCCCGACGCAATGGCATCGGCGTGGCGACCTAAACCACTGCGCCATGGAGAACTTCGTTAAAATTATTCAAAACTAAAAGGGATAATAGTCGTCTCCTTTTTTTTAGTTTCAGTCGCATCTTTTTACTAAAAGATTTCCTCAAACTAATCAAATTTTTCCAGCTCCCCGCCTAATCTTGGAGGTAGCTCAGCATCTAGGTGAGAGTGCGTGTCGGACCATCGCCATGGATGGTACCGAGGGTCTGGTGCGAGGGCAGCCCATCATTGACACTGGCGCCCCCATCACGATACCAGTCGGAGAACCCACCCTGGGACGGATTATTAATGTCATTGGAGAACCTATTGGTAACTTATACTGTCCTACTAATAAACGTGTTGTAAGCTGTGATTAGTTATACAGTGTTTAGTCACTTACAATCAATGTTGTAACTGTATATGAGTGAAGACAAAACACTGTATCACTAATCACAGCTTACAACACGTTTATTAGTAAGATAGAGAGAATATAGTATTTTATAATAGGTGGCTAATAGTAGAGCAAAATATTAATTTTGTTACAATGAAAAGGGATTTCGTATAAAGCGATATGGTCGTGTAAACTTACCAGACAATTTTTCGCATCGATAATATAGTATTATGGTAAAGACAAAGAAGGCATTAACTGGTCTATAATGTCATAAAAAAGGTTATATTTTTTTTACCGAAAATACCCTGTTTTTGAAATGTTTTCTTTTTATTATTAGCCCTTTATATGTCCTACTGCTGGGCATAGGCCAATATTGAAATATGTTATTAATAAAATTAATCTCAAAAAATCCCTAGAAAATCCTGTTTCTCAACTAATTTTCATTTCGCTTTGGATATTCGCTATACTATCAATGCTTTATAATCCTATTCCTTGTATACCTCAAGAACGAAATCTATATTATTTCTGCCCTTCAATTCTTCAATTATTCCTCAGACGAGCGTGGCCCAATAACGACTGACGCGTTCTCCCCGATCCACGCAGACGCGCCGCCCTTCGTAGACATGTCGGTGGAACAGGAGATCTTAGCCACTGGGATTAAAGTTGTCGACCTACTTGCCCCTTATGTAAAAGGTAAGAGCTCTGTCCCACTGCTGGGCAAGAGTCCCAGAATAAGAGGGCTTACAGTCCACAAAACTGCCCAAGTGCGGTGACTATCAATAACTGTGTTAAACAACTCTCACCCCCGGTTTCTGAGTACATTTAGCGGTAGTTTATCTATTCAATAGCGTTTTTTTATATGAGTTTAGACGCTATTGAATAGATGAACTACCGCTAAATGTACTCAGAAACCTGGGGTCAGACATGCAAGGTTGTATTACGATGTTTTCCTTCACCGTTGTAACAAGTGATCATTATTTCTAATACACACATCACTTTAAAAACTTATTGGTGTGTTGCCTTAGGTATAAACACTTATATACTACTATGCTATAACTGGTAATATAATAATTTACCTAGCAAGAGTAAGGATTAGCACTATAGATTCCTTTTTGTCAATTTACAGTGCGAAACAACAGTAACTTGCTTTTTTAGTTTCTGACTAAAACTTTAATTATTATACACTCAGCGGCAGAAAAAGTGGCCCAAGCGCTTATCGTGAATTTGTTAACAAATTAAGTAATATATGAAAGATATATTGTTGTAAGTAGTTGCGAAGTGATCTGTTTAGTGTTATGAAGTGTTGAATTTCAGATTAATTTAAGTGACGGATGACTTTTTCTAACAAGGTGTGTTAGAACTGAATTCAGTATTGATTCGAGAGGTCAGTTGAATTCTGTATTTTGAAATATTGCTGCACGGAAACGATTTTCTTTATGATTTTTATTGATTATTGGTCTATTTAGATTTAAGAAAACATTTGAAGATGCCACTTACTGCTGAACAAGTGGCTTAGGTGGTCTTGTTGTCCGATCAGGGCTATTACCATTGAGAGGTGGCTGCATTTTTCAATGTATCGCATACCACTTTAAGGTCTGCGATTAGGAGGTATCGTGAGACTGGTCTCTACACGCGGCGACCAGGAATTGGACGAACACGATGTACATCCGCAAGAGATGACCGATTTGTTAACCTCGAGGTGCTGAGAAACCGCTTTCTGACAGCGTTTGAGATTCACTAGAGGCTTCAAGCGGCACGCGGAGTCATTCTTAGTGAACGGAACATGAGGCGAAGCATAAAAGAACGTAATTTACAGGCAGGAAGATCAACCCGAGTACCAGAACTCGAGAGACACCATCGAGTTGCGCGATTACGATGGGCTCGTAAACATGTGAATTGGCTATCGACCAATGGAGCAAGTTCTTGTTAACCGATGAGTGCTGAGTAGCATTAAGAGCACCAAATGGTCGTGAGAGAGTGTAAAGACGCCATTAAGGACGGTTTTTTTCCCAACACAACACGTCAGACGGTCAGTTACAAAGGTAGGTCTGTTATGGTATGGAGAGGTGTATGTTTGGAGGCACGTACGGAGCTTGTCATCGTAGATCAGCGCCTAACAGCAGCCGGGTATATTAAAGAAATCTTCCAAGACCATGTTGTACCACTTATGGATTTCATTGGTCGGGAGGATTAACTTTAATGCAGTTTAATGCGCGCGCTCATAGCGCCCGCGTTGTAGAATCGCACCTTGCTGATATCGGGTTTCAAAAACTGGCTTAGCCTGCTCGCAGTCCAGACATCAACCCCATAGAACATGTCTGGCACATGCTAAAAAACAGTGTATGTGCACTGCCCAACCCACCAGAATCACTTGGTGAGCGAAGAACCGCTCTAGTCAGAGTGTGGGATAAAGGTCTTCAAGAAGTAATTAAAACATCCTCCAAAGCATGCCAGAATGCATGCAGGTCACCATAAATGCTAGAGGAGTTAACACGCGGTATAAACTAGATTTTTTCTTTGGTGCAGAATTAGTTTTTTGCAAAAACTTTCAATAAGCGATTTCGACAAAAGCTGTATTTTTTAATTTTTCCCATTTTTGATTAAAAATTACGACCATTTAGTGTAAATTGTAGCTAAACTTGTGTATAAACTGTTTAACTAATAGTTATAGCCAAAAAAAAAAACATATATTGATATTCTAAAAAGTTTTATCGTAGTTTTGCTTTGGGCCACTTTTTCTGCCACTGAGTGTATAAGCTAGTACTTGGTACCAGTACCTACCAAGTCACGACAAATGCCCGTTTTCTGAGGTACCTACATTTAGCGGTAGTTTATCTATTCAATAGCGTTTTTTAAGCTTATATAAAAGTCACAGTTTGAATAGATACGCTAAACCTACCTCAGAAACTGGCCATAAAAGGTGTTTTTGACATTTCATAAAGAGTAGCTGATTTGACAATTGTTCGTAGGTGGTAAAATTGGTCTTTTCGGCGGTGCTGGAGTTGGCAAAACTGTGTTAATTATGGAGCTCATTAACAACGTTGCCAAAGCTCATGGCGGTTTCTCAGTAAGTAATAGAATTTAGCTAATGTTTAATTAAAATACACTCTTTATCTACGTTTCTAACCCCCGGTTTCTGTGGTAAATATAACGGTAGTTTATCTATTCAATAGCGTTAAAACTCATATAAAAATAACGCTATTGAATAGATAAATTATACCGCTAAATGAACTCGGAAGCCGGGGGTAAATAATGTTTTTTTTGTAAGCCCATCGTTATATTAATGAGTTGTTACTTTTTGTATTTATTTGCTTTATATTTGTGTAATTATCTAGGTGTTTGCTGGAGTTGGTGAGCGGACGCGTGAAGGCAATGATTTGTACAATGAGATGAAGGTCGGAGGGGTCATCACTGATGATTACAAGACTTCTAAGGTATAACTTATTAATAGTAATAATAAATATTATGTCCTACTAGTAGTTATTTCTTTCGTTTCTTTTTCTTTAAAAGAAGACAACTCCCGCACTAAGAATTGCTCTTATGTCGCGGGGACTTTTACAAACATACAAACGACAGACATAATTACAGCCAGACCCGAAACGATTATTTGTGGATTGCATAAATAATGTACTATGTGAGAATCGAACCCACGTCCAACACCAGTCAAAAGTTTGTAATAAGGATTGTTTAACATACTAGCTGACCCGCGCAACTTTCCCCGTTTTTGTAACAGTTTTTACTGGTACTTTGCTCCTATTGGTCATAGCGTGATGATACATAGCCTTATTCGATAAATTGGCTATCTAATATTGAAATAATTTTTCAAATTGGAACAGTAGTTCCTGAGATTAGCGCGTTCAATCAAACAAATTCTACAATTTTATATTATAGATTCAACTTCTCTTTTTCTCCCGCCAGGTGTCGCTAGTATATGGTCAGATGAACGAGCCGCCCGGCGCGCGCGCTCGCGTGGCGCTCACCGGTCTGACGGTGGCTGAACACTTCAGAGACAAGGAGGGGCAGGACGTGCTGCTGTTTATTGATAACATCTTTAGATTCACTCAAGCTGGTTCTGAGGTTTGTTGTTCAATTTTTTTATTATAATAAAATAATATTTTCATGTTATATAATTGAAATAACAAAGTAAGAAATAAATTTCGGAGTAATTCGTATTAGATCATAATTTTTTTTAACAACATTTTGTTAGACTCCATTCTGTAGTTTGATTTTCAGAAAGAATACCTAAGAAACATCCATTAATTTCGCATTTTTAATATATATTATGTATAGCTGAAGATTTTAGGATTGCCTTTCGAGTAGCAGCATTCAATTTATCAGGCAATTTAAAGCTAATTATAGCCAAACAAAAAATATTTTCAATAAGTGATGCATCTCATGCAGTGATGATCTCCGAATCTTCCCTAGTAACTATTAAAAAAATATCCGTTTGTAAGACAACTATGTACCTAGTCGATTACGTAGTTTAGTGTTTATTAGTGTAGATTTACGAGAGGTGAAGAATAACTCAAAAGAGTGAATCCCAAAAAACTGTAAAAATTCTTAATCTTTCCAATTTTCAAAATAACATTTTTAATGTTTGTTTGTCCCCAGGTATCGGCTCTGTTAGGCCGTATCCCCTCAGCCGTGGGTTACCAGCCGACCCTGGCCACTGACATGGGTACCATGCAGGAAAGAATCACCACAACCAAGACTGGCTCCATCACTAGTGTACAGGTATTTGTTCTGAACCTGGTTGTCAATTTATCTATATAAGTATGTATTTTGAAGTATATAAGTATGTTTATCAGTTATTTGGTAGTTTGGAATCAAATGACCGTGTGTGAATTGACCAACGATAAAATAAAAGTACACAAATACATAAATGTTCTCCTTGGAGTTGCTTAGAAGTACCTAGTTTGCGGTGTCTTTAAAAACATTACTATTGGCGGATTTGGCACAAAATCTTTAAATATTATATTAGCGACAAAATAGTTAATTCGTACTCACTTTCTCAAGCCCTTTCCTTCAGGCAGTATACGTGCCAGCAGACGACTTAACAGACCCAGCCCCGGCCACTACCTTCGCTCACTTGGATGCCACCACGGTGTTGTCCCGGGCCATCGCCGAGCTGGGCGTCTACCCGGCCGTGGACCCGTTGGACTCCACTTCAAGAGTCATGGACCCTAATATCATAGGAGCTGAGCATTATGGCGTGGCTAGAGGAGTGCAAAAGATTTTGCAGGTAAGGAAATGGTTGAAATTAAGATGATTTTTCAAAAGAAATGTGCGCTACGTTGTTTGTTTTTGTCGTTTGGTTAGTGGTCAACTTAGTGTCAAAGTTGTTCAAGTCCGAAGGCTTTTGATTTGGCTTTACGGCTGTTATCTGGACTACTGCACAACTGGCTATGAGCGCCTCAAACGTTACGTTGCTGTGGATGCGTTTTTTTTTTCGTTTATATTCATTGATGCATATAGCTTAGTAATGGTGGTAAGGGCGCGTTCACACTATGTCGTGACGACAGATAATCGTGTAGTTTTAAGTGTGTGTTCACATATAGACCGACAATACTTACTGTCGTCTACGACATTTTTTGCAGTGACGACAGATACTAAACGATAAAAAATTTTGACGACAAACGATAGTTTTAATTAAATATGATTTTTATATTGAAGGATGCGTGCTATGAGTTACGCTTCGAGCCGCCCTCGCACCTTCCCTACTATCGATACATCGCATAGCTTGAGCAACGCATCTTCATATCACATCTTACTTTCTCTTTTACAAACATACAAACAATGAACACAACGTAAAAAAGTCTTGTTAATACTAATTGTGACATTATTATAATTTAACGGGTCTTAAACAAGATTGAAAATAGGTTACGATACCTTATTTGTTTGTCCGATGTTTTGATCGTAGTCCATCGAACGTGGTCACGGGCTGACTGAGTGGCTGCCATGCGTCTTCTTGTGGCGCGAGTCTCTACACCTACCCTCATTTTGTCTTTATTCATTTTATATTGTTTTAACCGTCGGTACTTCGACAAACAACTACCTACTATTTGTGAATCACACAAATATTTCGTTCATATTTTGGAATAAAGTATTTGACTGGGTTAACGAAAAATTATTAAACTTTTACTCGTATAAGGTTCATCTAAAATGTTCATGCTATGTATGTTTTCGTAAATAATGTTGAAATTGTAATTATTACAGACTAAAACATTTTATTAAACACTATCAAAAACCAACAAAAATACGAAACTGACATCACTACACCGTATTTCTATACTAAAATGTGATTTTAACATTTCATAAAGAGTAGCTGATTTGACTAATAGTCAATTACCTACCCTATTTAAAAAGTACCAACTGTAATCTATATTTGATACTTATCTGACACTGTTTTTAATGTTTTAGGACTATAAATCTCTGCAAGATATTATCGCTATCCTAGGCATGGATGAATTGTCTGAAGATGACAAACTGACTGTCGCGCGCGCTCGCAAGATACAGCGGTTCTTATCACAACCTTTTCAGGTATTATATTTTAAAAGAACAGGTTATTTTATTTACACAAGAAAAACAATATTTGGGATGGTTTGCAGGTAGTTATAGGTACAAAGTAATTTATATACACCTATATGCGTGCTATACAAAGATCAGCGCCACATCTAATTAGATAAGACCGAAGTTAATTGTTCAATACATACATAAGGATTTCATGTGTAATTTGAAGGCAAAACTTCTATATTGATCTGTATCATAGATTTCTATAAGGTGCTAACGCCTCCTAGGGCGCGCTGGAGTCTTTAATATGCGGCGGTAGCTAGTTTAAAATCTAATAAAAATTAACGTAAACGTCGTTTAAGTTCTATCGCCACGTAAGTCATTTTTAGCAACTTATCAGGAGAAACATTTTTTTGTTTCGTCTTTCGATCGCCAATGACATCAAAATGTATTGTCAAAACTGTCAAAAAATTACTTACGTGGTGATAGAACTTACGACAATAACTATTATGTAGTTCATAAAATCTTAGGTACCTATGTTTTATACGAGAATTAACAATCATTATGTATTTGTCAGGTGGCTGAGGTGTTCACCGGCCATATTGGCAAACTGGTCAAATTGGAGGAGACTATCAAAGGTTTTAAGCGAGTGAGTATAAAAAAAAAATCTCGCAGTCGCCAAATGGTTTTAACAATATTTCTGTTAGGTATAAATCATTGATGATGTAAGGAGCTGCTACCAACACTACCTGTTGTGAACATGTTTTTGTTTCAGATTCTGGGAGGTGAATTAGATCACATTCCCGAGGCCGCGTTCTACATGGTCGGTACTATAGAAGACGTTGTCGCCAAGTCACAGGAGCTCGCCAAGAATTTGTAGACGCGATTTTGTTTTTTTTTATTTTTTGTTGTGATTCTTAATAAATTATTTATTTGTAAATTGTATTTTTATTTTTGTGAGTAGTCTATTTAATTGTCATGCAGAAGTTTCTGGTTTGAGTCCCGATTGGGGCAATTTATAATATTAGGTCGGGGAAAGTATTACAAGTTCTTACATACTATAATGCGAAAAGACTTTTTCCCCGAATTAATATTATAAGAACTATAAGAACACCCAGACTAAGATCTGTAAAGATGGTCAGTTTGATTAAAATTGACCGTCATATCCAAATGTCGACCAGGAAAGAACCTACATACATAAAATTACCCCTTGTACCCATAGAGGTAGGCAGAGACCAAAGAACGTCGCTTGGTACGATCCTTACAAACTTCCCTTGCTTCATTCACATACATACATCTTGTCATACAGGACCTTGACATTATTTATTCCTACTATAATATTATAAATGTGAAAGTATGTATGGATGTTTGTTACTCTTTCACACAAATACAACAGAACCGATTACGTTGAAATTTGGTATATAGGTAGCTGAAGACCCAGAATAACACATAGGCTATTTATCCCGGAGTTCCCGAGGGATCGGGATTTACACGGGAAGGGTTTCCACGCGAACTAAGTCGCGGACGGCCTCTAGTCTATACTAATATTATAAAGCTGAAGAGTTTGTTTATTTGTTTGAACGCGCTAATCTCAGGAACTACAGGTCCGATTTGAAAAATTATTTCAGTGTTAGATAGTCCATTTATCGAGGAAGGTTATAGGCTATATATCATCACGCTACGACCAATAGGAGCAGAGTACCAGTAAAAAATGTTACAAAAACGGGTAAAATTGTGAACCATTCTCTCTTATGTGACGCAAGCGAAGTTCAGCTAGTCTATAATAAAACTCGCAAACTCTATTCAATAATGATATTATTTCATTTAAAATACAATTTTCTCACGATAACTTAAACAACAAGACTCCACTCACTTAAAAATAAAACAAATTATAACCAACTTATTATAAAAGGAAGATATAACACAGCAACTGTTTTTTAAAAACTAAATCATAAAAAAATATTGGTCGTTTGACCCGAGTCATTTTTTTGACATAGTGGGTCATTTGACATGGGAGCCGATGATCTAAGATGTCATTTGACATTAACCGGGTCCATGGGTCAATTTACACCTTTGGGTCAAAAACCGGGGCCTGACTGAGCGAGGCAATATCTAGGTGTCTTTTCTTTCAGATCGAAATAAGCGGGACCGAGATATTGTTTGAGAGAGGCTGCTCGCTCAGTCAGGACCGGGTTTTTGACATTTTAACCCAAAGGTGTAAATTGACCTATGGACCATTTTAACCTTATGGGTAATCTCGAGTTCAGTGACCCGATGGTTATAAACTCTAATTTTAATACGATTTTTGACATAATTGGCCATTGAACTTTAGAGCTTAAAGATCTATTGAGGGTAATATTGACAGAAAATTATAAATGTGGGATATCATAGTTGTTATTTTTGCTAGCAAAGCTTGCATTTAGCAATATTTCGTTTCCAGTGAAATTTGACCCAGCTGTCACAATTTACCCAGTAATCAGTTTCAACGCAAGGATCAATTAACCACATATCAAAATTAACCCACTTCGGCCAAAATGGACCGACATGTCAAAACCGACCTACTATTCAAAATTTACTCGATGTTTCAAAATTGACAGGTGTCAAACTGCACCCACATGTCAAAATTTGACCCACAAAAGGAAATACGTCACTAATAATATAACAATACAGTTATTAATCATTATTATTATCTTGTGATACTCTTTATACATGTAGTGATAATTTTTAATGAGTTTAAAAACGACTATTTCATTACATTTTTATTTTTTAATATATTATATTCGTTATATTTTTTTACCGACTTCAGAAAGGAGGAGGTTTTTAATCAAGCATTGTTTTATGTCAAAATTGTTATAAAAGGAATGCAAAGTCCCCAACCCGCACTAGGCCAGCGTAGTGGACTATAGCCCCTCCCTCATTTGGGGAGGAGACCCTTGCCCAATAATGGGACAGCAAAGAGGACTTAAAAATATTTTGGTGTTTAGCACAGTTCTTGAAGAATGCAAAGTCTGCATACTTGGTTAGCGTAATGAACTCAAAGTCTAACCCTTTCCTCATTCCGGGAGGAGACCCTTGCCCAGCAGTGGGACAGTCTTGGGTGAAAAAAGTTATTTTTTGTTGTTATCCTAGTTCTTGAAAGAATGTTAAGTCTTCTTAATTAGTCAGCGTGGTGGACTCAATTCCTATACCCTCAAGGGTCTCCTCCCAAACGAGGGAGGGGTTAGGCCTTGAGTCCACCACACTGGCCAAGTGCGGGTTGCGGACTACGCCCTCAATAAATGTATTAATCAAATTTTAGGCATGCAAGATTTCCTCACGATTTTCCTTCACCGTTATAACAAGTGATCATTATTTCTAATAAGTATTTTAGACTACAATGGGTAACATTGACAGTGGGAATTTGAACTAGTTTCGATTATTTTTACATATGAAACCAACGCAATTGATAAAAGTTTGCAAAACTAAAATAAACCTTTATCAATTGTGTTGGTTTCATATGAAATTAATCGAAACTAGTTCAAATTCCCGCTGTCAATGTTACCCGAATGATTCAAAGTTACCCAAATTGACATTATAACGAATATATTATATTAATTAGGTCTAATTACTACAAATTTGGACACCCGACATACATTACGGTACAACCTACGTTATTATTGCTAACTATAGCGCTGTTTATAGAAATTACTTAACAAATTTGTTTCCTGCGGCCTCGCTTGTATTATGTTGAACAAAAGCCAACTATGATAAATTTAAAACTATAGTTTTGATATAAAAGAAAGTAATTTCAAAATCGGATTTCTTGTAAATTTATGTAAATATACATAGCGCAGTAATTATTTATATAATTGGTATGACAAAATGTTAATTTATAAATTTTCTAATGTATAATAGAATACGGGAATTAGCGCGAACACGCATTTTCTCAGTCAGCCTGCGACCACGGCGAGTGCAACCTGCGCCGAAACGTTAGGCATTTTAAGGTGAAATGCGTGTTCGCGTTAATTCCCGTATTCTATTATACATTAAACATGCAACGCGAGAGTTTAAAAGTTATGACAAAGATTTTCTGTCAAAAACTTATTTCAAATTTACCGGAGTATTTAAATAAAAACCAATTAAGAAATTTATTTTTTCATCCAGAAGGTCTATTTTAAAAACTTCATAAGTGATTCTTAACCGACTTCCAAGAAGAGGAGGTTGTCAATACGATTTTTTTGTCTTAAGTAATTTCTATCGACAGCGCAGATTAAATATTTAGAAAAACATTTTTTATTATGTATACAAGTGTTCTACCGCCAGAGAAAAATAATTCTATTTTTATTACGACCAATCGTACAAAGGTTTTAAGTATACAAACTAAGAAAAGTATAGTCAATTTGGGTAACTTTGAATCATTTGGGTAACATTGACAGTGGGAATTTGAACTAATTTCGATAATTTTTTCATATGAAACCAACACAATTGATAAAGGTTTATTTTAGTTTTGCAAACTTTTATCAATTGTGTTGGTTTCATATGAAAAAATAATCGAAACTAGTTCAAATTCCCACTGTCAATGTTATCCGAATGATTCAAAGTTACCCAGGTTGACTGTAATATTAGCCACCTTTAAACACACTATATCGCGCATGAAACAACAATCGCGCGTGTAAGGGGAAAGCAAAGAGCCGTTGCCGCGCTCACCTCCCCGCGCCCGCGAACAACATCGCTCTCTCAGAGCGCGCTGCGAGCACTAGCGTTATACTGTACCATACTAGGAACGTGCGATACTGTGTGTGGGGAAAGCTATTACCGTCTGAAAGTAAAAAGTAATCAACTTTATGTGCCCGATATAGCATTATATTAGGTCGGAAAAAGTCCTTCCGCATTATAGTATGTATGAACTTGTAATAAAATCTCTTTGGCTTCAAGAATCACGAATGAGTACACGGTTCATTAGGTTTCTTTCAGTGAGCTCGTGAGGTACCCAAATATCGAGCTTTTTTGTGTAGAGAAAAGATTTTATTACAAGTTCATACATACTATAATGCGAAAAGACTTTTTTCCCCGACCTAATACATACATAAAATCATACCTTCTTCCCTTAGAGGTAGGCAGAGACCAGAGAACGCCACCTTATACTATTACCATAAAATATCATTGTACAACTCACACACTGCAAGAAAAAGCCAGGAGGAATTTTTGACTGTGTTGTGGAGGTCCGATAGACAGTCGCGGCATGTAAAATACTGGTATTCAGCTGCATCCGGTGAGACTGGAAGCCGACTCTAACATAGTTGGAAAGGCTAGACTTCAGACACACTAGTTATAGCAACACTATACAGAAAAGAAGTAAATAAGGAATGACTTGGCGCGAAATTTTTAATATTTTTGTTACATTGGTCGTAAGTCTATAAGAATGTATTTATTTTGTAAATTGATGTCGATTATATTATAATTTGTGTCCTTTTTCTAATAACATTAAGCTTTTTACACTTATAAGTGTATTCATAAGTATAAGAAGTTAATAAATATCATTGGACAACTCACACAATTGATTCCAAACTAGCACTTACGAATAACGTGCCTTTCGAAACACTCAGTATGTTAATACGGTCACCCATCCAAAGACCAACCTCGGCAAGCGTAACTTAACCTGAGAGATTGATCCGCGCGGCTGTTGTCACCCATCCAAAGACCAACCTGGGCAAGTGTAGCCTTAACCTCAAAGATCGACCCGCGCGGTTGATGCTAACTAAGCCTCGACTAACCTTTTATTAGGAAAATGACACGAAATATTTAAAAAACCGACCTATTGTAATATTACAATGAGAAATAGATAAGAATTCGCTATACCAACAACATTTATTTTTCAATGGTGATCTACTAACGAAATATGTTATATATAAACCTTTCTCTCTAATAGAAAGGTCTTCACAGAAACCTGTCTATTCAGACGAAAAAATTGTATTTACGTACATATATTTAAACTTTTATTTAAATATTTTATAGAAATTTGTTGAACATTTATCATCTATACTAATATTATAAAGCTGAAGAGTTTGTTTGTTTGTTTGAACGCGCTAATCTCAGGAACTACTGATCTGATTTGAAAAAATCTTTCAGTGTTAAATAGCTTATTTATTGAGGAAGGCTATAGGCTATATATCATCACGCTACGACTAATAGGAGCAGAGTAGCGATAAAAAATGTTACAAAAACGGGGAACATTTTGACGCATTCTCTCTTATGTGACGCAAGCGAAGTTGCGCGGGTCAGCAAGATTTAAACTAAAAATATACCGCAATAGGAATTATTACTTTACTAAATCTCATTTCCTTTACTCAAAGGTGACTGTTGCCCGGTTTCTGAATACATTTAACTGTAGTTTATCTATTCAATAGCGTATTTTTATGAGTTTATACGCTATTGAATAGATAAACTACCGCTAAATGTACCTCAGAAACCGGGGGTGTGTGACTGACATAGTGATCTATCAACGCACAGCCCAAACCACTGGACGGATCGAGCTGAAATTTGACATGCAGGTAGATGTTATGACGTAGGCATCCGCTAAGAAAGGATTCTGACCAATTCTACCCCCAAGGGGATAAAATAGGGGATGAAAGTTTGTATGAAAATTGGACTGCGTTAACGAAAAATTATTTAACTCGTACTCGTAAAAGGTTCATCTAAAATGCTCAGACTATGTACATTTTTTTGTAAGTTGAAATTGTAATTACTACAGACTGAAACATTTTATTAGACACTCATTTGATACCAACTAAAATATGACATACCCCCGGTTTTAACACATTTAGCGGTAGTTTATCTATTCAATAGCATTTAAACTTATATAAAATAAACGCAATTGAATAGATAAACTACCGCTAAATGTACCTCAGAAGCCGGGCAATAGTGACGTCAGTATCGTATTTCTATACTAAAACTAGCTGATTTGGCAAACATTGTTTTACCATAGACTTTAAAAAAAAATGTGTCACTTAGGAGTATGAAAAATAGATGTTGGCCGATTCTCAGACCTACTCAATATGCTCACAAAATTTCATGAGAATCGGTCAAGCCGTTTCGGAGCAGTATGGCAACGAAAACTGTGACGCGAGAATTTTATATATTACTAGCGGACCCGACAGACGTCGTCCTGTCTACACGTTTTTAATTTGAAAATTTTAAACTTTTTTAATAATCTAAACCATTCTCAGATCCCCTTGAACACACACAAAAAATTTCATCAAAATCGGTCCAGTCGTATAAGAGAAGTTCAGTGACATACACACTTACAGAAGAATTATATATATAAAGATGTGTTATTGACATTTCATAAAGAGTAGCTGATTTGACTGGTAGACAACTACCGTATTCTGTCGTAAGTCACAAACGCGGGTTAATGATAAATGTTCAACAAATGTCTTACAGTTAGATTACAAGTGTTGTGTGGTGACGTAATAATTATGACGTCATCATGTCGGTGACGTTGCTGCTGACGCCGGCCGCGCCTTTCAGTAGATCGTTGATGTCGCGCCGGAACATTGATAGGTTTTGTGTGAATCTGTTGAAGAGAAATATGATATTTTACTTATTATATTTTGAGACGTGCGTGGGGCCGAAGCCAACACGTAGAGGGATCTTAGGACGTTTTGCAATAAGAATGCTTTTATGTAGCGGTTCTTCTTCTTATCGTATGGTTAGTGGTCAACCTAGTGTCAAAGTTGTTCTAGCCGTCCGAAGGCCTTTGACGTGGCTTAACGACTGTTATCTTAATTGACAACAACCGGGACCGATTTTTTACATAAAGACACTCAGCTTAATCACTATGCGGTCACCCATATGAAGAATGACCGCGCCAAGGGTCGCTTAACCTAATCGTTTACCGACCGGTCAGCTAGTATTATATAACACTTACCTAAGTAAGAAGAAGCAGGCGTGCCCTCCGAAGCATGGAGACGCTCAATTCTAAAACCACTATGCGGTCACCCATCTATGTCATGACCGCACCAAGGGTCGCTTTACCTCACAGTCAGCCAGTATCACACAACACTCACCTGTCTCTATTCTTAGTGAGCAGGTTAGGTTCGATGCCCGCCATGAGTCCGTTGAACCAGTGCGCCAGCTGCGCCTGTTTGTCTCTCGGCTGCTGTGTGATCATGTCCTGTCTGATGCGGGAGAACTGCTCCTCGTTGAGCAGGATCAGACCCAGGAGCGGACGAGACGAGTTTCATTCACACTTATCTTAGTAGACAACCACCGGGACCGACTTTTTACGCGTAGGCTCTCAGTTCAAACACCGGTATGCGGTCACCCATCTATAGAATGACCGCACTAAGGGTCGCTTAACCTACAGACCGTTTACCGACCGGTGAGCTGACTATGGGCGTCTCAGCCTTGCCTTAGTAATGCGGTCACCCATCTATGAAATGACCGCGCCAAGGGTCGCTTAACTCACCGATCGTTTACCGTCCAGTGAGCTGGCTATGGGCGCCTCGCCTAAGTAATGCGGTCACCCATCTATAGAATGACCGCGCCAAGGGTCGCTTAACCTCACAGTGAGCTAGTATGACACAACACTCACCTGTCCCTATTCTTAGTGAGCAGGTTAGGTTCGATGCCCGCCATGAGTCCGTTGAACCAGTGCGCCAGCTGCGCCTGTTTGTCTCTCGGCTGCTGTGTGATCATGTCCTGTCTGATGCGGGAGAACTGCTCCTCGTTGAGCAGGATCAGACCCAGGAGCGGGCGGGACAAGTTTCATTGACACTTATCTTAGAAGACAACAACCGGGACCGACTTTTTACATAAAGACACTCAGCTAAATCACTATGCGGTCACCCATCTATGGAATGACCGCGCCAAGAGTCGCTTAACCGACCGGTCAGCTAGTATTAAATAACACTTACCCCTAAGTAAGAAGAAACAGGCGTGCCCTCCGAAGCACAGAGACGCCTAGTTCAAATACCACTATGCGGTCACCCATCTATAGAATGACCGCACCAACGGTCGCTTAATCTACATACCGTTTACCGACCAGTGAGCTGACTATGGGCGTCTCAGCCTTGCCTTAGTAATGCGGTCACCCATCTATAGAATGACCGCGCCAAGGGTCTAGTATTATATAACACTTACCTAAGTAATAAGAAGTAGGCCTAGTTCAAACACCACTATGCGGTCACCCATCTATGTAATGACCGCGCCAAGGGTCGCTTAACCCCACAGTGAGCTAGTATGACACAACACTCACCTGTCCCTATTCTTAGTGAGCAGGTTAGGTTCGATGCCCGCCATGAGTCCGTTGAACCAGTGCGCCAGCTGCGCCTGTTTGTCTCTCGGCTGCTGTGTGATCATGTCCTGTCTGATGCGGGAGAACTGCTCCTCGTTGAGCAGGATCAGACCCAGGAGCGGGCGGGACGAGTTTCATTGACACTTATCTTAGTAGACAACCACCGGGACCGACTCTTTACACAAAGACACTCAGCTCAACCACTATGCGGTCACCCATCTATAGAATGACCGCTCCAAGGGTCGCTTAACCTAATCGTTTACCGACCGGTTAGCTAGTATTATATAACACTTACCTAAGTAATAAGAAGCAGGCGTGTCCTCCGAAGCACAGATACGCCTAGCTCAAATACCACTGTGCGGTCACCCATCTATGTAATGACCGCGTCAAGGGTCGCTTAACCTCACAGTCAGCCAGTATCACACAACACTCACCTGTCCCTATTCTTAGTGAGCAGGTTAGGTTCGATGCCCGCCATGAGTCCGTTGAACCAGTGCGCCAGCTGCGCCTGTTTGTCTCTCGGCTGCTGTGTGATCATGTCCTGTCTGATGCGGGAGAACTGCTCCTCGTTGAGCAGGATCAGACCCAGGAGCGGGCGGGACATGGACCACTGGTTGCAGCAGTCTTCGAACATTATCACGTTTAGTACCTGGAAAGAAATTTGTTAGTTATTTATGACTTATTGATGGGAAAGAGGTTTGTCAGCTCAGCTTAGCCTTTTTCCAAACTATGGTGGAGTCGGCTTCCAGTCTCACCGGATGCAGCTGAATACCAGTGTTTTACATGTAGCGACTGCCTGTCTAACCTCCACAACCTAGATACCCTTCGGGAAGACTGGTTGTCAGACTTTCAAGCTTCTGACTACTGTTAACGACTGTCAAAGATATCCGAAAATGACAGCCGGGACCCAAAATTTAACGTGCCTTCCGAAACACGGAGGAACTCGATATGTGTTAGATGGTCACCCATCCACAGAAACAACCTCGGCAAGCGTGGCTTAACCTCAGAGATCGATCCGCGCGGCTGTCGTTAACTAAGCCACGAGCTCCTCTTGTGGGAAAGAGTTTTGTAATGTAAATAATTTCATAATCTGTACTAATATTGTAATATGATGACATTGAAGATGATGATGATGATGACATCAGTGATGATGACGATGATGACATCGACGACGATGACGATGACGTCGAAGATGATGATGATGACATCAATGATGATGGAACTTCACCTCCTTATGATAGGAATATCCAAAAATTACTAAATCCTCTCTTAGTGCTCCTCTACACTTGCTAAAGAATCTTCATAGCAAATGTCAAGTTTCTACGCTCTGTATTTTAGCTGTGCGTTGTCCATCAGTCAGTCACTCAGTCAAGGAAAGGTTTTATATATATTGTTGAGTATTAAAGTAAATAAGTATAGTTACCGTAGCCAGCAGTTGCTGCATAATCTCGGGGCGTCGTTGTAGCACCTCGATGAACATGTTGCTGGTCTCGGGCGGCGCGTGTCGCGGGTTCGGCACCTTGTTGCTAGCTGTACCACAAACAAACAAACAAATAATAAGACAAGTAGAGAACAAGAAAGAAAGAGACAGAAGTTAAGAAAGACAGGGGATGGGAGAGGAATATGAGTGAAAAGTAGGCTTTTGAAAGCTTTAGGTTTGCTTTAAAAAGTGTTTTGCTGTCCCACTGCAGGGCAAGGGTCTCCTTCCAAACGAGGGGGAGGGGTTAGGCCTTGAGTCCACCACGCTGGCCTAGTGCGGGTTGGGGACACAAATAACTTGGAAAAGTCATTGGTGTGTTGCTTCGGGTTCGAACTTGCAACCACTTGCGTGGGAGGTGCCAACTTAAACCACTCGGCTATCACTTGCTTCATTAATACAAGTTATATAATATAAATAAAATAGAGATTTTAGCATCTGTAAATAGACAAACATGCAAACAACGGACACAGAGTACAACCAGACCTGAAACAATTATTCGTGGATCGCACAAATTATTGTTTCGTGTGGACATCGAACCCACGACCTCCCGACGCAATGGTAGCGGCGTGGCGATCTAAACCACTGCGCCACGGAAGCAGTTTATAAAATATAATGAAATAATATCTTCTTTATATTGTTATACTTACATTTCTGTACTAATTGTTTAAATAGGTATGTGACTATATGATCCAGGGTCGCGCAACACCCCGTGCACACGCTCGTATCTGAAACAATAATATATATCTTAATTAATTAATAGTTAATCTAAATAATTTCCCATAGGTTACACCCGAAGGAGTCACCAATTGTTTATTACCCACGTTCACCATTCTGGGTTACTATTGGGTAGTTGACTACCAGTCAAATCAGCTACTCTTTATGAAATATCAAAAACACATTTTTTCTGTAATAATAACAATTTCAATACTATTTAACCCTTTGACCGCCACCTTAACCCTTAGACTGCCACTCTATATTTTTATTGACATTTGCCGACGAAAGCGTCGTGAGCACTTTCTGATTCGTCGAGTATAGCTGACCGTGGCAGTCTAAGGGTTAAGAAAAAAATAACATAGTTTCAGCATTTCAGATGAACATTTAGTTAAATAAATTTTCGGTTACATAGTCAACTACACTTAGAGAAATTTATTCTCGTTGTAGTTAACTAATCCACAAGCTCCTTTATACTTTTTATAATATGTAATGATGGTATCGTTTTGGTCGATTTCGGCTACGACGGCCAGTTTCATTGAATCCAGCCAACGATGCAGGACTTTTTAATAGTGCCCAAGTGTGTGCACAATACACAGGTACACTCTCTATTACATCACTCTCATAGTTTGGTGGGACGGATAACCGACACGACCAAAGAGAGGTCGAACGCAGGACCGACGGCTTTAGATGCTCGAAACACGGAGGTCTACGACCTCAACTTCCTAACTGCGGGTAATCTCTGAGAATAGTTTAACAGAGAAACTCAGAAAAGACTTTTTGGCCGTACCCAGGATTCGAACCCGGGACCTTCTCTGTACTATACTACCGACTACGTCACAGAGTATGTAGTGTTGTGTTATTTACCAAGAGCTGTAAGTCCCTCAGAGATAGAGCACAGTATATAGAGCGTGGCGTCGGGCTGCAGCGACGCCAGGAACGGCATGTGGTCCTGCGCCAGCCGCTCCAGCAACACGTAGTATGTCTGCGATAACTTCGGATAGTCCTAAAATACAAATATAAATTCATTATCATAGGAAATATTACACTACAACTTTCCCTCACCGGCCGTAGATCCAGAGGACAGCCCAAAACTAGATGGTAAACTGTAGTGCAGAAAAACATGAGTGAGTGTGAGGTTTCCGAAGACGATGTCCAGGACAGAGCGAAGTGGAGGAGAAAGACCAGGGAGGCTGACCCCACTACTATATGGGATTCATAACAAAGATATTATTCTGTACCTATATGTTTTAATTTTTATATATTATAACGTGTATTTCAACTTTTTTTATGTATTAAGTGTATATTTTTACTTATTTTTAAATTGTAATTAACAGTTGAATAACCTTGAATGTACAACGAATTGGGTGTTCTGTAATGTTGTTCATGAATAAATAAATAAATAAATAACATGGAAAAGAGAGAGAAAGGACTCAAGGCCTAAACCCCCCATCATTACGTGAGGAGACCCTTGCCCAGCAACAACAGTAAAGTTATATTGTATTTTCTTTATTGGTCTCATGTTATCACGCTATTACACAGGAAGGTGTAGGCAGAAGTGTAAGAAAAACAAGACGGCAACACTATTGCCATAATAATATATCGGACACGTTACCAAACTCCGTACTACTGTTGAGAAAAGATCTAAACTAATAATAAAATAAAATAGAAAAGACTAAATAGCACTTTTCCCGACCTAGGAATCAAATCTCAGACTTCATTATCAGCAGTAAGATGCACAGTGTATCGTGTGAGTCAAGTTATGTATGTATAGATAAATAACTATGTACAGTACTCACCAATAGGTCACTTTGTGGTATACTGAGCAGTAACTTAACGAACATGTTCAGTGCGTTGTCGAGAGCCTCGTCGCCGTATAATCTGCAAACATAATAAATAAATTTAACCCATTACTGTCCCACTGCTGAGCAAAGGTCTCCTCCCATAATGAGGGAAATGAGGCATAAACTCTTTTAATTTAAATAAGTCCTATTGTCTTTAATTTAGTAAAACCATAAATGTTTTATCTAGGTCTCAAATTAATAAAAATATCATTGGACATCTCACACACGGTCATTTGATTCTAAACTAAGTAGAGCTTGTACTATGGTAATTAAATAACTGATAAACATACTTATTTATATGTATACTTTTAAAATACATACTTATATAGGTAAATTGACAACCATATCAAATAAGTCAGTCAACCATATCATTATAGTCGCGTATGCGTACTATAATACTGTGCAATTTTTATTTAATTATTTCCTGTCCCACTGCTGGGAAAGGGTCTCTTTCCGAACGAGGGGTTAGACCTTGTCCACGACCAAGTACGGGTTGGGGACTTTGCATGCCCTTATAAATGTATTAAACAAATTAAAGGCAAGGTTTCATCACGATGTTTTCCTTCACCGTTATAACATGTGATCATTGTTTCTAATACACACATTACTTGGAAAAGTTATTGGTGTGTTGTCTCGGGTTCGAACCACACTTGGCCAGCGTGGAGGACTCAATGCCTAACCCCTTCCACATTCAGTAGGAGAACCTTGCCCAGCAGTGGGACAGAAACGCTTATAACCTTTTTTTTTAACAACTCCCGCACTAAGAATTGCTCTTGTGTCGCGGGGACTTTTACAAACATACAAACAACGGACACAAAGCACAACCAGACCTTAAACAATTATATGTGGATCGCACAAATAATTGCTCCGTGTGGAAATCCAACCCACGACCTCTCGACACACTGGGATCAGCGTGGCGACCTAAACCACTGCGCCACGGAGGCAGGCACTAGACTATTTTTAACTAATATAGACAGGTATATTGTTACCTGAAAACACCGAAATTAGCGTAGTTGCCGCAGAGCGCTGCCTTCAGTATAGAGAAGCATAGAGATATGCCTTTCAGTTTCAGCGCGTACAACTGTTTCTTGTTCACGTCTATGGTCAATATCCGGCTGCCTGCAATACAAACAAACAAACATTAATAAAATGCATATAGATAGATGATACATAATATCAAATAATGTATACTAATATTATAAAGCTGAAGAGTTTTTTTGAACGTGCTAATCTTAGGAACTACTGGTGCGAATTGAAGAATTATTTTACTGTTGGATAGCCTATACATTGAGTGTGGCTAGAACATCACGCTATGACCAATAGCAGCAAAGTACCAAAAACGGGGAAATTTTTGACCCATTCTCTCTTATGTGACGCAAGCGAAGTTGCGCGAGTCAGCTAGTGAAGTTATAAGGGCTTATAAAGAGTTTTATTTCTTTCACTCCTTAGCGAAATGAAAAAGAGAAAACATATTCTAGCAGTTTTCTTGCAAAAATAGTATTATAGTGAGTTTATGATATGAATAAGAGGGATATATTATAAAGCTGAAGAGTTAAGGTTTATATAGAGTCTTACCATAAGCACATATAATATTAGACAGCTCTCGGAACAGCAGTATCCCGTTGGGCGAGGACACGTCGAAGTGCAGGCGCTGGTTCCTGTTCTGCGCCAGCTCGGCCGTCAGCTTCAGCACCGGCGTGGTCAGCGCCGGCTCCGAGAACCACACCTCGATGCCGCGGAGCAGGATCTTCATGTACACGGGGTAACTGGGGAAATATAATAATGTATGTATATATTATTATTATGAAGTAAATTTAAAATTAGTATGTGCGTATCCTACTAATATTATAAATGCGAAAGTTTGTTAGAATGTATGTATGTATAGATGTTTATTGCTGTTTCACGCAAATACTACTGAATCGATTACGATGAAATTGGGTATGTAGGTAGCTGAAGACCTGAATAACACATAGGCTACATACTACTACATTTTTATCCCGGAGTTCCCGAGGGATCGAGATTTACACGGAAAGGATTTCCACGCGGACGAAGTCGCAGGCGGCGTCTAGTTAGAAACTTACTTAGTTACAAACATACAAACAACGAACACAAATTACAAACAGACTCGGAACAACTATTTGTAGATCGAACAAAAAACTGTTCAGTGTGGGGATCGAACCCACGACATTCCGACGCAATGGTAGACCGTGACGTTCACTGCGCCGCGGAAGCAGTAATACTACTAATATTTTATTTATCAACTAGCGGACCCGACAGACGTTGTCCTATTCACACGTTATTAATAAATTAAAAATTAATTAAAAAAACACTGTCCAGCGGGTAAAATTGTGAATCTAAACCATTCTCAGATCCCCTTGAACACACACAAAAAAAAATCATCAAAATCGGTCAAGTCGTTTAAGAGAAGTTCAGTGACATACACACTTACAGAATAATAATATATATATAAAAGATTTACTTACATCCAGTCAAACAGCATCATATACATAGTCTTAGTGTTGAACGCGAAGGCTAAACCACGGAGGTCTCTAGCCAGGCCTATGAGCGTCTTCTTAGCGTCTTCCGAGCCGAAGAGAGGGGAGTCAGGGCCTCCGAGCAGGCCTATTATACTCTCGAAGGCGGCTGGAACAAAAATTATAGAATAAAATCTTTTATTGATAAGGGAGGGAGTAGAGTCTTCGCCTAGCAGTGGGACAGTAATAAAAAAATATTTAACCCATTAATATCCCACTGCTGGGTAAGGGTCCCCTCCCGTAATGAGAGAGGGGTTAGGCCTTGAGTCCACCACGCTGGCCAAGTGCGGGTACATTGCATGCCCTCAATAAATGTTTTAAACAATTTTTTGGGCAAGCAAGGTTTCCTCACGATGTTTTCCTTCAGAGTTGGAGCAAGTGATTTATTTCTAATACACACATAACTTGGAAAAGTCATCGGTACGTTGACTCGGGTTTGAACCTGCAACCACTCGCGTGGGAGGTACCAACTTTTTTTTATTTGTTTCATTGGGCTGTCCCACTGTTGGGCATGGGTGTCTTGAGGGTATGGAGTGGTAATTGAAGCTTTTAGTCCACCACGCTAAGTGCGGGTTCGAGACTTTCTATTCCAGACGCCCACGTCAGCAAGTTTATTATGTCCACACTGTTTCTACACTGTAAACAGCAGTCCTAAGTAGTCCACACCAGTACTTAGCCATGGATACACTTAAATTTCGCTGTCCACACTACACTTACATCATCCTAGCATACCCCACTTTCATCCCACACTTCATCCACGTTGCCCACACTCACCAGTAAGCGGCATCATGAACTGCAGGAACCGGTCCTCATCTTCCCCAAGATCTACCATCAGTAACCTTCCGAGAGCAGTATACAACATACTTCGACAACGCATTTCAGCCGTGCCCAAACTTACTTAAGCAAGTTTAATATGCCCACACTAGTCCCACGTAGTTAACACCAACCCTACATTGCCCACAATAGTACTTAACCTTGGATACGCTTAACTCTCGTTGCCCACACTATGCCCACGTTGCCCACACTTCACTCACATCATCCTAGCACTATCCCCATCGATCCCACGCAGCCCACACTAATCCCACGTTGCCCACGTTGCCCACACTTCACCCACGTTGCCCACACTCACCAGTAAGCGGCATCATGAACTGCAAGAACCGGTCCTCATCCTCCCCAAGATCCACCATCAGTAATCGTCCGAGTGCAGTATACAACATACTTCGACAACGCATTTCAGCCGTGCCCACACCGGCTATGCCCAGAAATGGGAAGTGTTCGGCCTGAAAAATAAAATTATAGTATTTAAACCCGTGATACTTGAAAATATGAAATACACTCACGTTTTGATACCTATATTAACAATGCTGCCGTCCTCTAACTATAATGCCGTTATCTACAAAAACAATGTTTCGAGATATTCGCGAAAAGGCGCGAAAAAAGAAATATGCAATGCTGTTTCGTAACTATCTGGAAACTGCGATTTGAAATATCTTTAGCAGCATCTGAAAACAGCATTGTATATTTCTTTCCTCGTGCCTTTTCGCGAATATCTCGAAACATTGTTTTTGTAGATAACGGCATTATAGTTAGAGGACGGCAGAATGTTAGTCCTATGTAATAGGGGGCGAGGCTATTGCCCTATACCGGGTACGTAACCAAATTCCAGGATACTATTTATTATTCGACTAAAAATATGTAGAACAGTATTTTCCGATTCGAGAATCGAACCTGAGATCTCAGGTAACCAACTTCAATACGAACTCTTATCCCTTATTTTATCCCTTTGGGGGTAGAATTGATCACAATCCTTTCTTAGCGGATGCCTACGTCATAACATCTATCTGCATGCCAAATTTCAATCCGATCCGTCCAGTGGTTTGTACTGTGCGTTGATTTGAGTTATACATATTTGTTCGGGGAAAAAGTCTTTTCGCATTATAGTATGTATGAACTTGTAATAAAATCTCATTGGCTTCAACAATCACAAATGAGTACACGGTTCATTAGCTTCCTTTCATTTCGCTTGAAAGGTACCCAAATATCGAGCTTTTTTATGTAGAGAAAAGATTTTATTACAAGTTCATACATACTATACTGCGAAAATACTTTTTCCGCGACCTAATATTTAGGTATAATAACACTCACGGTATGATGGGTCAGCATGAACTGCACCTCGTCCAGCTTGACCAGCTTGCGCACACACGAGTAACCGCCGCTGAGGTCGCTCAGTAGACCGAGCGTCTTCGCTATTATCTGCTCCGAACCACCCCAGTACTTCAGGTTTGTTATACTGTGGAAGAAAAGAAAAGCTTTATAAATCTATCTATACTAATATTATAAAGCTGAAGAGTTTGTTTGAACGCGCTAATCTCAGGAACTACTGGTGCGAATTGAAAATTTACTGTTGGATATTCCATTTATTGAGGAAGGCTATAGGCTATATACCATCACGCTACGACAAATAAGAGCAAAGTAGCAATAAAAAATGTAACAAAAACGGGGAAAATCTTGACCCATTCTCACTTATGTGACGCAAGCGAAGTTGCGCGGGTCAGCTAGTAAATCTATAAACCATAAAAGAAATATCATAGAAATGTATGTAAGCGCACAACTTTTGAAAAACTAAACTAAATTCGATAATTCTTTTTTTTATATGTTCGTAATATTGTCTTTAAGAGCAGTGATAGCCGAGTGGTGAATGAATTATCACTTGCTCCAACGGTGAATGAAAACATCGTGATGCAACCTTGCAGGCCTGAGAGTTCTTGAGAACAGTTCTTAAAGGTATGCAAAGTCCCCAACCCGCACTTGGCCAGCGTGGTGGACTTAAGGCCTAACCCCTCCTTCATTTCAGGAGGAGACCCTTGCTCAACAGGGTTAACTATTCACAGTGATACATAATAGGCGCTCATATACAGTTGCGGTCACCGGTCGGTAAACGATCAGTGAGTTAAGCAACCCTTGGCGTGGTCAATCTATAGATGGCTGACATATTTGAACTGTGCGTCTCCGTGCTACGGAGGGCACGTACATAATCGGTCTCTGTCAATTAAGATAACAGTCGTTAAGCCCCGTCAAAGGTCTTCGGGCGGCTAGAACGACTTTGACACTAGGTTGTCCACTAACCATACGACAGAATAGTGATACATACATCTTCCTCATGAGCACACTAAGCAGCTGGCTCTCGTCAGCCAGGCCGAGCACCTCGCTGAGGCGGCGGTACACCTTGCTGTTCTTCTGCACCTGCTCTCCCACGTAGATCTTGCGGAACTGCTCGAAGAACGACATCATCGCCAGTTCTAGCTTCTCGCAACCACCCTGGGGAAGAAAGTAGTATGTTTTTATTTCTGTGTATGTATAAAACAAAGTCGCTTTACATTGGCTGTCTCTATGTATGCTTAGACCTTTAAATTATGCAACTTTTAGTTAATTTAAAAATAATTTAATCTTTATATATATAATTCTTCTGTAAGTGTGTATGTCACTGAACTTCTCTTAAACGACTGGACCGATTTTGATGAATTTTTTTGTGTGTGTTCAAGGGGTTCTGAGAAAGGTTTAGATTATAAAAAAAAGTTTAAAATTTTTAAATTAAAGACGTGTAGACAGGACGACGTCTGTCGGGTCCGCTAGTTTTAATATAAAATTATTTGTTTTTTGGTATTATTACTCGGTAATTATTATTCTTTTATAAAAAATATTAACACTAACATTAACATCATGGTTTTTTATGTAGGTTTATATAAAAATACTACAATACCTAAATTTTTTAGATGACTCAGTATACTTAAGAAGCATCGAAATATTTGTGTAATCTACAGATAGTTGTTTCATGTCTGGTTGTACTTTGTGTCAGTTGTTTGTATGTTTAGGTACCTCCCCAACACACCATTGACTTTTCGAAGTTATGTGTGTATTAGAAATAATTATCACGTGCTCCAACGCTGGAGGAAAATATCGTGAGGAAACCTTGCATGCCTAAAATTTGTTTAATACATTTATTGAGTGGTGGACTCAAGGCCTAACCCCTCCCTCATTACGGGCGGAGACCCTTGCCCAGCAATGGGACAGTAATGGGTTAAATTTATTATTTATATGACAAGTATCTTGCCCACAACTGGGACAATGTCTCTCTCGAGTGAGGGAGGGGTGGGGGGGACAATACGCTTACATTAGCGAGCCGCGAGTCGGTGAGGTCCATGAGCTGCAGCACGCGGCACACGAGCTCGCCGTCCATGGCGTCGTTCTCGTCGCACGTGTTCACTGACGCGCGCCCGCCGATCGCCGCGCCGATTATATATACTAGCCATGTTAGTTGACCTGAGGACAGAGGGTGAGTTAAGGCAAATAGTTTGTGGCAGAATTTAATAAGAGCAAAATGTCTGCAGTAGATTGTAAGTAAGGGCAAAATCTTGTTGATATGTATGAATGAATTCTGTAGGGACAAATAAATTGAGGCGGAATTTATGCTGGGAAAAAATATTGCTGCAAAATGTCAGTGTGAGAAAAAACTGTCTGTGGCCAAAAACATTAACTGCATGTGCATACTACGGAGCGAACAGTCTAATTAAAGGGTTTGAAAATGAAATTAAGGAACATATTATGCAGCAAACAATTTGCGGCAGACTCTAAGATAAACATACAAACTGTATCTGTATTCTAGCACCCATTATCTCTAAACCAAACTTAAACCCTTCGCTAGCACGTTTTGATTTGCCGAGTTAAGCCGACCGTGGCGGTCAAAGGGTTAAAGTCAGCAGCAAACAATACGCCACATACCCTGCAACACGAGCGTCTGCTGCGGCTGCGCCTCGACGCTGTAGGCGGCGGCGGCGCGGTCGAAGTGCGCCACGAGCAGCGCGCACGTCTTGCCGTACTCGCAGCGCCCGATCACCGACAGCTGCTCCAGCTGCTGCTGCACCGTGCCCACGTCGTCCAGGGGGTCTTCTACACCGTCCCTGGAGGACAAAATACTATTTTACAATCAACTCCCTCCGTGGTTTAAGTCGCCATGCTACTAACAGGTAGTTGAGGCGCCCGTAGCCAGTTGCGCTCACCGGTCGGTAAACGATCTGTGGGTAAGCAAACCTTGGCGCGGTCATTCCATAGATGGGTGACCGCATAGTGGTATTTGAACAGGGCGTCTCCGTGCTTCGGAGGGCACGTAAAAAGTCGGTCCCGGTTGTTGTCAATTAAGATAACAGTCTTTTGGCCTTTGGGCGGCTTGAACAACTAAGACACTAGGTTGACCACTAACCATACGACAAGAAGAAGACTACCAGGTGGGTTAGACTCCGGCATCTCGCCAAGGGGTAATACCCCGCCCCAGTGACCCGCCTGTATCTGCAGGCGGCGATCGACACCGCAGAGACAGCCCTACGGGCTGAAATCAGCTTCGACGGGTCCAGTAAGACCCCAGTGAAGACCACGGGATGATGATGGGTTAGATTCCCACTATCTATTTATCTAATCAGCCCGTATCCACTCACTGTTGAGTATAGGTCTCCCCCTCATCACGCCATTTTATACGGTCCTCCGCTTGTCTCATCCAATTCGGCCCTACTGTTTGTTAGTTTGAACGCGCTAATCTCAGGAACTACTGGTCCGATTTAAAAAATTCTTTCAGTGTTAGACAGCCCATTTATCGAGAAAGGCTATAGGCTATATATCATCACGCTACGACCAATAGGAGCAGAGTAGCAGTAAAAAATGCTACAAAGACGGGGGAAAATTTGACCCATTTTCTCTTATGTGACGCAAGCGAAGTTGCACGGGTCAGCTAGTATATTATATAGTACATATATTATATAGTGTACATTACCTGACGCAGCACTGCACAGACTCGAGCCGGGAGTTGATGTAAGCGGCGGTGACGCCCGGCGCGTATGTCTCGAGCAAGTGCGGCTCGCTCGCTTTCACGTAAGGCACGGACGCGACCATACGTTGCCATAGTGATAGCAGATAGTGCACCGAGTTCGGTGCGAATTGCCACATCTGTAGGCAACAAGATTTGATGAAAATCTGGCTTCGTTTGAGCTAATTTTGCTAAGGCAATGACGTAGCCGTACCAATGGCAACACTTTCGCCAAACGTCAACGATTGAAGAATGCAACATGACGACTGCAGTTTGCTTGGCAGTACCGTTACAATTTAACGAAATTCTCCAGAATCCGAATTTTGGGGATAAATGTTGTCGATACGAAATCCATATATTCTTTTAAATATTTTAATGCAACGGATCTTAAACGCTGTTGAAAATTAAAGGTAGGATATAAGCGCATTCCCACTATGTCGTTACGATTAATTTATCCTTGGACGACTGTCGTCTCTAGCTGTTCCCATAATAAAGATTGTTTGTCGTCAAAAAAAATATTGTTTAGTGACTGTCGTATCTAGCCGTCCCCACTGTCACGATAATCTGTCGTCACTGCAAAAAATGTCGTAGACGACAGTAAGTCGTGTCGTTCTATATGTGAACACCTCCATTTAAACATATAAGCCATGACACTTAAAACTACACCATTATCTGTAAAAAAATATCTGTGTTAAATACAGGGTTATATTAAAAACATTAAAACCATCGTAGCAATATATACCGATAAAATCGTATTGACCGATAGCATAAACCTCTCTGCAACATACCTGTAAGCTCTGCACGGTGAACTTGGCGATGAGCTCGATGAGTCGCGGGTAGCTGTCCACCATGACTAGCTCGCCGAGCTGATAGTTGGACTTGAGGCGAGCGAGGAGGCGGCAGAACTCGTGGTAGTTTGTTGGGTCTGATAGGCCCTGTGGACAAAAATATATTGTAGTACCTATATAGTTAACAACAGCCGCACGGATCGATCTTAGGTTAAGATCTGAGGTTAAGCCACGCTTGCCGAGGTTGTTCTGTGGATCTGTTTCGGAAGGCACGTCAAATTGTGTCCCGGCTGCCATTTTCGAAGATCTTTGACAGTCGTTAACAGAAGTCAGTCGTAGTCAGAAGCTTGAAAGTCTGAAAACCAGTCTTACTGAAGGGTATCGTGTTATAACTTAAGTAACTGTGTTGTGGAAGTCCGATAGACAGTCGCTCCATGTAAAACACAGGTATCCAGCTGCATCCGGTGAGACTGGAGACTGCGTCCGGAGGTCGTGGGTTCGATTCCCACACGGAATTCATTGTGCGATCAAATAATTGTTTAAGGTCTGATTGCACTTAGTGTCCATTGTTTGTATGTTTATAAAAGTCCCCGCGACACAAGAGCAATTCTTATTGCGGGAGTTGTGTTTTTGAAAATAAAGTAAATACTTATTTTAATTCATTACGATGGCGCTCAGTAGAGTGTACGTAAAATTCATAATTTTATTTCTTACTAGCGTTTTACCCGCGACTTTGTCCGCCACCTGAATTTTCCCGAGGTAAAAAGTAGCCTATGTCGTTTTTCGGGTATCAAAATATCTCCCTACCAAATTTCATGGAAATTGGTTCAGTAGTTTAGGCGTGATTGAGTAACAGACAGACAGATTTACTTTTCGCATTTATAATATTAGTATGGATAGTTAATTGTATTTGTAACTTCTTTTAAAAGTAGTGTCCATTCTGGGCCCAATGGCATGGCATGATGTGCAATCCTCTTTGAAGAACGTAATCTACCAGAAAAGTCTTGACATTTATCCTTAAGCTGTAAAACTGGCTCAAGCTACAATCAAACATACCTGCGTATTATCAAGGATCCTCAACACGCCAGCGGCCAGTCTGTTCAGGAACTTGGCCCTCTCGGCGCTGTTGAACAAGGACCTCCTGACTGAGGCCAGCTGCACCAGGCACGCGAGGGCCAGGCTGGCGAGCCCTCCGCCTAGCAGGTGGTAGAGTTCGAAGAATAGGTCTAGAGTGCCTGATTCTAGGAATGTTGGCCGCCACGATGTGGGTATCTGGGGACAAAAAATTGTTTGTCTAAATATATATAACTCAACTCAACTGACTGAAATAGTGATCTAATAACGCATAGCCCAAACCACTGGACGGAGATCGGGCAGAAATTTGACATGCAGGTAGATGTTATGACGTAGGCAAGGTAGGTCCGATTTTGATAAATTTAAATAAAATAAATTAAATGAACCTAGAATTCACACATAGGATACTTTTACTACGGGAAACCTTTTCACGAAAAGAGTTGAAAGTGATTTTACGTAGGTATGTACAAAATCACGTCTTTTTCGCATCAGGGTTCACAAAGTCCAAAAAAACGTCACTTGGTACGATTACAAACTTCCCTTGCTTCATTCACATCCATACATGTTGTCATACAGGACCGCCGGTTTCGAGTATCACCTGACCTTTCGCAAAGATATCACCAATATGAGGTCAACGCCGGGACTTAACTTTGGTTACTACAACCGTTGCTATAGCCTAACTTGAGGAGCTACTACAGTTGCTATATTCTATCTGTAGTAACACACACACACCTGCACAGTACACAGGTCGTCGCTGGACTCGTCGCCCGTGGTGCCGATGAAGTCGAACGTGAGACAGTTGTGGGACAGCTTGAGGAGCTACTACAGTTGCTATATTCTATCTGTAGTAACACACACACACCTGCACAGTACACAGGTCGTCGCTGGACTCGTCGCCCGTGGTGCCGATGAAGTCGAACGTGAGACAGTTGTGGGACAGCTTGAGGAGCTACTACAGTTGCTATATTCTATCTGTAGTAACACACACACACCTGCACAGTACACAGGTCGTCGCTGGACTCGTCGCCCGTGGTGCCGATGAAGTCGAACGTGAGACAGTTGTGGGACAGCTTGAGGAGCTACTACAGTTGCTATATTCTATCTGTAGTAACACACACACACCTGCACAGTACACAGGTCGTCGCTGGACTCGTCGCCCGTGGTGCCGATGAAGTCGAACGTGAGACAGTTGTGGGACAGCTTGAGGAGCTACTACAGTTGCTATATTCTATCTGTAGTAACACACACACACCTGCACAGTACACAGGTCGTCGCTGGACTCGTCGCCCGTGGTGCCGATGAAGTCGAACGTGAGACAGTTGTGGGACAGCTTGAGGAGCGCAGCCACGAGCGCGTGTTGGCGCTCGTCGTTCAGTTCTAGAGGCTTGCTCCTCATCGTGCCCAGGAGAGAGCATGAGAGGCGGAACATTTCGAATAGTTGGGTGTCCCTGTGAAACAAAAAAATGAAAAGTTATAGACTTATATAGAACTAGATTTTTTCCGAGACAAGGTCCACGTGTACTTTAGTCCCGTTTTCATAACAAAAATATATGAAATCATTATAAATTTTAGCTTACACGTTATTCTGATGTAGAACTAATATTTTTATATTTTTAAGTTTTCATCAAAATCCGTCCAGTAGTTCGTCAAAGAGTAATCAAACATATATTATATTCATCCTCAGAAACTGACGTATTTATAATAATAGTAGGATTTAACTTTCGTTTCTGACTTCCTTTGTGTAGACGGATGTCCAGCGGTAGATAGGAGTTTTATATTTTATAAATATTAATTATAATTATATTTGTCATTTTACTGATTAAAAAAAAACAGTTAATACTATTAATGTCTATCAGACCACCAAATTACATCATAATCAATTCAATTGATTAGGCAAAAAAATTATGCTTTAACAAATATAGTGCTAAATCAATTCTGATAAAGTTCAACATTGAAATAAATCAAGAGCTCCAACGTAAGCTGCATACCCGGGATATGAAAACCTACAATTTATTTTTGAAATTACTTAAGACAGCTAATATAACTAACTAATAATATATATTACCTGAACGAGGAAGCAATCTTCCTATGCTTGACGAGCGAGCGGTTGGCGTCGGCCTCCGACACCTGGTTCATCTCCACCACCAGCTGGGACAGCAGCTGCACCCCTATCGTGCATAGCTCTTGACTCTATAACAAATATACATTTATTTTAAAGACAACTCACGCACTAAGAATTGCTCTCGTGTCGCGGGACTTTTACAAACATACAAACATACGTCCCCTCTAACACTGTCCCCCAGGCTGACAACAGGGAATAAAAGTACGGAGAACATTCCCAATTGTCACCCCGGAGTGACAGCGTAGAGGGACTATACCCTAAAAAGAATGAAAAAAGACACGTTTATTGTATGGGGACCCCCTTAATATTTTTATTTTTAGTACTTGTTGTTATAGTGGCAACGGAAATACATTATTTGTGAGAATTTTAGCTTTCTAGCTATCACGGTTTATGAGATACAGTCTGGAGACAGACGGACAGCAGGCCATAATAGGGTCTCGTTTTACGGCACCCTAAAAATACCAACTATAAGAGTAGTGATAGCCGAGTGGTCCAAGCATCCACGTTCTACGGTAATGGCTGACTAATGACTTTTCCAAGTGATTTGTGTATTAGAAATAATGATCACTTCTTATAACGGTGAACGGAAACATCGTGATGTAACCTTGCTTGCCTGAGAGTTGTTTAACACAGTTCTTGAAGGCATGCAGTCATTACCTGGCCAGCAAGGTGAACTTAAGACCTAACTATTGTTTGGGAGATCTTTGCCCAGCAGTGGGACTGTTGAATAATAAAATACTCACCCTCAAAAAGTTGGAGATATCATTGATGACATTGTGGAACACGTACTCCTCCTTGATCATGTCGAACCAGCTCAGCTTGGTGATGCGAGCGAACAGAGACACGAGGGCCTGAAACATACACAATATTATAACACATAGTCTTTTAACTTCACATGTTTATAAGCCAAGGCAAACTAGTGGAGGTGCGGCGAAGATACTGAGAATAAATCAATATAAACTAATATTATTAAGCTGAAGAGTTTGTTTGTTTGAACGCGCTAATCGTTTTTTTAACATTTTTCGTTGCTACTCCGCTCCTAATATCGCTCCTAATGGCCGTAGCGTGATGTTATATAGCCTATAACCTTCCTCGATAAATAGACTATCTAACACTGAAAGATTTTTTCAAATCAGACCAGTAGTTCCTGAGATTAACGCGTTCAAACAAACAAACAAACTCTTCCGCTTCATAATATTAGTATAGATAAATTATTATAGACTGTAGTATAATGCCCGGTCCGAGAATCGTTTTCATTAGCACCAGAAACCCACCGAAAGACTTAAAAAAAACTGTGAGTGAAAGAGCATTGATTGATAAAGATATTCATACCTGTATAACAAAGCCGGCCAGCTTCGGTCTGGTAGCGAGATAGTTGAGAACATAGTTCCTTATGTCCAAACGCTGCTGAATCGAGAGGCTCGCAGTAGACCTGGACATAACAAAAACATTTAAAGCTTTACCTTAGCTCGTAAACATAATCTTATATATAAAATTTCCATGTCACAATGTTAGTTACCGTACTCCTCCGAAACGGCTTGACCGATTCTCATGAAATTTTGTGAGCATATTGAGTAGGTCTGAGAATCAGCCAAAACATTTTTTTATACCCCTAGTGACACTTTTTTTTAATTTATATGGCAAAACAACGTTTGCCGGGTCAGCTAATATATAAACTCCATACTAATATTATTAATGCGAAAGTAACTCTGGCTGTCTGTCTGTCTGTTACTCAATCACACGTAAACTGCTGGACCAATTTGCATGAAATTTTTTATGGAGATATTTTGATACTCGAGAAAGGACATAGGCTACTTTTTACCCTGGGAAAATGACGCATTCCCGTGGGAAAATTCAGGTGGCCGACGAAGTCGCGGGTAAAAGCTAGTATAGTATAAGGTATAACACAAGTAGTTACCTGCTAATAAGTTTGGAGAGCGTCGTAGCGGCGAGCAGCTGTGAGTAGCATGAGTCTGATCGTTCCAGTAGCGCCTGACATTTGCTCAGCGTGTCTGGTGACTCCTATAACAAACAAATAATTTAAGACAGAGCTTCTATATTTCGAAATGCAGACAGTGGGGCGGGGTTAAAGGGTGAGTATCTATTAGTAAGGGGTACATAAGGATGGGTTCGTTGAGGCGCCCATAGCCAGTTGCAACCCCCACGTTAGTAGTCGACGAAAAAAGAGTGGCCAGGAGTTTGTTGGCAGCTCTTCTCATTGGCTCTACCTTCCGAACTGGCGGTAAATTCACTCTCTGTATCATTGACTATCATAAGTGTCAGCACTTGACCTATATGAATAAATGATTTGATTTTGATTTTGACGGTTCGAATCCGAGTTAACACACTAATGACTTTTCCAAGTTGTGTGTCACTTGCTCAAATGGGGAAGGAACCATCGACCACTTGCTTTAAAATGTGGATTTTTGAAGAGTTGTTGTTACCTGGAAGCCGACCACAGCCTTCTCTGCCTGATCCCTCACCAGCGGGTCTTGGGACTCGTACAGCTGCATACATAGCAGCTCTATCTGTTTCACCTCCTGCAAGCAAACAAACAAACAACTCACACTCGGTCACTTGATTCCAAACTAAGCAGAGCTTGTACTTTGGTAACCAAGACTGATAAACATACTTATATACTTCTAAATACATCTAATATATAAAATTCTCGCGTCAGTTTTTGTTGCCATATTCCTCCGAAACGGCTTGTCCGATTCTCACGAAATTTTGTGAGCATATTGAGCAGCTCTGAGAATCGGCCACCATCTATTTTTCATACCCCTCAGTGACACTTTTTTTTATTTATATATGGCAAAACAACGTTTGCCGGGTCAGCTAGTACTCTATACAGATGCATCAACAACCAGGCTTAGAACAAATACTCGTGCTCATCACACAAATATTTGTCCCGGGTGGGATTCGAACCCATCACACGCGGCCCTACGCTAAATGATCTAACACAAATTAGAAAAGATCAATAGCAAGAATATCCGACTCGGTAATCAAACCGTGACTAATCAACAGTCCAAAACACTTTTATCTCAAACTACAGGAAGTATTATTATTCATCGTTTCTTTATTACAATAGGTCATACATTTTAAATACAAAGTTATGAAATTATGATAACAGTTGGGTAAAGCCCAAATGATAACAAACGACAGCTTAGACGCCCATAGCCAGTTGCGGTCGGTAAACGATCTATGGGTTAAGCAAACCTTGGCGCGGTCATTCCATAGATGGGTGACCGTGGTAGTAACAGTGGTATTTGAACTGGGCGTCTCCGTACTTCGGAAGGCTCATAGAAAGTCGATCCTGGTTGTTGTCTACTAAGATAACAGTCACAACTTTGTCACTAGGTCTACCACTAACCGTACGATAAGAAGAACTGTTTTTTAAATTCAAAGTATTAGAAATAATCATCTCTTGTTATAACGGTGAAGGGAAACACCGTGATGAAATACTATAACAATATTAAATATTTATTAGTAGTAGTAATATTAAATCAAGTTTTAAAGAATTGTGGTCCTTTGCCTACTCTCATAGGAAGACGGCGTTTTGTGTATATAATAATCTTAATGTAGTTTAACTTTCAAATTCAAAAAGTACATAATTTTTTGTATAAATTAACCACATTTTAGAATTTAACTGTTTTGGCCTACTTTTATTTTAAAACAGTTTTAGAAAGCTAACAATTTATTACAATATAATTCATATTGGACAATTATTTCATAACTCCACAAAATTTTCATCAAAATCAATTATATACCCTTAGTTTCTGAGGTACATTTAGCAGTTGTTTATCTATTCAATAGCGTTTAAAGTCATCCATACTAATATTATAAATGCGAAAGTAACTCTGTCTGTCTGCTATTCAATCACGCCTAAACTATTGAACCAATTTGCATGAAATTTGGTATGGAGATATTTTGATACCCGAGAAAGGACATAGGCTATATATCATGACGCTACGACCAAAAGGAGCAGAGTACCAGTAATTAATGTTACCAAAACGGGGAAAAATTTCAACCATTTTTTCTTATCGGACGCAAGCGAAGCTGCGCGGGTCAGCTAGTATAAAATATATGCTATTGAATAGATAAACTACCGCTAAATGAACTTCAGGAACTGGGCACTAGTGATATCTTTGAACAAAACATGCACAAATAAGATTTTATACTAATTCATTATGACATAGAAACACTTTTCATCATACTGATAAGTGAGTAATATAAATGACCATGCATTTTTTGTAATCCTTTTCTTTGCCTTCATAATAATACTATCTTATTTGATTAACTTTATTGTTATAAAAAGCCTATTATGTCATATTAAAATTATGTACTAAGTATGTTCAGCCAAGACTGCATCTCCATATAAAGGTTTCCCATAACAAATTACACTTGTGCTTTATTTCATCAAAATCCAATTAATAGTTTTTGGATTTAAGAGTAGAAACCAGGCATCCATTGTTACAAACTTCTTCATTCAAAATATAAGTAGACTAGCTTTAGCCCGCAACTTCGTTCCCATGGTTTGTGACTTAAGTAAAAAAAATAATTATACAAACTTTCACCAACTAGTTTATCCCCTTGGGAGTAGAACTGATCAAAATCCTTTCTTAGCGGAGGCCTTAGTCACAAGTGCCTGTCCTTAGTCACATTCTATGAGGACAAAGATGCAGGCAAAAGCTAGTATTAAATATTATAAATACAAGTCTGTCTCTTTGCTGCTAACCCGTACTAATGATACAAAAGTCTATCTGTTACTCTTTAACACCCAAACTGCTGACCCAATAGCAATGAAATTTAGCAAAGACAACTCATTTTGTCAAAAAATTATAACCCAAAGTGCAGAAACAGGGTGTCCAAGAGGGAAGTCAGAGCGGGTTTAAATTTTCTTGAATTATTCGTCTCATTTCAATTCATTGTAATCTTTATTTGTTGTGATTATGAATAAGATAACAGTTACTGAGCAATATTATAGAGCTAGGCTATTTTCTTACCTCAGCTAGCATACATGCAAACATACATACATATGCACATAAAGTCACAACCTTCTCATACAAGTAGGCAGAAACCTAAGAAAGCTGTTATGATCCCTACAAACTTCCCTTGCCTCATTCACATCCATACATCTTGTCATACAGGACCGCCGGTTACGAGTACTACACACCTGACCTTTTTGCAACACATTGTCTAAGCTAGCAATTTATAAAGTGCAATGTAAATAGAAATAAGTTTTTGATATAAAATAAGTAATGATGAAAGACTTAAGTTAAATTTTAGTCTTAATGGAGTAATAAAGTGAAATTTTGGTATTCTTTCTCATACATATACTGTTTTTAGAGGTAAATAGGCGTTTGTAAACTTGTGGGTTCCTAAATTTCACTAATTTAGCCTTAGCCCTTACAGTCAAATGCGCCACTGAAAACGATTGACACTTGACATACATGTATCCTACAAAATCCAATAAGATTCGCTTTTTATCCAACAAATACAGTTCAATCGACATTTTACTAATACACCAGCGAAAAAACGATCAAAAATAAACTACTACCGGTGGTAAATACATCGCGAATCGCGCTGGGGGACATTGTAGAACCAATTACATGAGTGTGAGCAACATATTCAAGGATACTATCCGTAAACATCGCAATATAACCAATGTGCCGACATAAACACGCAAAAATCCACTTCTAAATAACAATCACATATTACTATAATTGATAACATGCAATAATAACTTATAATAATTAGAAATTAACGCAGAAAATATCACTTCGCGGCCCAAACACGAAATCAGTATTTCGAAACTATGGAAATAATGGATGGCATACCAAAAAAAGCATCACTATATTTATTTATGTGCTTAAAAAACTGTGTTCCGTTATATATTAACACTCAATTCATTTAAAATCATTTATAAATCATAATATTTTGGTTCTCACCTGTTCTTCAGCCATCTTTGTTATTTTCTTGCATTTGAAATGACGTTTCGTTGCAGCAGATTTGTCTAATAGGAATACGTTCTGGGTTGTCCGATAATTTTATTTCTTTTGAATTTTATTTCGTAATGTTTTGTCACATCTTTGCAATCGTTTTCGAATGAGAAAAAAATGACAACATGTTTTTTATAACAATATGAGATATTTGCTGATTGAAAGGCTGAAATCTCTCGTTTAGGACACTTTGAATTTTGTAAAGAATAGTTGTAACGAAACGTCGTTATTTCACAACGGAATGAAAAGTTTCGTTCAGTAATAAGATGGGTCATTGGGTCAAATAGACTTTCCTGTTTTATTTGAAATAGGTAGGAACCTAATCCTCTAAAAGATATTCGTCATACAAAAAATAAATTATTACTGCGAGGCGATGCTGTTATTTAAGTTTTTACCAGCTTGAATCTGACTGTGTTTACCCGTGTAACAGCTGATATAATTTAATGACATGAATTTGTAACTTTCAAGTTACGATAGAACAAAAAATAGAACGATTATTACTGCAGTTTTTTACTTTTTCATTTCTTTTTTTGTAACTATAAGGAGAGGAGTGTGGGAGAGGACTGCCAGAAACGATAAAAACTTGTATTAATCTATAGTTTATTATCAAGCCAATTAAGTTTAGGTCAAGTATTGATACAAACCTGCCTACTTTACCATCAATGAAGTCAGCCCCTATTACAATCGTAACCAACTAGATTTGACTGAGGTCTCCTGTTTACTTACTCACTGCGATCATTACACTAAGAACCTACTGAAATACCCATAACTCAAATTAGGTACTTACATTGCATTTTGGTTCGCCAGCTAAGATCGACTGGACTTGTTGAAAATACCCGCCAACTGGTTGGCCACCACGGCAAAGAGGTTGCATATTCTATGAAAAAAGACATCAAACGTAGCTAGAACTTATTGTTGGCAGAAATTCAAAAAGCAACGCCAAAAGAATAGATGAGAAAAAAATGTTCAGAACAAAAGAGAAACTGTCAAATTTTTTTTCTGAAGTGATATTAACAATTTTGGAAAAATGTAATAAAATTATTTTCGCTGGTTATCATTGATTACCTATTTGTTTGTCGCAAGATGATAAGAACTACCATATCAAGAATCAAAAGAGTATGTGCCATTGCGTTTGTACCTCGTGTCCTGAGAGGCGATGTTCGCTACATACCCGGAAAATTTGAAAAATGTAAGTTGCTAGAAAATTAAATATTATAAATTAGTACTATTTCAGTAGTCTATTACGAGTAACGTAGTTCAAGTTTTACAGCGTAGTCTCCTGAATTTTCACTAGCATAGAGACTCAGTAAAATAATAATAAAAAAATATATTTAATGTCACATTTCTTGTAGGATTTATAAGTAACATGATATAGTAGGTACCTACTCATCTCTGCTGCTAAAATACTAAGTAGAAAACGACCGCGAAAAATGGCGGAAAAAGCCCGCGTGAAAATATCCATATTTACTAAATTGTTACATTATATTAAATAGACATTAAAAACAAACACTCATCGGCTTTTTTCGCTATTTTTCAGTATCGTACAACATACATAAAACGGCGCAGAAAAGTACCAAGTCTACTGACGATGACGATATGCCGCGAGAAGACCCGATACAGTATGACGTCACATCCGTTTGCGAGGACTCTATGAGACGGACCCTGGAAAACATGCAGTATAACGAAAGCCAACTGAACGTCCCCGGAGACACTACAGTTCTTACAGAAAAAAATAACGCCGAATGCACCAGAATTATAGCAGAAATTTTCGGCGAAGAAGTTAACCCGAACGATGTAGACAATGCCCCTGAAAAGATTATAGCAGATTACGCTGATATAAAAATACCTGATGAATTAGAAAATCGTGCTCTCGCGTCACATTGTTTTCGCACGATATTGAATCACGAAGCTGTTTTCACTGATGACAATAATCCTTCAAAAGGCGCCGGGAGTAAAGTCATGAGTTCTGAGAATGTAGAAGTCTGTAAAATGTATACAAATTACTCCCAGTACAGCGATTCTATGCATTACTGTATGGAACCATCTGACACGGCTTTTAGAGACGTCGAGGACAGGCATTTTGGTGACCCATCACCTGAAGAGCCAGACTTTGATCTGAGCGAAAACCCATCTTTAAATGTATACGGAATGCCGATTAAGGATAATACGACACTGAAATTTCAACAATCCGAGGCGCTGAAAAACCAAACTGATATATTTTTAAACCACGAAGGAACTGTTGGGGAAAAAGCTATCGATTTCGGGCCGCATCTGAACGTTGATGCCGACACGTTAAAACTATACAATGTGTTAAAATCAAGAGAAATTTCTTATGAAGAAACAGAGGCTGGTAGACCACCAGTTGTACGTACAATTAAGCCTTTGGAAACCATTATGTATGAAACATACGACCCTAAAGCACCTACAGTTGTTGAAACGACCACAGCTAAAATCGAAGAGGAAAAATTAGCTCAGAAAGTTGAACATATAGATGAAACTGATATAGTAGAAGCACAAAGGCCTAAAGTGGAAGGTTTCAATCTCACGCCGAAAGTCTTAGGCGATGTGGAATTCTGTGAGACGGTAACTTTAGACGAAGCAGCGAAGAATTCGCCGGAACAACGACGTAAGCAGATGGATGATCTTTTGCTTAGAGAAATGGAGAAATTAGGCGTGCCTTTGACGGGACATAAGACGGCCGGTAACGCTACTTTGAGTGATCAAATCCACTCGCCTATCAATAGACCGAGAAAACCGGCTTCCAAAAAGGAATTGGAACTAGAAATCTGTGAAACGGAGAAAGTACAAACAACAGGTACTAGTGAGGTAGATAAATTACCCAAAAGCGCAGAATCAAGGGAAGCAGAGAAAATGTTCTTGCATGATTTAGCCAGAACGGCTGCGAAGGAAGCGAAACCTTCTCAAAACGTGGAAATGAAAACTAATGAGCAGACTATTAATTTTGGACCAACTAACTACGCAAATTTTAGCTCGAAAGAACCGCAAGGAACCAAACCACCTACGTATTCTTCAACACAAATTAATCAGCCGTCTCAACCAAGCAATATACAGCAATATCTGTCAAACTTCAACCCAAATTTCAGTAACGCGAACCCTAATCAGACGGGAGGTACAGCATGCACAATCTACATGGATAGGCCCAAGCATATAGCTCAAGAAATCTGGGAAAAAGATCAACTAGATCCAAAACACGTATTAACTTGCAATGAGACATGTCCTATATCTCCCAAACGGGACACGGATCAGAATCTGGAAGGTACGGAGGCTATATTTGAAAGCCAGTTTCTGAATCACCAAGGTGCGGTAGAAAAGCCGGCTAAGCCAAAGCCTGATAAACGTAAGCCTTTGATTGAAGAGGAGGATGGATATGATCCTCCTGTAATGGCTGGTAACGCAAGTGCGAAAACGAATCCTCAATTGGAGACAATTGGGGGGCAAACTCCTGCTAAAACTACACCGAAATTTGAACAAAATCCATCAGTGTTAAACACAGACCCTAAATCTTCATCTCCGAATCCTTTTATAACAAATTCTCATCTAACAGTAGGAGTTTGTGCCGAACAAAAACCAGAATCAAGTTCGCCAACACCAGCCCAGCAGCCATTAGACTGTGGCTATACAAACTGGAATTCAACACAATATGGCAAAAAGGATAATCCAATGCTGATAAGCAGTGAAGAACTTTTCAAAAGTATACAAGATACGAACAGGCGGATGGCTGTTGCAAGCGAAAAGCTACAAGCTACCAGCGAACAACTATTGGCTACAAGCGAGAAGCTAAAATCAACTAGCGAAATGATAGAAAGAGAGAACACTACGTTCTTATTCATGAGGAAAGATGTCAACGACGATTTGAAGGAAGCAAGTGAGAGTTTACAAGCTACGAGCCAACAGTTCCATTGGACAAGTGAACAGTTGATGAATACGACGCGTAATTTAATGGCTGCGACCGACAATTTACCAAAGCATCTGCCTGAAAATTATCAACAGTACTACATTAAGCCTAACGACCAACCAACTTATCCATCTATTGGTTATGCTAACCAATGGCCTTATCCGGGACTTGAAAAGAGTCAGCCAGAAGCTAATACATGGGATAGTAATACTCATCCTGGTAACACAGTTATGTCTCCAGTTATGAAAGGAGCTGACTCCAAAGACAGTAAGGACCAGTCAGTCGCAGCAAGTGAAATAAAACCTAAAGCTAAAGACGGTGAAACAAGTTCTGAAGCTACTGAATCAGAAGCCGGTGAGGAAAAAGAATTAGAGAGAAAGGATGCACCTTTAGAGAAAGCTGATGAAAAACAACAATCTGTAGTCACGGGTTCCAAGATTGAGCATAGTTTAGCTCAGCCGGGAGCGATGTTAAGTCCCGCGCCGATGACGAAGGAGGAACCGAAGGAAATAACCGGTGATTTCCCTAGCCAGCTTACACCTTTACCGAAACTAAATGAACAAGTGAAACTCTCAGAACTTTTAAAATTGGTTAGAGAAAGAAACCGGCTGATGGAATGTACGCATATGATGTCAAAACCAGCACCGTTTGGAAAGGCTAAAGCTGCGGAAAGCTCGCAAGTTGTATCAAATGCGGCGCCGGCAGATGCGGCGAAATCTGCGGAATCGACTGCGGAAACAGCAAAATCGCCCGCGGAGGCATCGACAGAAACAACTCCTGAATCTTCAGAGACAGCAAAACCTGAAGAATCAACGACTAAGCCACCCGATTCACCTATAAATTTAACAGCGGGAACCACTGCGGCATTGCCAGTGGAAACCTCGGCAGCAATACCATCACAGTCACCCTTGGAATCAACTCAAACTCAACCAGCCGAGAGCAAGAGACCTTCAGGCCCACCTATGTCAATACCTTTTCACAACGTCCCACCCAATTTCAAAGGACCAGACTATCCTAAGTTAAAACCTTACCCGAAAATTTGTGTTCCTAAAAAGAAGCCCAAAAGTACGAAATGCACTGCATGTGATTTAGAAACTTTAGGTATTGATGACTCTAGGTCAATTGCAACGGGTGGCTGTCATTCCGAAGTGGCTTTAACTGCTGGCAAACCAACGGCAGACTTGACCGAAGATGTGATTCTTCAACTACAAACTTTGGGCAGCATGTTAGGATCAGCGTACGAGCAAGGGAAAATAGAAGCGTTGGAAACTTTAATGTTAGCGAAGACGAAAACTCGTTTAACGATGTTTAAAGCAAAAGATTATGAACCATGGTCGCCTATACCATCATGGCCTCATACAAAAAAGCATGAAAGACCCAAACTACAATGTCCCAAAGAAGGATGTCCGACCCCACCTCCCCGCTGCCTAGAAGACCCCCCATTTTGCCCGCTAAAACCCTGTGAAACGTTTCCTACGTTCCCGAAAAGAAGCTTTTCTGTTTTAGACTATTTCACAGTTTCACTCGGCGATCATAAGGTCATTGATCTCGGCGAGTTCTAGAAGGAACGCAGTTATAATTTTAAAGTGGTAAACAGCGAAAATAAATTATATCATCCATATTGGTATTTTATTACTAGATAACTTTAAATAGAGTAATTATTTGTTTTATATTGAGGCCGCTACACACCGAATATAAATACGTAATGAACATCTGAGTTAGCAATCTTCTTTAGAATTATGTAGGTACCAGATTATTTACACGCACTATAAACGCACATGCAACGCTCAAATATCTGGTGTGAAGTGGCTTGAATGTTATTGCTGTAGTTATGTAGTTTTACAGATAACTTATAGCCTAAATATTTCTTTTTAAATGATTTTGGACGCAAAAACAGTTTTAGAGGGTTTTTTTTTTACTTTCAGTCCGTAACGAAGACTCGCCAGTACTAAGCAGAACATTTTTCAAAACAGAATGGACGAAACCTAAATACACCGACAAGCCATACACAAACACACGCAGAGAAAGCGAACATATAAAGGAAAACGTTAAAGAAAAACCTTCAGTTCCTAACAAAAAGATCAATCAAAAAAATAACACGGCTAACTTTGTTCCCGTCTCAAAAGCCAAGAGTCAAATACACGGAGCGCAAAGTTTCTCTCCCGCGGAAATGTTGAATTTGAATTTGGAACAGCTGTTGTTGCCTACAATGGCGTCCGTTTCTTATGCAGTTGTTCGACATTATTCCAATAGTGATTCTAATAGTAAAAATCCTGATGATGTGTTTTGGCGGCCACAGTCTAAGATACCTTCGGCTGAAAGTTTGTCGCGACCTAGTGGGCAGTATGAAGATTCAAAGTTTTTACTGCTTAAATTCAATGATGTAGACTTTGAAAAGAAGATCAGTGCCGCTGGCAAGAGTAAAGCGCCGATTGCTTTAGGTAAAAATCTTATTTAACCGACCGACTTGAAAAATATTAAGTAGGAGGTGCTTAAGTCGACCGTATTGACAGTAAAACATAACTAAAAACATAATTTTGAACTCTCGCGTTGCATGTTTACTTAATATACCTATAATAAGATACGGGAATTAACGCGAACACGCATTTTACCTAAAAATGCCTAACGTTTCGGCTCAGGTTGCACTCGCCGTGCAACTCCTGTTATATATTGACAGTAAAAGTCGCTGAGAATCAATTTCTACTGCGAAAATTATATAGATAGGTACGTACCAGTAAGACTGCTCAATATTAAGGGGGCCATCGTCATCAATCCACATGGTGATGAAGGTTTGAAAGACAGACACTGCAAAATTTATTCCCAGCGCGGAAAAGGTCTTCTCTCAAAAATATTGTAGGTAGAACGATAGAAACTAGAAATTTTGCGATTCGTTCAAAAACTAAGTACTATAAAATATGTTTTCATTTACAGTTAAAACAATCAAAATGAAGAAAACGATGGGTTCAGAAGCATCTGGTAACAATATTTATGAATATCAATGTAGCCTATGTTGTCTTAATTTTTCTACATCGTCTTTTCTCTAAGTCATTATGTATTTTTCACATGGGTTTTTCAGCATACATTGCCCTGCCTAATAAATAGGCGCCAAATATTAACTCTTATATATACAGTATAAGTATATTGCCAGTTCCATTCAATAATACTCAAGAATTATATTTCGGTAGCACATATTATATTTCTATTATTTATTTCCAGATGTAACGGCAAGTAACACAAGCAGCAACGAACGCGAAATCGTACGAGAACAAGTTAAAAGAAAGAAACTACTGTAAAAAGACTAATAAATTTAAATAAAAATATTTAAAATATGATCCACGAAACAGGATAAAGATGGTAAACAATAAAAATGTTTTTTCATTTTTATTGCTGTCATTGGCAGAATAAGCATACTGTCGTGATCGCCATTAGACAATAAAAAAGATATCTGAGTGGCGCGAAACGATCTAAAGAAGCAGCCATTTTGCTATTTTTTTATTTTATTTTGTTTCATTAAAAACTTGTAAAACACATAAAACTTGCATTCTTTATCTTGTTTCGATGGTCTAATTATTATAAATATAATTATGTGTACTGTCAGTAAAACTAATTTATTTTATACCAAAGATGATAATAATAGGTTCAACTGTCATTAGAAACTCATGTGTACAATAAAACATTTATCAAAATTGTGTTATTATTTTCTAATATTCAGTAGGTAAAGTAGTGGACTCGGTTTACTTTATGCTACTCATTTAATAAATAAACTCGTGACATACTAACAGCAGCGCCATCTAGTAGGTCCAATTTGAAAACATTCAAAACAACCGGAATCGGTCCAGCCATTTAAGATATGGGTGACAAACATATTTTGTAAACATAAAAATACAGATTTTTTTAATTTAGTAAAACAATCTTCAAATCACAAACGATAATATTTTATTTTGTTCATACTCCTAATTTGTCCATAATCCTATTAACAATAATTACAATATTACAGCTACCTACCTATACTTACAAATTTTTTTACAAGTCACTGTACACTGGCTATGCAGCAACAATTTAACAGAACTTAAAAATTAACTTCAAATAAATATATTTTCTTCTATATCATTCATTCTAACAACCAATTTTACGGCTTAGGAAGTTAAATTCCTTCTGATAAGTTTTCTAAGTGGTATAACCAAGTTTAATTTATTTTTTTGTTATCCCATTATTTATCTTCATAAGTTTAATAATAATTTGTTTCTGACGCAAGGTGAGTTACTGAATATGCTGCCATCGGGTTTATACTGGGCGCGGTGCTGTAACGAAAAATACAAATTAGTTAAATAATTTCGCGAAAAAGTTTCTGAAGCGCAGCTTCGCTTGCGTCACATAAGAGAGAATGGGTCAAAATTTTCCCTTTTTTTGTAAAATTTTTGTTGGTACTCTGCTCCTATTGGCCGTAGCGTGATGATATAAAGCCTATAGCCTTCCTCGATAAATGGGCTATCTAACGCTGATAGAATTTTTCAAATCGGACCAGTCGTTCCCGAGACTTGTGCGTTCAAACAAACAAACTCTTCAGCTTTATAATATTAGTATAGATGTTACTCACTTCATAGGTACAGCTGAAGCATGCTGTGTTAACACTTTAGGACGAGGTGCTTCTGATATCATTTGAAGTGTCATTGTTCTGAAATTACAAAATATAAATAATATCATTGTCATTTGATTCTAAACTAAGCAGAGCTTGTACTATGGTAACCAGACAACTGATAAACATACTTATATACTTCTAAATACATACTTATATACATTAACAACTACAATCACAAATAAATAGAATGCATAGAATTGTTTCTATTTTCTTATTAAATAGGCTATTTCACTTTTTCTGAACATAGCAACAACCTCTGCATAGAAGGCGAAACATAATAGACGGAGATGTAACAACGACGTTTCGTTCCACCACACAAACTATTTTGTTTTTTAATTCTTAAAATTTGTGAAACATACTCATTGTGACTGTTTTCTCTGGACCCTTCTGCAACTCTTGCAGCTATATCAGATCTATTCGCAGCAATCTGTGTATTTCTGAAATATAAAATTGAGATGTGAGAATATCCAAAAACTATTTTCATATATCTAAACTTCTGCAACTGATAAAATTAGATTTATTTAATTATTTAAATAAAGAACAAACAAATAAAGACAGATCTAAACTTTTATAAAATATCAATTTATAGTGTAACCAATTTTTTTTTTTCTGTTTTGTAATTTTAAAAATTACATGCTACTGTAGGTTAAGAACTTAAGATTTCCTATAAATTAAACAGTTTTAGAATATATTCTGAAGAATTAACATTAACTTTTATACTTACTGTTGAGGATCATCATCAAACACTTCACATTTTAGTACTAAGTCCCCTGTAGTGTGTGGCTTTCTGTCCATTGTTGGTTTAGTCCTGTAAATGTATAAATATGAATTAAATTCAAAATATTTTAATTGTTACTAACTTAGTAATAAACATGATGTAAGATGAAGTTTATCATTCAGCTGCATCATCAATATTTCCAGAATTTAAAAATCGTAAATCATACTACAAGTAAATAATGCATGAAGATTCTTTTTTTTTTAATACAAGTGCTTTATTTTTATTGTTAACTGTTGGAGCCAGCAAAGGCAAGTAAACTCATACAGCCGGGTCGAATTGTTGATAATGCTAATATTCAAAGTTGCCATATTTGTTTTATAATATGTAAAATAGAGGGTTATTTACTCACTCTTTCTTAATTTTAATTTTCTCTTTACTTCTATTATTTTCAGGACAGTCAGGAGATGGAAAATACCCTGCTTTTATACCTAGAACTGGCTGTTGGACAACCGAACTGCGATTTTTTTCACAATTAATAAACTTATAACCAAGCCTGTCTTTAATTATTCTCCATAAGGTACTCCTTTGACCAGCGAAATTTAATTCTTCTTTCGCGGTCGCGAGAACTTTTCTAAGCGTAGGTACTTCCTGTGCTTTCATAAAACGATTTATTATTTCTTTAATACCAAAGACTAGAGAGTCGTCTATAGGCAACCCTTTTCTTCCTTGTATTTTTTTTAAACCTGTGGTAAAGGCAATCGTATCGGATGCCGATGACCCATCTTGTGATTCTGTAATTTTTTTCGCTTCAGTTTTTATGTTTCGAAGAGTTCGTTCGGAAATGCCTGTAGCCATAACTGCCCGTTTAAATGCCTGGTCGAGAGGGATTAAAGGGAATTTGTTTCGCTTCTCGTTTTCGAAGAAAGTCATAACCTTTAGAACTATGTTACGAGCATCGCAAGATAAGACCTTTCCTCGACCCATTGTCGCACTGTATCAACCAACTTCATTCGATAGTTAAGCCTGAATGGAAAATTATGTCACATAGAAAATATTGAACTAATATTGTTAAATGAAAAAGTAAACACAGTTGACGAAAACATAAAAACACCAATTGTTGACAAATTGCCAATCTGACATTATTGACACTTGACATATGATTGTTCGTTCAGAAATATATAAATAATTTTAATAAATAATAAGAATACATACTTTTATTGATTATTCATCCGCACCAAATCTGGTCATCATGCATGTTATATTAACTACAATTATATCGTAATAAATAAAAAAATATACAAGGAAAAAGAAACTAGCCTAGATCAGTTTCAATTTCTATCATCTTCAATAGATGGCGTTCAGGGCTATTTAGCTTCAAAGAGTTTACTATTATCCTAGAGACGCCACGGGTTCGATTCCCGTTTTTGCTAATGAGCGAGATTTACTTTTTAAGTTAAGTAATTTCTCTATTTTCGTTGATAAAAATGCTGTTGAAAATGTGACATCGAATACAACTACTACAACAATAAACTACTAAACAAAAAATAATACTAAACTAGCGGTTAACTTAAAAAATACGTATTTAATGTTAAGATAACATATAAAAAAAAACAAACAGAAAGATTTTTTAAGAGCTACTTACTTTTACTTTTTGGTACTTTTGATATGTGACAACTACGGCTACGTCAAAATAATTTTTGCGCTGGCACAAAAAATAAAAAATGGTATAAGTACGAGATCAAAAATTTCCTCCCGGGGTTCAACGACCTATTAACGGTTAATTACTATCAGGTTTCGGGTACCGAATATCTCCTATACGTATAGTAATTAGAATAACGATATTTTATGGCTTAGCAACTCTGCTTAAGGAGACAAAATAACATATTTATTTTGCTAAATTTAAAAAGTATACCTATCTACTTATTTTTTTTTATTTACAACCAATGTACCACTGCTGGGCAAAGTTTCCTGAATAATGGAAGGGTTAGGCCTTGAAGAATGCACCACGCGGCTCAAATGCAGATTGTTTTTACATTTTCTTCTTTAATAAGTTTTGACACTGTTTTAGAAAGACGGCCGCTACTTTTTTTAAATGCTTATTCTTGACTATCAAACAATACCACAAGCGCATTTATTTTAGTTGCTTAATACTACTAAACGGCAGTCCTGTATGACAACATGTATGGATGCAAAAGAAGCAAGGAAAGTTTGTAAGGATCATAGCAATTGACGTTATTTCACTGCCTTCTGTGTAAAACAGACGAGATTTTATGCATATTTTACTTTTCTTTCTCTCACAAAACTCTATTTTCCTCCGCAACGGCTGTTATCTTTATGATAATCAATGACATTTCGTCACAGGCCACTCAATAATGTCAACATTAACGAGGTACTTTACCGTACACTCTTTCTAGGAACTGTTTCTAAACCAATGTTGTGTTTTCCTGTTAATTAAACAATATTTTTAAGGTAAGTAGACTGTGTTTATGTTACAACATACATACAAAAAAATTATGCCTTGTTCTCGTAGAAGCATCTAGGCCGAACGTCACACGATTCGTACAAACTTCCTTTGCTTCATTCATAACCATTATCCATACATTTTGTAGGTAATTATTAAGTTTAAATTTTTCTTTAAATAATATAATTATTATTAATGCAGTTCTTTTTATGTAGTTTTCAAGTCAGTTAGTACCTACATTGGTAATTTGTTTAGCAATATTTTTTGTAAAATATTTGTAGCAACAACGTCATACTGCAAAGTGCAAAGGCATAATGTTTTTAATTTTTACTCGGGAGAATTTGAGAAGTTTACGACATCTTTTATCTTCATCGTTTATCACCACGCAGAATGGCAGGAAAATGTTAGTATAATAGAAATGCAAGTTAAAATCTGTTTTTTCCTGTTAATCTACATGGAATAGATAAATGTTATCTGCAGGTTAAAAGAGGATAAATAAACAATAAAACATGTGCACGTTTTAGTTATTAACATAAGAATTTGTTGTCAGTTAGGGAGTCCCCTGCGAGATCAGCTGATGAATACAAAAGCGGCCATGACACTAAACAAACCAGAGACTCCAAATGTATTTTTTTTTAAATTACATTGAATTATTTATTACACTCGAAGGATTATGTATATATAGAAGGTAGGTAGGTTGCGTTAAAAAGTGTCCTTAAAATGTCTTCTTAACTTTCTATAAAATATCTGCGCGGCATACATTACCGAACGCACTATAAAGGCAGTTAAGTCCTACTATTGGACAGTACCTACTACCTACCTTATAGGTTAAAATAATAGGTATTGACTTTTGTTTTTTTTAATTAATAACTGTCCCATCGCTGGGCAAGGGTCTCCTCCCGTATTTAGGGCGGGGCTAGGGCCTAACCACGCTGACCAAGTGCGGGTTGGAAACTTTACATGCTCTCAAGAAATGCATTAATCAACTTTTTGGCACTTTAACATTATTTATTGATTACTTATCTTTATTATGTAATTTAAAATAAGTAAATAAGAGCAAGTGGGTACAATTTACATATAAGTACAAGTAATCTTATATATGAAAATTCCATGTCACAATGTTAGTTACCTTAGTCCTTCGAAACGGCTTAACCGATTCTCATGAAATTTTGTAAGCATATTGATTAGGTCTAAGAATCAGCCAACATCTATCTTTCATACCCGTCCTAAGTGACACTACTTTTTTTTTTATTTATATGGCAAAACAACGATGGTCGGGTCAGCTCGTAATATACTTTAAAAGTACATTAACTATTTTATATGAGTACGATTAATTTTATAGGTTATCTGAGTTATTGGTCCCGCGTCGTTAATTTTGTATCATAAAATTAATTGATCTTCTGATAATAAAAACAGGTTTGTAAATGATTTGATTGAGATGTAGTTGACTTTTCCTTATTTATAAATGTGTTAGAGGGCATACTATTAACCCATTACTGTCCCACTGCGGGGCAAGATTCTCCTCTCGTAATGAGAGAGGGTTGATACCTTGAGTCTACCGGTCTACCACGCTGACCAAGTGCAGATTGGGGCCTTTGCATACCTTCAAGAACTGCGTTAAATGGTTTTATCACGATGTTTTCCTTCACCATTCTAGTTAAGACAATGCCTGCAGCTTCGCGGCTAATGCTCAGTTTCTGAGTTTATTTAGCGGTAGTTTATCTATTCAATAGCTTTTTTATGAGTTTTAAAGCTATTGAATAGATAAACTACCGCTAAATGTACCTCAGAAACCGGGGGTATAGCTTATATGTTAATGCAGGTTATAAACTTCATGTTCGCTCATCAAAATGTATTTATATGGTGGTCGCCACACCACTACCATTGCGGCGGCAGGTCGTGGGTTTGATTCCTCCACGGAACAATTTTTTGTGCGATCCACAAAAAATTGTTTCAGGTCTAGTTGTTCTTTGTGTCCGTTGTATGTTTGTAAAAGTCCCCGTGACATAACCGCATTTCATTGTGCGGGAGTTGTCTTTTTAACAATAAAAACGTATTTGTTTGAAGAGTGTACGCATTGACGTGTTACCTGCCTACACTACCTAAAGTTTTAAGACTCATATATCTTGAACAAAGGAAAACACTACAGTTTCCTTGTATTACGAGTCGCCGGTGAATCCCAGGTCTAGTAATTGTAAACTTTATACCTAGATCCTCCTGTATTGTTCAAAGTGCGTCAAGGTGACAAGGCTAAGATGTCCACCATTTTGATTTTTTATTTCCCGCCGGAATCAGTGTTATAAGTTTGATTAGCTGTTCGTCTGAGGTCTGAGCGTTTGTAGCCCAAATAAACATAATTTTATACAAATTCCTACTTATTTAAATATCCTATAACACTTTAATAGTTAGTAACAGATTTTTTTAACTGAAAAGAGCGCGCAGCTGCGCTCACCTTACGGAAGATGAAAATGTTTGTTTATTTATTTACCTTATTTCTAACTACAGGGAGCAAGGGAAACACCTAAGAAAAAAAGTCTGGTGCCATTAAAAAACTTCTTAAAAAAAGGTTTCTTTTTGTTTTAAATAACTACCTACCTAGGTAAATTATTGCCTACTTTGGCTATTCACTGCTAAATAGATAACATAATCTGTTATCATCTGCTTATCCTGATAATAATTCCTCCATAGAAATAGCCCATAGGAATGACCTGCGTAGGCGTAAACGACCTGCACTAGTCCGAGCAGTTAGTTTTATTATTTCTTATAGCAAATATGTAACATAATAAGAATGAAAAAACAAGAAATAGCAAGTCATGTAGCGGCTCGAATGTGTATGGACATTTTTTATGTAAGTTGTTTAAGTCACAGCAACGGCGCCATTTTTTTTACCTCTCCTATTCTATTAAACATACATATTATATATTATATGTTACTGTAAAAGCCCGAACTGTGGTAAATCCTAAGATTTTCCGGTAAAACCTAAGATTTACCAACTCTCAATGGTAAAAGTCCGAACAAGCCGGAGTTTAAAAACTATGTTACGGTCTTCCACGCCACAGTTCGGGCTTTTACAGTAACATGTATAACATCACACCTTTTTCCATAGGGTAAGGCCAAAGAACGTCACTTGGTATGATCCTTATAAACTTCCCTTGCTTCATTCACATCCATACATGTTGTAGTTCGAGCAACCATAATAAATAGAGACAATACTTTATTTTTATATACATTTTACTTTAAAAAATAATAAACGATAAAACCATGTAAATAACGATTCGATTTTGAAAAAAATAAAAACTTTCTCATCTTTTTAATTTCCCGCCAATTTCTCATAAAAAAACTGCCATATCTGTCAAAATAAATGAACTTCGTCGTATAAAGTTGACAGTTGTAAAATAAAAACATAGCTGCCATGAACCGCTTCCCGCGTGCGAAGGGTTCATGGTCAAGGAGTAAAGCTTTATTAAGGCGTTTTTACATGAGCGGTTGAACAATAATATTATTTTTTTTATAACCCAGGCCTTTGACAGACTTTACCAGTAGTCAGAAGCTTGAAAGTTTAACAACCAGTCTTACCGAGGGGTATCGTGTTTTAAGTAACTGTGTTGTGGAGGTCCGATAGGCAGTCGCACCATGTAAAATACTGGTATTCAGCTGCATCCGATGAGACTGGAAATCGAATCCAAGGTAGTTGATAGAAAGGCTAGACTGATGTTGAGTTAGAGTTAGTTACATATTTTAACTGTGGTTCAGTTGCCGTAAAACTGTAGCAGACAAAAATTAATTAGTAATTTAATCGTTTTAATTAATATACCTACATCAAATCACGCCTTTTTTCTATAGGATTAGGCAGAGACATAAAGAGCGTCACTTGGTACGATCCTTACAAACTTTTCTCCTTACATTTTTTAATTATTGCAATGATATGATATCACTAATGTAAACAGGCCGTAACTTTTCTTATATAAAATAAGATGGCAGTATAAAGATCCGTAATTATTGATTTTAATTTCCTTCATTTCCGGTCAAACTCAGGGCCAACTGGCCATCTGGAAGCAACTCTATAACTTTTGGACGAATTGGGTAGTTGACTGAGTTAACGAAAAATTATTAACTTGTACTCGTAAAAGGTTCATCCAATATGCTCAAGTCATGTCATTGTTTCGTAAATAACGTTAAAATTTAAATTGTTACAGACTGAAACATTTTATTATGCACTCATTTGATCCCAATAAAACTGCGAAAATGTGACGTCACTATGTCGTAGTTCTATTTATACATAAATGTATTTTAATATATTATCATAGAGAGCATCTGAGTTGACTGGTAGTCAACTATTCTAGTACGGAAATATTAAATAAAAAATTAAATCAGTGCCTATGTGGCCCAGACCTTATTCTATCGCAAAACAAAAAAGTTGTCCAAGAAAATTAATTTCTTTTTATTTTATTCGCGCCAACAGGTTTCAAGACGAGTTCGTTCCTTTTTTTAAAGAAATTAGATTAATAGACTAGTGTTACCAGGAAACATTAATATTGTTTCTTCTTTACCTATTAATGTTATTTTAAATTAGTTCATAAACGTGATTGCTTTTGAAATCAGGGCGTGTTTTTTATCAATATTATAAATTAAGAATGAAAACATGATAATTATATTCAATGATTTTAATGTTATGACTCTGTGGCGCGGTTGGCGAGGTCGCGGGTTTGATTCCTGGGTCGTGCACATTTTTATTGGTGTTTTCTAATATAAATTAGAATAATTTTCAATAGTAGCCCGGAGTTTGGTAACGTGCCCAGTAAATGGCAATAGACTCGCTCCCTATTACATAGGACTAACATTGTTAATGGCGAAACGTGGGTGTATTTTGTACACCTCTTCCCAAATCTTCGGGTATAAAAATGTTGAAATTACTTTTTTTTAAAGACAACTCCCGCACTAAGATTAGTTCTTGCGTCGCAGGGACCTTTACAAACATACAAACAACAGACACAAAGTAGGTACCTACAACCGAAACAACACCAACAACATTTGTAGATCGCATAAATATTTGTTTCGAATCGAACCCACGACCTCCCGACGCACTAGTATTTTGGTGTGGTGACCACCTTAACTATACTACGCCACGCTTCTTTACCTAAGTAAAAAACATTTTCAGTATTTTAGAAGTAGATTGTTAGTTCGATGTCATAAAATCTAGTGTTAGGCCTAACAGGAAAACAACAAACTGCTCAGAAAACTTCCCTTCGGAACAAAAACATAAATACAAATCGTAATTAAATACTCAACATTCATTTCCATATAAAACGTGCTCCATTTTTCTTATATTATTTACCTGTTTCGTAACCCGTATAAGTCATCTTATGCATACATATTATTATCATAACAAAAGTGATTCATTTCTGAACGATATAAATACGCGGGCTCCGCCATGACAACTTACAGTTTCCCGCCAACAGCGAGTTGACTGGTGCGTTTTGAATTTCGAATTTTGATTTTCTTTTTTTTGTATCGGGCAAATTAAAAAGGATTGCAAAATTATTTTTAAACTATTTCCTATTATATAAGTATTGACAAAATTGAAATATTTTGCAATAAATAAATAGAATATACTTAAGGTAAAGCTCAGTCTTTAATTCTTTAATTTTAATTATTAACAATCATATAATTTTCAGTTGTGAAAATGAACGCCATACAAAGTAGTATCGTCTTCGCGGCGTGCATAATATTATGTAAGTATTTTACTCAAATTACCTATCTATATATACATTATGAAATATTCCTCTTATAGATTCTATTGCCAATAGTTTACTGAGAGCATACATCAAATATCTTACGATAAGGCTCTCTAGTGGTCGCGAATTATTTAATTACCTAATATCGTCGTGATTGAACTCCTATAAAAAAAGCATCCTTAAAAGCAAAAAGATTTAAAAAAACTAATTTCCAAAAAATGTCGCGTTTCATTAGTTTCTTTTAACTTTCCTCGGTTTTTAGTTTATAAAAAAAGCACTGAACTAAGTTGTCAGCGCAAAAAAATACATAATAACAAAAAGAAAATTAACCCTTTACTGTCCAACTGCTAGACTAATCTTCCACAATAAAAGAGGTTTTATGTTCAATGACTAAATATTATTGATTTTATCCAGGCGCGTCTCAACCAACCAAGCCATCATCTCTCCCGGTGCTGAAAGACCAGCCGGCTGAGGTTTTGTTCAAAGCTGATAACTACTCCACGGTACTTCTAGAATGTGTTACCGAGAGCGAAGAAAAGGATGTCAAGTGAGTATTATTATTATTATAATATTTTTAAACAAATTATATTTATTATTTACGCAAGAACATTTACAATTGGTAAAAAGTATTTCAACTGAACTAAACAATATTAATAACTACTTACTGCTGACGCCATGACGCAGTGGTTAAGACCGCTACCATTGCATCACATGGTCGTGGGTTCGATTCACAAATAACACATTTCACACGGAATAATTATTTGTGCGATCGATATGTATGTATGTATGGTAATATTATACCGATGACAATTTTACTCCATCTTTATCGATAAATAATTACAAGTTTAAGTTAAACAATTACTTTTTTATGACATGACACAATATTATATTACTTTAGGTACTCAATAGTTTCCTTAATGGTTAATCTTATGATTTTATAGATCTTAGAAAAACCAATAAATACGACGAGGAAAACTACATTGTACATACATACATACTTAAAATCACGTCTTGTTCTCATTGGGGTAGGCAGAGACCAAAGAACGTCACTTGGTACGATCCTTACAAACTTCCCTTGCTACATTCACATACATACATGTTGGCAAATAGCATACTGCTTATGGCTCTTTGGAATCAAAATTCCCACGGGAATAGAATCAACGGGATAAAGTTGTACTATACCTAAACGAAGTCGGGCCCGTCCACTAGTTAAAAAATATTATAATAACTTTATTTCACAGATACTCCTGGTTCAAAAACGGTTCACCGTTCGACTGGAAAGCGCTCGGCCATATTGCCGAACGCGAAGGAGAAGGCAGCATCATGTTCTTCAACCCTCAACCTTCAGACGAAGGTGTCTACCACTGCCAAGCGAAGACCAACTACGGAACAGCCAGTACTAGACCTATTGCGTTAAAAAAAGCATATATAGACAAGCCAGCAGCCGTAGCAACGAAAGAACACGGCCCAGTTGTCGGCAGACCTTACAAATTAGACTGTGTTATACCCAATTCGTATCCTAAACCGACAATAACTTGGAAAAAACAGTTGAAAACTGATGCCAAAGTTGCAGAAGAGATTCTGGATAGAAGAATCACTTTGTCTCCAGAAGGCACGCTTTACTTTTCTAACGTCACTAAGGAAGATGTGTCCCCGTTGCATGATTATGTGTGTGTGGCCAAACACCCTGCGGTCATTGGAGAGCTAGTTTTAGCTAAACATAATATTAAAGCTCTGATTGATGATAAGGAAGAGAATAACGGAAACCTTGTCCCTCAATATTTGAGCAAAGATATGGTTGCGAAAGTTGGTGATACGACCATGATTTACTGTATTTTTGGCGGCACGTGAGTACTTTTTTCTTCTTTTACCTTAGTTATTATTTTAGTAGTATTAGTGGTTTATAGAAAATAATTTTGTGATTTCATTACTTTGTCTGAAACTGATGTCATTTTGTGCTTTATTGTACTTCTCAGACATTTACGCCCTTATTTATAAAGGAGTCAAGACTTGCCCATTAGTCATGGCTTACTAAAAATATTTCTTTCAGTTAGAATTCATTTTTTTGTCGAATCAATACGTATCTTTAATAATCCGATTTTCCACCGCATTCCGGAGGGCTAACTTCAGAATCTTTTTACCCCCTAATTAAGTTTAGCCTTGAGTACACAAAGCTATCCAAATGTGAAGTTTTTGCATCCTTGTTGTAAGTAACTGTTTTTAAACAACTGTCAGACATTTCATCACGATGTTTTCCTTCACCGTTATAACAAGTGATCATTATTTTTAATACACACATCGCTTGGAAAAGTGAAGCCTTAGCTTTTAACGGACTATAATAAATTGAAGCAGATGCTTAAGTCACAGTTATATTTAAAAAAAATAAAACCAAAAAATTAGATTCGCTCATGAAATATATCTTCATTTATCATTCTTATAACTACATACAGTACACAAATAACGAAAACCAATAAAGTAGTTATAAGTATGCAGTTTAGTACTATGTTTACTAAACGCATATAATAATAAGTCACATTCATCACTACAAATCACTTTACAACTATTTGAAAACAATTTTTTAATTGGCAATAAAGTTGAGAATGTTTTTTTTATCATGTTTATGCTTCATTGTTTGATAAAAAAAGTTATTTTTGTTGATTATTGTATCACTGGGTAAGGGTCTCCTCCCGTAATGAAAGAGGGGTTAGGCCTTGAGTCCACCAAACTAGCTAAGTGCGGGTTAGAGACTTAGAATTTCCTGAAGAATCGTCTACGACATGCAAAGGTTTATCACGTTTTATTGTTGATTTATTTTATTGGTTCTTCTAGCAAAACATAATTAAAATTGCAGAAGAAATAGGGCACTCTGATTGCTAATTGTGACAGCTGACAATATTATGCTGCGATAACTTTTTAAATGATTGTTTAAAAAGTGACGAGTCAATGAATTTGAGAATCTAATTCCGTCTGATTTTGCATTATGACTTATTATTTTTAAATATTTACATTTTAAAGTTAACGGTTAATAATATAAAAAAAATAGAGAGCCTGAATGTCAATTTACCTATAAAAGTGTATATTTAAAAAGTATATAAGTATGTTTATCAGTTATTTGGTTACCATAGTACAAGCTCTGCTTAGTTTGAAATCAAATGACCGTGTGTGAGTTAAAAAAAAACCAGGATATTTAAAAATAAAACTACCTAATTTCTATAAACTACATTTACCTACCCATGATAAACATTATTCATAAGTAGGTATGGTATAATTCATATTCAGTCTCAACTATAACTATCTGTCTATAACTACAGCAATATGACAAAAATTAAATAATATATATTTGCACTATTTCTATACCCAGTACCCAGCCAATGAACAATTCTTTTCTCCCACAGTCCCCTAGGCTTCCCAAACTGGTACAAAGGCGACAAACTCATCGAGGGCAAGCACAGTGACCGCGTGACTGACCACAACCGTACGTCAGGCAAGAGGCTCCTCATCAAGTACACTTATATAGAAGATGAAGACACTTACACCTGCAAGGTTGACAATAAGGTCGGAGGACCCGTGTCTCATAGCATGAAGTTGACTGTAGTCAGTGAGTATTAAGATTTTTCATGATTTTTCAGCTATTACTCCGTGTTTCAACCTTTTTTTAGGGCACTAGTCCCTAATATCAATGCTGATCTCGATACAAAAGCGTCTTATTTCGCTAAACTTAAAGTGTGATGAAGCAACATAATACAATATGGGCAGGTGCGCCTTTTCATGCTGATTTCGACAATAACTTTAACTCAATTTCCACAAAAATCTTTTCAACTATCGGGGGCAGAATGTACGTTCGGTTTTGTCCATACCTATATTGTGTATCTGTATGTATTCGAAACTCGAAAAAAGCTTAGTGGATTTTAATGCAATTTTTATAAAAAGATTGAGTAGTTAATAATTTCAATATCTGTTAAGGATACAATACATAACAATCAGAACGAACATAATATTTTGAAAATTACATTGATATTTATTCAGTGAGGGAATCGAACCTAATAATCTAATGCACTATTATAGCGGACCATCTTAACCTGTAGACCACAGACGTTGACAATTTTGAATTTGACTTTCTTTAAGCCTTGATATAATATTTTTAATTTTAGGTAATTCAAAATAGAACCTATACAAATGTCAACAGCAATTCCACAACACGCAAATCTTAACTATGACTTTTTCCACAGGCGCACCGAGATTCCTCAAGAATCTGGACAAGCAATTAGACGTGAAGGATTCCAACGACATCCAAGTGCCTTGCAAAGTGACCGGCAAGCCCGAACCTAAAGTAACTTGGACTTACAACGGCAAACCTATTGAAAAATTATCTTACAAAGATGGAGTTCTGACAGTTCCTAAAGTTAATAAAGCCAGCACTGGTTATTACGGCTGCAAGGCTGAAAACGAACATGGTATTGTCTATGCCGAGACCCTAGTCAATGTGGTTTAAACATAGTTGTACCGGAGGAAGGATTAAATTAGTTGTTATGTAGGTATTTATGTAAAAATAAAAAAATAATAAAAAAGTAAATAAAAATATGAGAAAAATATTTTATGTTTTTGATTTGTGACCTTGTATTTGATTCAATTAATGAAGTTTAATAGGGAAAGTACACCAGATGGACGAGTATGTATTATAATGAGAACCCCAAAATTGCAAAGTAGGTTCCTGGTCTTCATTCCAAACATATCATTTTTGTATTGTATGTCAGTTGGAGTCGTCTGAAGAGCAAAACTTTTAAATAGAAAATAATATTTCTGTTCAACCCTATTAACGGAAACGAGCGTGATAATATAGAAAATAATATAGAAAATAAAAATATAAATTAAAATTGGCAACATTTTGTAATTTTGACACTGACATTCGTCAATGACAAGTGACAACGCGTATAACCTCTAAAAGTTTTACGAAAATTTTCAAAACAAAGTAGAAAAATATCGAAAAAGATGTATTTTCTTTATTTAATGAGTTTATTATCGTTTGGGGTGCAGGCCATATTTGTTACGCTAGCTATAGGTGAGTATTTAACAGTTTTTAAGTAGATGTTATTTTTAAAAACTCCAAAATTTCTAGAAAGACGATCTTAAAGTACTTGAAGACGCTGAAAAAATGATATTTCCTTAGATTTCTAACGAGAAACGTTGTTTAATTAAATTTTATCAGCATCTACGCAAACATTATAACATATAAAAGTCATAAACAAAGATCTTCTATGATTATTTTTTTATTTAATACGCAGTGGATTTCTTATTTACGCCTATGAATAATTGTATAATATACTTTTTTCAAATTATACATTTCAAAAGAAATAGATACAAATTAATATTGTTGACTGTTAATTACAATTTATATTTTCTGTATTGATAAAAAAGCAATATTTATTTCGATAATTTATTACTTCTGATAAAGATAAATTTTATTAAGACAGTCTCATATTTTCCTTTGTCAGTTGATACTATATAACGAATAAACATGGCGTTAGCTCTGATTAGTTATACAGTGTCTTGTCAATAACAATCAATGTATATTGGCAATTATTTATTTATCATTTTATCTTCACTCATATACAGTTACAACATTGATTGTAAGTGACAAAACACTGTATAACTAATCACAGCTTACAATCTCCTTCTGGACTCCACCACACTTTCATCAGATAATATATTTGATAGATAAAGTGATACGAAACATTAAATTATCTTTCATCATCCATTTGATAAGCTAACCAATATTTATCCAGAAGCTGTAAAACTGGCTATCAAAGCAATGATCTTTAAGATATAGTATATTTTCATGTTATTTTCAGCGGCCGGCTTGTATTACTTAGCTGAATTAGTAGAAGAGTACACTGTAATGGCCAAATATGTTATAAGTTGGCTTGTTATAGTAAGTATATGAGAATATTTCGTTTATAAAACTTTAACAGAGAAGAAAAAAAAAATTTTTTTGTTAATTTAAAAAAGACTACTATCACACTAAGAATAGCTTTTGTGTCGCGGGATCTTTTACAAACATACAAACAACGGACACAAATTACAACCAGACCTGAAACAATTATTTGTGGACCACACAAATTGTTCAGTGTGGAAATAGAACCCACACACTCACGACGCAATCGTAGCGGCGTGGCAACTTAAACCACTGTGCCACAGAGGCAGTCAATATAATAATTATTCATCATACAAATAACTTTTCCATGTGGGAATCAAACCCACGACCTTTCTACGCAACAGCGACCTTAACCACTGCGCCACGGAGACAGTAACTATTTATTTCTATTTCAGATAACAGCAGCACTACACATAGGCCTCCTAATCTTCGAAGACTTCCCGTTATACTTAAATATACTAGGTCTCATTCAACAGTGTTTGCACGGAGTCCTATTAACTGATTTTCCAGTAGTGAGAGTGTACAGTTTAACGTTTGTTACTGCGGTGGCCATGCTGATAGGACACCATTATATGGCTTTCAAGTTCTTTGGAGCGGTATATTATGGGTTTTCTGAGGTAAATATAAATAAAATAGACAACTCACACAGGGTCATTTGATTCCAAACTAAGCAGAGTTTGTACTGTAACCAAATAACTGATAAACATACTTATATACTTCAAGATACTTAACTATTACTACTATTTAATAATAATTTATATAGTATATGCTATTATTTAGTCTGTGTAATGGGTGTGTAATGCCTCGGGTTCGATTCTCGAGTCTGGCTATGTCATTTTTTAGTAGTTTTATGAATGTGTCCAATTGCGGATATGAATATTTGCTCGCTCTTCTCATAAGGCTTTCCCTCTTTTCGAGCTAGTAGTAGATTCAGTAATTGTAACGACTATCATAAGTGTCAATATAACCTAAATGAATAACCCCCGGTTTCTGAGTACATTTAGCGGTAGTTTATCTATTCAATAGCGTTTTCTTTGTATGAGTTTAAACACTATTGAATAGATAAACTGCCGCTAAATGTACCTCAGAAACCGGGGGTAAATGACTTGGTTTTGACCGCCCGATGCAAGGGAAATAACATGGCGACAATCTTAACCACTGCGCCCCGTTGTCATTACATAGAACTTGTTTTTTAATTTTCAGGTGGTCGCCTACTTCACGCTGTGTCTATGGATGGTACCGCTAGCATTGTTCGTTTCTTTATCAGCTAATGATTACGTGTTGCCCACTACTGGAGAAAAACAACCTTTACTTAGTGAGTATTGTTTGTTTATACCATCCCACTGCTGGGCAAAGATCTTCCAGAATTGTTTGTCGTATGGTTAGTGGTCAACCTAGTATCCAAAGTTGTTCAAGCCACCCTTTGACGTCGCTTAACGACTGTTATCTTAGTAGATTACAGCCGGGACCGACTTTTACGTGTCCTCCGATACACGGAGACGCCCAGTTCAAATATCACTGCGGTCAACCATCTCTGGGATGACCGCGCTAAGGTTGCTTAAGTGCTTGTTCACGTTGGAACTCGCGGGCGCGGTGGCGGGCGCGGTCGCGGGGACGTGGCGATTTGTGTTCACGTTGGCCGCCAGGCGGGCGTTTGGCTCAAACTGGCTCAAACTGGTTGATCTTACTTGACATCGCGCCCGCCACCGCTAGTTCGACGTGAACACACACGAACATCTTCACTTGTTTGATATTGGCGCGAGCGCGCCACGCGGGCCGCGCGCGACGCCGCTAGCTCGCCCGCGACTTAGACCGCGCGAACGGTTCGTACGTGAACACTTCGGTACATCGCCATATGTTTGATATTTCGCGACCGCGCCCGCCACCGCGCCCGCGAGTCAACGTGAATGAGCACTAACGCACAGGTCGTTTACCGACCGGTGAGCGCAAGTTCTGGCAATGGGCGCCTCTATCTTCCAGAATTAAGATATGCTCATAGGTAGTTGCGCTCACCGGTCGGTAAACGATCTGTGGGTTAAGCAACGTTAGCGCGGGTATCCTATAGATGGGTGGCCGGTGGTATTTGAGTTGAGTATCTCCTTGCTTAAAGACGGTCCCGGCTGTTGTCAATTAAGTGGACACTGGCCTATCCCCTCCCCTTGCCCAGCAGTGAGACATTAAAATTATGAAAATTACTGTTTATTTACTCAATATTTTTTTGTATTTTCAGGTGACAACAACGTTCTAACGGACTATCTTTCTAGAAAGTCTAAAAGATATAGTTTACTATCATTCTTTAGTTTCGCAAAAGATTCTATATTACCGCAGAGGAATAAGAAGGCGTTTTGAATGCAATATATTTTTGAAGACGCATATCCGGTTATATATCTGATAGTCAATTTGTTTGGTTGGATAGCCAATGTATATGGTCGGATAGTCGATACATTTAGGGACATTGTTGATTTATCATAATAGATAGTCGATATATCTAATTGGATAGTCAATATATCTGATGAGATAGTCGTTGGAATAGAATTTTATGGCGTATAGCCGATAGTATAGATAAAGCATCCCTAATTATATCTTACCAGATACTATCCAATATCTCAAAATATCGGATACTTAATGTTACAATTAAAATTTTCATATAGTACAAAATTGTATAGTGAAATTTACAGTAGAATAATTAGGGCCAGTGTTACGAGCTATGAATAAGTCTCAAATAACCTATTTAATAGATAAAGCGACAGCAAATCTAAATAAATATAATAAAACAGTAAAAATGGCGTGTCTGTACATTTAATATATTTACAAAAAAATCAATGAGGGGGCTTAGGAACAGAAATAGAACTAAAATCGACAAAATGTCTATTTGTCTGTATGTACGCGCTAATATATGATAAAAACAAAATATTTTATAATTCCTCTTGATAACCTAACTGAGACTTATCCAGAAGTTGTTAAACAGTAAGTATTTGTAGACCATTTGTATTGCCTTAAATTTTGTAACATTAAGTATCCGTGATAGTCAATACTCAAATCGGATAGTCACCGGATATTCGTCGTAATTAAAAATATAAATAATTTCAATATTTAATTTCTGTGCTGTTCTGTGTGTTTGTAGAAACATTTTTTTATATATTAGTTAGTTAATAAATAGAAAAAAATAGACAATATTGGAAAAATGCAATAATTGAGTGTTCGTAGTTAAAGCTAGGCAAATACTCGAGTGTAGTTTGATATGTTGGCCGACAAGTTGGACAACATGTTTGCTGACAATTTTGTTGGGGAACATGTTCGGTCTTTGTTGGACTAATTTGATTACTTTCGTTAGTCTTTTTAAGATTACATACAAATTATAGTTTTTTAACTTTTACAAGATATTTTTCAGTGAATTTGATTATTTTACAAAGTTTATGCATATAAAGATCTGGAAAATATAAAATTTGCGACTTAGTCACTTTGTTTGAAGTTGGACAACATGTTGGATCCAAATATTGTTGGACAACTTGTCGGTTAACAATATATCAAGTTCCCGCGAGTCCATAAAGATGCTATATTTATAGTAAAATAAAGAAAAAATACTGCCCCATATGTATTTAAATAAAGCTTATTTAAAAACATGAAATAATTAATTAAATTACTCAGATAAAAGACGATACTTATTTATTTACTGTTTTTGCCAACCACACGGGATAAAGAATGTAACCAAAGCTTCATGGTTTCAAAACATTTTTATTTGAATAAATTACTATAAAGTTCGAATCATCATGGCTTAGCCTTTCTTCCAAACTGTTGGAGTCGGCTTCCAGTCTCACCGGATGCAGCTGAATACCTGTGTTTTACATGGAGCGACTGTCTATCTGACCTCCACAACACAGTTACCTGGGATTTAACACGATACCCTTCGGTAAGACTGGTTGTCAGACTGACAAGCTTCTGACTATTGTTAACGACTGCCAAAGATCTTCGAAATTGACAGCCGGGACCCACAATTTAACGTGCCTTCCGAAACACGGAGGAACTCGATATGTATAAGATGGTCACCCATCGAAACAATACGTGTCACTTCGAACGCAATCCAAACGGGGAATGAACTTGTTCGCAAAATGGCGGACCAAATGTTGTCAAATACTGTAATGGCTGCTTTCGTGAACCACGAAACACACATCGACGGTCCGCTTGTTTACGTTTTTTATCTCGTTTGGTTGGCCTTACTATAATAAACTGGTTGTAAGCTGTGATTAGTTATACAGTGTTTTGTCACTTACAATCAATGTTGTAACTGTATATGAGTGAAATACACTGTGTAACTAATCACAGCTTACAACACGTTTATTAGTAAGATAGTATGTCTTTGACGCTTCTAGTCAATTTAAGACGGAAATGTAGATATCTATTTAACATAAAGAAGCTTAGATACTAAATTTATTACATAAAGCTTATAGAACTATGTTCACGCTAGAATTATAGTTGCAGTAGTTAGAAAAGTCCTGTAACCTATTAGGTCGGGGAATAAGTCTTTTCGCATTATAGTATGTATGAACTTGTAATAAAATATTGTCTCTACACAAAAAAGCTCGATATTTGGGTACCTCACGAGCTCACTGAAAGAAACCTAATGAACCGTGTACTCATTTGTGATTCTTGAAGCCAAAGAGATTTATTACAAGTTCATACTTACATACTATAATGCGAAAAGACTTACCCCGACCTAATATTTAAGTTTGTGGACGTGAATATAGCAACAAGCCAAGATAATTAGATACTTGAGAGTAGAATTTTGATTGCCTCCTTGGCGCAGTGGTTTCAGTCGCCATGCTGTTACCAATGCATCGGGAGGTCGTGGGTTCGATTCCCACACGGAACAATTTGTGTGATCCATAAGTTAGTGTTGACCACCAACCATACGATAAGAAGAAAGGATTTACGTCTCGCTTTCTGCACAGCGGCTTGTTGCTATATTCAGGCACATAAAGTAAAATGTAGCGTATGATTTCAATAGAAAGTTTTGATATTTTGAAACTAGAGGGCGTTAAAGTCTATCCATTTTAACTCATAATTATTTATTTTTATAATTAAGATAGCTAATTATTGACCGGGTGATTTGTTCTTAGTATATAAGATGTATATAAACGTATTTATATATTTTTACCTTTCGGAGTGATAATAAAGTATTTTAAGAAGGTTTGCAGTTTTATTTTGACATTTAAATGAGCCTGAAATAATGATCACTTGTTATAACGGTGAAGGAAAACATCGTGATGAAACATTGCATGTCTGGGAGTTGTTTAACACAGTTCTTGAAGGTATGTAAAGTCTCTACTTTGTCAGCGTGGTGGACTCAAGGCCTCATTATGACAAAAGACCCATGTCCTTCAAGAACAGTGTTAAATCTCTTTCATGGGGTTTACTATAATTTAAAGAAAGTCAGCCTGCGACCACGGCGAGTGCAACCTGCGCCGAAACGTCAGGCATCCTAAGGTAAAATGCGTGTTCGCGTTAATGCCCGTATTCTATTATACATTAAATATGCATTGAGAGAGTTTAAAAATTATGTTCGCACAAAATGTAAGTTGATTCTTACCATGATTTTATTCATTTCCGAGCTTAGTTTGAATGAAATTTGAGTCTTCTAAACCTACTCATCTCGATAAAGTTCGCAACCAACACTTCGATTAATACACATACATAATTAATAGGAATCGAGCATCGATGTTGTAACAAAACTAAGGATTAACGAAACATTGTAGGTCTACAGGCATGCAAGGTTTCGGCAAGCTTGTATTGAGAAATATTCTTATCTAGCTTATGAAACACTAATAGTATTTTCCCCATTACCAGAAAATTCTGCAAATTATTATAAATTAAGTGAAGTGCAGCGACATTTTAAGTTTTCTATAAAGAAATATCATCGGACAACTCACACACGGTCATTTGATTCCAAACTAAGCAGAGCTTGTACTATGATAACCAAATAACTGATAAACATACTTACTTATACAGGGTTATTTGTAAAATTCTAAGAATCTATCACTAGATAGCTAATATCCTCGCGGGACAAGATAGGTAACATCATAAGCAACAACTTTTATTCTATGAGTTCAGACATAACTCAATACATGAAATAGAAACTGTTTTGTAACTTAATTTAAATCTTATGATTTTACTCTCTTTGCTACATAATTATTTAGTTAAAAGGAATTTGAAAGCTAAAATTGTTTAGTCTTTTCGTTTCTTCCAACTGTCTTGGAGTTGGCTTCCAGTCTCACCAGATGCAACTAAATACCAGTATTTTACATAGAGCAACTGCCTATCTGACCTCCACAACCCAGTTACCAGGGTAGAGTCATTCGGGTCAAGTGTGCGCACTTTCACCTTTGGGACCACATTGTGAATTAGAACAGTGTAATCAGTAAAATAAAAGTAACATATCAAAATAAACATTTATTAAACTACAATTTGGAAGACAAACTAAATCTGTAAGTATATTAGTTTTCATTCAAACAGACAAAAACAACTGAAAGTCGGAATGCGATCACTTGACCCGTGTTGTGGGTAAGTGTGCGCACAGCTATGGGGTAAATAGACGCACTTGGGGCAAGTGAACGCATTGGTTAATTTGACCGAAATTAATGATATTAATTAAATTATTTCACCAAAATTATCTAGCCTTTGAAGTAAATTTAATGAAAATTAACCAGAACCAAACATCTTCTTCTCAGAAAATCCAAACACAAAACCAACAAAACTACTTGAACATTCTAGGTATAAATAGAAAAAAAAAATAATCAAATGAAATAATTTGTACTGTTTCTGGCTTAAACCGACCTATTGAAGATGCAGCTACGTTTAATTTAAGTCTTTTGCGAAGACATAACTCGCTTATACCAATTGCTTTACTTTTACCCTGTTCAATTAGAGCTTTTGCTTTAGCGATTTGTTTTAACAGTCGCAAGTTCAGGTTTTTTTCTAATATAATTTCGAAGCATGGCGCTACACTAAAACAAATAAGTAAATAAGAGTTTATTTGGTACAAAAATTATATAAATTTATTATTATCTATAAGAATCCGGGCAAGTGTGCGCGTGCGCCCACTTACCCGCGCACACTTTCCCGCAGGCCCCAAAATTGAATATAAGAACCGCTGAGTCCAAAGTAATGAATATAACTTTATATCACGCTTACAAATTTCAACAACAATAACCATTTAATTAAAAAAACATGACTTTCCTGGTGTTGCTTTACAATCTTGTGTGTCAGAATGTTTTCCAAACAATAAGAAAGACACAATCAAATGGCCTAAAACAGTTTTTTGCGAATAAATAAACAACAAAGCGTGGTGCGGCGCACTGACATGTCGCGACTAGTTCACGTCACTTGCAGCTACGATTGACCAAAACAGTCACCCCCGCCCCCTCACCCCGATCAGAGATATAGGCCCCGCGCTCACTTACCCACTGCGAACAGTTACCCCGAATGACTCTAATACTACGATACCCTTCGGTAAGACTGGTTGTCAGACTTTCAAGCTTCTGACTACTGTTAACGACTGTCAAAGATCTTTGAAAATTACAACCGTGAATCACAATGTAACGTGCCTTCCGAAACACGGAGGCACTCGATATGTATAAGATGGTCACCCATCCACATAACAACCTCGACAAGCGTAGCTTAACCTCAAAGATCGATCTGCGCGGCCGTTATTACTTAGTTACGAGCTCCCTTAAACTTAAAATAATATTAAAGTAACAATACCTTATTAGTAGCCCGTTTTGTCTTCCGTTTCTTCCTTGGTCACATGCTGACTGATGTAGCTGCCAATCGTCTTCTTGCGGCGCGAGTTTCAACGCCTACCCTCACATTTTCACTCTTTTCAAATTGTTTCAAAATGCGGGTACTTCAACACACAACACTAATAATGTCCACTACACTGTGTTTATAATCGCTTCATACTTTACCAGGCTTAGGACTGGCTTATTGTTGTATTAAAAACAAATAATTAACTAAATACATTGATAAATACGACTACGGTAGATTATAAAGGACATATAGCGTGTACGCATTATAACGACTGACTGGCGACTAAATAAATATGTCAACTGTCAAGTTGAAGGCGCTCCCGCCCCACCCCTAACCCCTTACGTCACAGGCGCCGACGCGACGTTTGATTAGACTTGCTCAACTATCTATGGTTAAGTAATTCATATCCATACTTAATATTATAAATGCGAAAGTAACTCTGTCTGTCTGCTACTCAATCACGCCTGAACTACTGAACCAATTTGCATGAAATTTGGTATGGAGATATTTTGATACCCGAGAAAGGACATAGGCTATATACCATCACGCTACGACCAAAAAGAGCAGAGTACCAGTAAAAAATGTAACAAAAACGAGGAAAATTTTGATCTATTCTTTCCTATGTGACGCAAGCGAAGTTGCACGTGTCAGCTAGTAAATAATATCATTGTACAACTCACACACGGTCAATTGATTCCAAACTAAGCTGAGCTTGTAGTATGGTAACCAAATAACTGATAAACATACTTATATACTTCTTAATACATACTTATATAGATAAATTAACAATGGAACAGATATTTTTGCTCATATATTATTCAGATAAAGATATTTTGTCCCGGCTGGGATTGGAAACCACCACACGCGGCGTACAGTTATTGCGGCGAGGTGACCACGTTAACCACTGCGCCAAACGTGCTTTCAGCGTCAGGGATTCGATTCCCAGGATCATAATACAATAAAATTTATGTGACCAACAAGATTTTCGGGTTCAGAATAATCACGATAATACTGCATAGTTATAACATAACTTTTTATTAACAAATCGTAATTAAGGACAATTGTAAGGAAACATTTACCTTTATTCATAAAAAAACTAATAAGTAAGTACTGAATATTATCTATTCTGTTATTAAAATCTTAATATACTTTTTAACGTTTCGAAAGAGATACAAACATGCACCTATGTAGTATGTAGTATTCGTATAGACAAAAACGGCACAAATTTTCAAATTTATAATACCTACTAGGTAGTATTTACTTTTGAAATCTTCTCAGGATGGCTACTCTTCATATGAACGACTAAATTCTTTCTCCATCTATAACACTTACTGCAAAACTTACAATCAAATGGTTTAGCATCACTATGCGTAACGGAATGACGTTTCAGTTCCTGAAAATCAAACAATTTCAAGCCACAGACTTCACAAGTTACCGGCCTATCCTTTAAATGGGTTAGAGACTTATGCCTTAACAATTTACTCTTTAAAATAAAGATTTTAGGACACAAATCGCATTTAAATTGGTACTTTTTGTCATCGTGTACTGTAGCCAAATGCAATGCTTTTAAATAACGACTAGATAAAACCATAGAGCAAATATGACACTTCAATTTTTCCGTATTGTGAATTTCTTCGCAATGTTTCAAAAGCGCATGTTTTGAGGGTAAATTAATATCGCAATAATTACAGTTTACAGAGTGAGAATGCACATTTGCCTTATGTAGTTCTATAGAATCTCTATATCTGAATCTTTTACCGCAAACATCACAGACATATTTGATTGACCTTGTGTGAAATTCACTTAAATGGCGGAGTAGCTGCGAGAAAAAAATATAATTTTCACCGCATTCCAAACATTGTAACTTATCATCTGTCAATTTAAACAAATGAAACTGTTTTCTGAACAACGCTTTATCAAATTTTAAATTATGATGTAATAAGTGATCTATAAAATTGTCGAAATTTTCAAAAGTCACGCAACATTTTTTGCAAGAAATATCCGAGACGTCCCATTTTATTCTGGAGCCAACCCCACGTTTTTTCAGCTTCAAAATCTTTTGTACATCATTATTATTATGGGTTTTTGTATGTATTTTAAGTGTAGATATATTTGGGAATATATTATCGCAATAATAACACATGTAGCTGCTATTTCGAAACCATCTGAAAGGCATAATGGTGGAATAATCTAGAAGGATAGCTACTAGTCTTCTGAGTTTTGCCCAAACGTCTGGAATTGTCGCAATCTGAATGAGATTGGATGCCATTTTTTCATCTGAAATGAAAAAATCTCTGGTCAGGGATTGTGAGTCGATTTACACACGTAATATAATCTTAAAGGGCAATTTTGTCAGTTGGATAATGATGTTCTTCAAAAAGGTCAGGTATTACTCGTAACCGGCGGTCCTGTATGACAACATGTATATGAATGTAAATGAAGCAAGGGATGTTTGTAAGGATCGTACCAAGTGACGTTCTTTCGTCTCTGGCTACCCGTATTTTAAGAAAAGGCGTGATTTTAAGAATGTGTTTTATGATGAGCAAGAGTCTTCTCCCGGAATGACGAAAAGGTAAGGCCAAATCCACCACGCTGACATAATGCCGGTTGGAGAGTTTCCCTTTCTCTAATAAGTTAATGCGTTTAGTATTGTTCGTCAAATATAAATCCTATACTTTCTCATTTGCACTTACGTACCAGCTCTACTCCGTTTGAAATCAAATGATCGCGATACTTATTTTATCATAGAAAACGAATAAATATAAAGCTTAATAATTTCACAACAGCATTTATTATTAAATAACATAAAAACAATTCAATGAGTCCTCATATGTATCAACAAAGTTCTCTTCCTTCGAAAAGTTTTGTCACAAAATTCACAAATGTACGGCTTTGTTTCATCATGGCACACTTTATGGCGGTTCAAAGCGTCCACGTTGAAGGCCTTATGGCCGCAGACCTCACACGTACAATTCTTCTCTTTAAAATGCACACGCATTTTATGCTGTACATACTTATTATTCCTTGTAAAAATCTTTGCACATAACTCGCAAACGATTTGATAACTTTTGCAATCGTGAACCAGCGCCATATGACGTTTTTTCAAATATCTATTTCCTAACACTTCAGGGCATAATGGACATTTTAATTTGTCTTTCCTATGTACATTTTCTATATGATTCGCTAAAGAATACTGAGTAGGAAACGTCATATTACAATCTTTGCACGATTTGATACCATGAATTTGTTTCACGTGATTTTCTAAGTTCGTTTTGGCAACGAATCCTTGACCACATATTTCGCATAAGAAATGGTCTGTATGGTATTTATGCTTGTGTAATAATAGTGGGCCGAAGAACCTAAAATATTGTCCACAATCTAAGCAATGCATTGCATCATCAGATAAAGAAAAACAATCGAAAAATTGCGATGTTTCCTTGTCAATAAAAATTCCATGTAAAGCGCCAAGATGGCGGATATACTCTTTGAAATTAGCAATTTGATTTTGACATCTCGAGCACCATAGATCAGAAACGTCAATTTTTATTCTACTTTTTCTGTAAAATGTTCTTAAAATAATTTCTTTTATATTTATTTCTGTGTGTTGGGAATCCGTGTGCTGTTTTAATTTAGAACTTTCTATGAACAAAGATCGGCAGAAAAAGCACATGTATTTGCTTTTGTGCCATCGAAAAGGTAATATAGTGGTACTTTGAAAGATAATTGGTAATATCGTTGCCAGTTGTTCCTTGCGCCGTTCTTCTATTATTTTGCTGTTCGATCGTTCTGAAATAAGAAAATACCGTTTACTGATAGTTCTATTACGCAACATACATAGGTACATATATAATACCTGTTATACTCGAAAGTGTAGGCAGAGGTTTGCAAAGTATTCTCTCTGCTTAGTTTTTAATCAGATGACCGTTTATTTCTTAAGTATTTTTCGATACTGAAGTTTATAGTTGAATAAAACAATTTAAAAAAAGTCTAACTTATTTTATTGTACTTACAAAATACTTTTAAATGAGCAACCGTGTTACACATGTATTGCCCATAATGACAAGCAAATATTATGGCCGAATTTATAAAAATATTTCAATAAATTAAATCAGTTTACGTGTTGCCAAACAACTTGAACGATTTCACTTCATCATAATGAACAATATATATATATTTTTTTCTTTTTTTTAAAGACAACTCCCGCATTAAGATTAGCTTTTAAGTCGCGGAGACTGTTACAAACATACAAACAACGGGCACAAAGAACAACCAGACTCGAAACAATTATTTGTGGATCGCACAAATAATTGTTACATGTGGGAATTCAACCCACGACCTTCAGACGCAATGGTAGCGTTTGCGACCTAAACCACTGCGCCACGGAGGTAGTCATATTTTATTCGACTTGTAAAGTATTGCAGGACGCGACGTCGAGGACTACTTATAGTGCTTCGATCGCTCGATTGTTAGAACAGTCAACCGAGAGTTCTCTGCACTGTGTCTACGTTCAGTTTGATAACACATACTTGTGTTCAAGTTGTTTGACAACATACTGTCCCACTGACGAGTTAAAAAGAGGGGCCAGGAGTTTGTTGGCAGCTCTTCTCATTGGCCCTACCTTCTGAACTGGCGGTAAATTCACTCTCTGTATCATTGACTATCATAAGTGTCAGCACTTGACCTAAATGAATAAATGATTTGATTTTGATGGGCACGAGTCTCTTTAAAAATCAAGAGTTTAGACTTAAACAAACACATTGATCAGGACTTTATATTCCTTCAAGACCTGCGGGCATATTAGGTTTCTCAGTTGACAACAAGCGTACAGTAAACTGATGGTCACTATTCAGTACATTGCTGCTTTGACGTAACGTGTTAATCACTGTAATCTAAAGGAGTAAACAATGTACATCATAGTGACTTTCAATTAGTTGTCAACTGAGATAAGTGACAGCCCTGGTTAACAACTGTCAGACATGTCATTCATCACGATGTTTTCCTTCACCGTTATAACAAGTGATCATTATTTCTAATACACACATCACTTAAAGTTAGTAGTCGGCTAGTTTATGGCTATAGATACTTTTAGTAAATATAATTATAGTTCAACAACTTAGTAGAGATCCTTGCCATTTATAAATCTATATTTTATAAATTATTCTTGATATTTTAAAAAGAAAATTTGCTGTAACAAACAGGCCACCGTCAGCTGCATAAGCTGAGTCACTAATGTCGAACGCGTAACGCGGAACCTTGTATACAAGACTCTCTACTGAGTTGTCGTACTATAAGATGTTATTCATAATTATATAGAATAACTTTTAGTAAATTCACATTGTATCTAATGTGGATGCCAAATGAGATCATGTTCTTCAAATAATTTAAATTAATTTAGTAAGTAAATCCATAACTACAAATTATGAGATAAAAATCCATTATGGCATTTGTCTGTTCTATAAATAAATTAAAACCTAGTAAACGTATTTAAATTTACACACAAAATTTCATCTAAATCGGTCCAGCCGTTTGAGAGTTACAGAAACATACCTACATACAAACATACATTACATCACGCTTGTTCTATCCGGAGGTGTAGGGTAGAAATACATCCACGTTTCGCCATCTATACTAATATTATAAAGCTGAAGAGTTTGTTTGTTTGTTTCAACGCGCTAATCTCAGGAACTACTGGTCTGATTTGAAAAATTCTTTCAGTGTTAGATAGCCCAGTTATCGAGGAAGGTTATAGGTTATATAATATCACGCTAAAGTCATTAGAAGTAGCATCGAAAAATGTTACAAAAACGGGGGAAATTTTGACTCATTCTCAGTGACGCAAGCGAAGTTGCGCGGGTCAGCTAGTTAACAATACGTTACGAAAAATAGGGTACGACTATCAGTTACTTTTTCCCCAACCGAATATTTAAGTTAAGATTATTATAGAGTTTTGTTCATATTGTTTTGTATCGCACTTCCGTGCTTTTTCACAGGACTATTTACAAACCCAGGAGTACTAATAGGACGTACTATAACTCCTGTATAACCCACTTCACTGGGATTTCCGTGCTCATCCCGAACCGTCTTTACAATAGGCCCCATAATTTGCAATTGTTTAGTTGAAGCAGTCACAACCGGACCGAGAGGCTTGTCATGCGTTTTAACATGACGATGCAAAGCATTCTGTCTAGGAAACCTTTTAAAACATATACTACACTCAAATGGTTTATTCGTACTATGTTTAATTTTATGTAGTTGTAATAATTTACGTTCAAAAAACCGATCGCCGCAAATATTACAAATGTAGTTCTTCTCTTTCAAATGAACACGTTTCGTGTGTCTTACTAACATATGGTTGTATCTGAAACTCTTATCACATTTGTCACATTTGAACTCTTGGATATAGTAATCATGTTCTTTAGCCATATGCGTCTCTTTTTGAATAACACTGCCTAAGATTTTACCGCAAATTTTGCATTTTATGTTCTCTGGATCGTGCGAACGTTTTATATGAGCAGCTCGGAGATGTTCGCCAAAAAATGTCTTGCCGCAAATTTGGCAGTCGAAACTCTCGTTTTTGTGTATATGAGCCGAATGATGATTCAAACCTTGACTAGTAGTAAAATGTATACCACAAGATTCACAAATAAATCTCCTTTTAACATGTTCTCTATGAAGGTGTAAGTACAACGTTTTGAAAAACGGAAACTCTTTATCGCAATACAGACATTTGAACTCGTCATCTTTTAATTTCATTTTTATTATATTATCCAAGTTATCTGTGACTATTCTATTATGTTTCCTCAAATGGAAGACTAGATCTTTCAGTTCTATAAATTTCGCAGGACACAGTTTGCATTTAAGATCGGTACAGTCAATTTTCACTAGTAAATTTTTCCGGCAGACATTTTTGTTGACTGTCTGTTTAATCTGCCGTGCTGTTTCGTTCTTGTGGTTTATAAAAGTGTGTGAACGGAGTTCGGACGCGTAGTAAAAGTTAATATTGCAATAAAAACATCTGTATGTGTTTCCGTTTTTCCTAAATGGCATAGCTGTGGTCGTTTCTATAATGTCCGTGATCAAACGACGCGTGTGTCGTCTCTCTTCGTCTCGTATGGGATCCTCTTCGGCTGAAATGTAGAAATATTAGGTGTGTATCTAGTTGTACAATATGAAACGACTATTATACACTATGCAGCGAGTTTGGCTCAAAAATACATGCATAATATAATGTCTATTTGATATAATGTACCTTGAAAAAAAATAGTTTTTTAACCTGTTACTGACCCAATGCTGGGCAAGGGTCTCCTCCCGTAATAAGGGAGGGGTTAGGCTTTGAGTCCACCACGCTAGCCAAGTGTGAGTTGGGTATTTTGCATGCTCTTAACAAATGTCTTTTTCATCACTATATTTTCATTCACCGTTAGAGTAAGTGATAATTAATTCTATTTTATACACACGTTAAGAAAAGTCAAAAATTTTATTAATAAAAACATACCACAAAGTAAAATAATTTCTAAGTTATTGTTAAAATAGAGAGAGATTTATTTTTTCGCTAAATATTAGGTATATGGGACTAACATTGTTAATGGCGAAACGTGTTTTATACACCCCTGCCTACTTATCTACTCCTTCGGGTCTAACAGACATGGCGTTATATTCACATCAGTTAACCTATCTAATAGATAATGACTGTCTATATTCTAACTGATTAACTAACTGACACTTTATAAGACGTATACACTTTATAAGATAACCAGTAATTATCTTTGGACACTTAAAATTAATAAATTCAATGCTTTACTGTCCCACTGCTGGGCAAGGGTCTCTTTTCTGAGTTATAAGGGGCTAGGCCTTGAGTCCACCACGCTGGCCAATTAGCCACTTTATTTAACATACATATACATACATACATACATACACATTCAAAAATCACGTTTTTCTTCCATGTAGACAGTGACTAGAACCACTTGGTACGATCCTTACAAACTTCACATGTTGTCATACAGGACCGCCGGTTACGAGTAGCTCTTGACTTAGCAAGACATCACCGATATGATCTATGTATATCATTCTTTGGCGTCCCCTCCCGGCGTTTCCATTTACAACACAGTAAATTTTCCTTAAAATTAAATTTAACCCATATTAATGTCCCACTGCTGCAAGGGTCTCCTTCCGAAATTAGTGAGGGGTTAGGCCTTGAGTTCACCATGCTAGCCAAGTGGGGCTTTACATACCTTCAAGAACTGTTCTAAAGAACTCTCAGGCATGCAAGGTTGCATCACGATGGTTTCCTTCACCGTTGGAACAAGTAATTATTTCTAATACACACATAACTTGGAAAGTCATTGGTGTGTTGCCTCGAGTTCCAACCTGCAACCTTGCGTGAAAGGTATCAACTTATATCACTCGACTATCACTGCTCTCACTACACGTCTTCATTTACTTTATCTGATAAAAACGGGTTGTCAATTCCTCCTTTTTGATGTACATTCTTAATATGTTTCATCATAGTCTTTTTATCTTTATACGCTTTGTCACAAACGGTACACTGAAACTTCCTTTCTTCTATATGCACAGATTTATGCATGTCCAAAGAACACCACTGCACGAACGATTTGCCGCAAACTTGACAGACGTACCGTCGATCGTTATTGTGGATTCTCATGTGCAATTTTAATGCTTCTTTCCTCGCAAACCTGCTGTTGCACGTCTCACATTCAAACGGTTTAGTACCAAGATGACTGACTTTATGCAAATTTAAATAATGAGTATCGAAGAAAACTTTTCCGCAGATATCGCAAGTGACATTTTTTTCCCTATAATGTACGTTTTTTATATGCCTTGTTAATGTAGGTTTTGAAGCAAATTGTTTTGAACAAAAGTCACATTCGAAACCTTTACAGTGGACTGTCTTAAGATGGTTATCTCTGAGTAATTTAGATTCGAATCTCATGTCACATAAGTAACAAGGTTTACAACTACCAATTTCGTGTTTCAATAACTCTGTTTGGTTCGCATATGTACCGCCACAATTTTGACAAGTGACGTGTGTTGCTGTTTTAACGTGGTCTAAAAGATCCTCAAAAATGTCGAACTCCTTCCGACAAGAATCGCATTGTATTATTTTATCCGTCAATTTGAAACTTAAAACGTTATCGAAAATCTCTTTAGGTATAACTTCATCATGTTTCCTTTCAAAATGGAGGCACAAATCGTCCAAGTCTTTGATCTCTTGATCACAGTTTCTACAGTAAAAAAATTGTATGTCTATAAGTAATTTTTCTGCAATGTCAAATTCAGACCATATTCTTAAGCATTCGATAAAATCTATCACTCTGTGTTCAATGTCATTATGTTCTCTGAACATATATATGTTCTTAAACGTACTATCACAGTAAAAACACAGGTATATTTCGTCTTTCCTCCTAAACGGAACGGCTGTGGATTTCTGCAGTATTGTGATTAAATAAGACTTTATCTTTGAGCTATCCATCTTTGGTTTTAGGATGTAATGTTCCGTAATTGTCACTGGTCCGTCTGAAAAGCGAAAAAAAAAGGTTTCATGTAGTTTTCTTCTTAATAAAGAAGTCCATTTGCCTGTCTTGGCTTATAGGAGTCGGTAGAATTATTTGTAAAATAAAAATTGTTGGCAGTGGTAAAGACATACATATTTGAAACTGTAACACATAAAAAACGCATTTTTCCCATAAGGGAAAGCAGAGACCAAAATACACTACTTGGTACGATCCTTACAAACTTCCCTTGCCTCATTCACATCCATACATGTTGTCATACAGGACCGCCGGTTACGAGTACCACCTGACCTTTTTACAAGACATCACCGATATAATTTGTGTATGTCTTTCTAGAACGTCCCCTCCCAGCGTTTCCATTTACGGATCTAATTTTAATCATGCGGCATCTGCAGATTAGTTGGTACTTAAGTTGCTAGATTACGATAAGTTAGGTCATAAATAAAAGGCACATGAAATCACATTTATACTCTATTTCAGTTAATTTACCGTACTTACATACATTTCGACTGAAAACCGATATGGTTTAGACACCTATACATACATTATATAAATATATACTATTGCCCGATTTCTGAGGCACATTTAGCGGTAGTTTATCTATGCAAACTGTCATGTTTATATGAGCTTAAACGCTATTGAATAGATAAACTACCGCTAAATGTAGGTACCTCAGAAACCGTTGAAAAATGCGTATTTAAAATTATAAAATTACATTACATAATTTTTATACTTGCATATTTATTATATAATAGATTACGGGAATTAACGCGAACACGCATTTCTCAGTCAGCCTGCGACCACGGCGAGTGCAACCTGCGCCGAAACGTCAGGCATTTCAAGGTAAAATGCGTGTTCGCGTTAATTCCCGTATTCTATTATACATTACATTAATATAGTTATTTTAAAGCTAAAGAGATATTTTCTTCTCCAATCTCGGAAACTACTAGTCTTATTTGAAAAGGAACCTTGCCTTTAACAACTCTTTTACGATAGTCAACAATCAAAGGAAGCAGACTATTTACCATAAAATCAAATACTCATAGTTTATTTTTCAAATACGGTACAGTAGTTTCGGAGATTTACCCCTAACAAAATGAACTAACAAAATCGCAATTCTCTCTTATTAATTGTACACATTTGTATCTACAGATACATACATAAATTAAATCTTGCCTTATGCCCATTAGATGTAGGCAGAGACAGAAAAAACCACTTGCTACGATCCTTACAAACATAACAAATATATTTGTGCTTCTAATACCTTATTCTACAATTATTGTGCGATAACAAACTGCATTTGTGTATGCGACTGAAGCAGCCTTGAGTTCGAATCCCATGTCAAAAAGTTATCTCTGTCATTAGGAAGTTGAGATTGTAGACCTCCGTGCCTCGGAGAGCACGTAAAGCAGTCCTGCGTCTGACCTCTCACTGGTCGTGTTCGTCACACCGGACTATGAGAGTGATGTAATAGAGAGTGTACCTGTGTATTGTACACACGACACTATAAACAAACTCCTTTATAGTTCTAATGGAACTGGCCGAAGTAGCCACTTTAAACTATAGTCTCACTTAATATACTATAATATTATATAATAGACTATAGTTTAAGAAAAGAAGAGCCTTAGCATGCACGCGTTATCTTTATTAAATTTAAGAATTCTGTGTATTTCAAAACAAAGTATCTGTATCAAACAGGCCACCGTCAGCTGTATAAGCCGAGTCACTGATGTTATAAATTGGGTAGTTGACTGGGTTAACGAAAAATTATTAAACTTGTACTCGTAAAAGTTTCATCTAAAATACTCAAGCTTTGTTATTTTCGTAAATAATTTTGAAATTGTAATAAATTATAGACTGAAACATTTTATTAGACACTCATTTGATACCAACGACAATACGAAACTGACCTAAAAACTGTATTTCTATACTAAAATGTTTTTGACGTTTCATAAAGAGTAGCTAATTTGACTGGTAGTCAAGTACCTAATTCAGAATTTTGAATACCTCTGACAGTCGCAAACCAATACTCTCTACTAAGTTATTTGACTGAAAATTCTGACTGAATATCCGTTAGAAGGACATTACTGTGCCACATAAGGGTTTTCATAATGCAATACAGGGCCTTGAGGATTCTTATGCATCCTAGCAATATGTGCTTTCATAATCTTTTTAGTAGTAAACGCTTTATCACACGAATCACACTTAAAATTCTTTTCCCCACTATGCTTATACATATGGTTTTTTAAACGATTGCTGCTGAAGGCTTTCCATCCACATTCCACACAAATATGATCACGCACTTTCAAATGAGTATCTCGTAAATGAGTCATCATCATACTACGAAACACAAACGTTTTAGGACAATGCAGACATTTGATTTCTTGCCGATTTTTGTGCTCAGACGCCATATGCCGTGACCGTTTATAATGACTCTGAAAAGTCTGGGAACAGACTAAACATTTGTATTTCTTATCCAAATCGTGTTGATTTTTCTGATGAGTACGCAGTTTGGATTTGGTTTCGAACTTTTCGCCACATTCTGGGCAAAGGAGACCTGTATTTTCGTGCACCGTTTTCACATGAAGTCGTAGTAAAGTTGAATCTTTGAAATGCTGCCCGCAAACCTCACATAGAATAGGCGAAGTACCTTTATGCTCCCTATTAGTATGATAAAGAAGTGGTCCGAAAGTATAAAACGTAGCACCACAAGTCACACAGCTGACGGAAAACGTATCCAATTTGAAAGCGACCATACAAATGCCTATATTCTTATTGTATTCGACGCCATGTTTGTCCACCAAATGGTCTATTAGATCGTACAAATCATTGATTTCTTCTGGACATAATTTGCAAGATATGTTTGACACATCGATGTAGACGACAGACTCCCAGTAATTGTTCATTGCTTGTTCTTTAATCAGGTCTGAGGTATGTTCTGCTTGGTGTTCCTTCAATTCAGCCGCTTGTTGGAATATTTCGTAGCAATAGAAACATCTATAGGAGCTTTTTAACCATCGGAAAGGCATGACCGTGGATTTAACTAAGACCTGTATAACGTTGTCTCTCATTATCTGTCGTTTTTCCTTCGAAGTTAGTGTTTTTGGACATGGTGGGGGGGTGATAAAGTCTTCTTCTGGTTCTGTGTTCTTTGCCTGGCTGCCCCTAGGTTCTCCTGTAAGTAAAACAGGTGGTTTAAACTAGAGGCAGCCATTTTCATGCAATTATAAATAAAATCAGCCAAGTGCGATTCGAACTCGTGCGCGAAATGTTCCATATCATCCATATTTTTCAAGCTTATTAATAAATACATATGAGATGAATATTAAAAGAGTATCCTTGTTGCCGCTAAGCATATTTAGAGGAGGGGGGGGGGGGGGGGTTACACACAATGAAGTTGTATTGTATGGAACCCCCTTTAAATATTTATGATCCGGTTTTTAACATTCAGGCGCAGAACCCTTAAAAAAATACTATAAGGATGTAAGTGAAGCAAGAGAAGTTTGTAAGGATCGTACGATTCGAACCAAGTGGCGTTATATGGTCTCTGCCAACCTATGGGAAGGAGGCATGATTTTATGTATATAACTATGTATGTGTATCTAGTAGAAAAAAAATGCATATTGATAAAATTGTTTATTGAAATAATAAATATAAATATTTAGATTAAAAGTCGGTTGAACTACTCAGAAGTAAACCGTTAAGCGACTTGCATGAAAAATCTGTCTCATAACTCCTTATCTACAGGTAGTAACACTAGCAGTATAATCAACTCATACAGTCAATGCAAAATTATAATATTACTACGGTATCGTGACATTTAAAATATTCACCGCGAATCAGGGATAGATTAGATAAAAACGAAGATTAGATCTTTCTTGGGCCACTTTCTTCTCTAATCTTCCCCAACATGATCCTGCAATTCATGACTCTTCAACGCATCGAAACTAGTAAAACCTTTTCTACAAATTCGACAAACTCGCCCCGAAACGCCTGAATGCACTTTCATATGGACTCTTAAGTTACTAGACCGGCGGAACATCCTCTCACAAATACTACAACAGTAATCTTTTACTCCATAATGCTTTCTTTTATGTAAGGTCACTAACCATTTGATCCCCGCCTTATAGTCGCACAAATCGCATTCATACTTTAAATTAGAATGCTGTGTTTGATAATGCATCACCATCGCTCCCTTCGTGGTACAAACCTTAGGGCAATGCTCGCACTTAATTTTATACTTTTCAACATTATGCACATTACCTAAATGGACTTTTAATTGATACGAATTCTCGAACTTAGCACTGCATAGATTACAATGGTAAAACTTCGAAAAACCGTGAAATCTTTGCTTGTGTTTTTCCAAATGGTTGGAAATACGAAATGTTTTGCCACAAATTGTACATCTGTAGCCTATATGCGTATTATTTATGTGCCTTTTGAGGCGTATCTGATTGATGAAGCTCAACCCGCAGATTTGGCAGACAGACGAATGGTCCACATGGTCTCGATGCATATGCCAGATCATGGACGTAAAATTATCATATACGTTATCGCAAAGAACGCATTTCATCAAATCATTATTTAGCTTGAAAGGGAACACGCATTCCCCTGCATTGAATTCGAAATTTTCTTCGTGGACCAGCATAATATGGGATATAAGTTCTTTCAAATCGTCGATTGGTGTATTCGGACACATTTTACAAGCAATTCCTTCGATATCAACTTTGATTGGAACATCTTTGGAGATAATTCTTTTAGGAATAAAGGTTTTTAAGTCAACAATATGTTTTTTTGTGTGTTCTTTGAGTACGTCGCAGTCCTTCATGGATTTTTTGCAGTAAAAACACTTGTATCCTTGCGTGTGCCAATGGAAAGGTGTCACTTTCCCATAGTGAAGGACTAGGAGAATGTTTCTTCGTATTTTTGTGAGTCGTTCAAGGTAGGATTCTTCTTCTGTTCGGGTTTTTCGGCCTGCAAAGAGAAGAGTCTGTTTACGCTTCTCTTTTGCGATGTGTAGTAAAAAATAATATTAAATATGGTACCATATATACATGTCGTTTCTTATCAGAAGGTGAAGGTAGAGTTGTATGAAACATTTCGTTTAAGTTTTATGTAATAGGGGCGCAAGCTTATTGACATATACTACGATAGTTACAAAGCTCTGGGCTACCGTTGAGAAATAATCTAATATAAATTAGAAAAGACCAATAGTACGTTGCCTCTCCCGGGGAGTCGAACCCAAGGTCTTACTATCACTCTGATACACTACCGATCACACCACAGAAACTTGCGCTGCAAGTAGCTTGCCTAAACATCGCACGACTTTTGAGCTAACTCGAAATGAGCATGCTGATTATTATCAATTTTCCACAACCGTACTAGCTAGCAATTGCCCAATAGTGGTATGCTTTCGTGCTAGTTTCGAGCATATTGTATTTTGCGCTACTTACTTTAGGTTATAGGCAAGTTAAAGAAATAATAATATTCAAAAGTACTTAAGTATTTTTATTTACTTTTAATTGAGTACAAAATACATGATGGATACGTCTATGTATCTTTAATTTTACAGTATTATTATTTACATGACTATAGTATAGATAAATCATGATAAGGCTTTCTACTAAGTTATTGGACTGTACTATACTTTCGACCGACCTAAGCCACCAAGGTCAGCGTAGAAAGAAAGCCTTAGGCAAGGTTCATATCTGACGGAACATACGTCGCGTATTATTACGCGCAACGCCAGAACAGACAAATGTATAGAAAAACACTCGACCGTTCACACTCAACCGATGATGCGTCGGTGCGAAGCCCATACAAATTAAGTTACGCCCGACGCATCTTCCGTCAGATATGAACCTTCCCTAAAGCCCAATGCAAACTACATTATTATCTAAGTTATGCAATGTTTTGTCTTACAATTACTTACTTACAATTTTTGTAAATTTATATGAATAAATCATATACATTTTCAAAAATTGTAAGTGACAAAACACTGTATAACTAATCAGATCCCCAACCCGCACTTTGCCAGGGTGGTGGACTGTAGGCCTAACCCCCTCCCCCTTGTTTGGGAGGAGACCCTTGCCTTGCAGCAACGGGTTAAAAAAAGACACTAATCAGAGCTTACACCACGTTTAAATTATAAGACATATTATTATAGCCTTTTTAATGAACGCATATCTATACGATCTTTATCACACAAACTTAAAGAAACACCATAATCTTTTGGTTACAAATATATTATTTACAGACACTATCTATGTAAAAATCTATATCATTCATTTTGAATAATTCAAGGCAATAAAATTATAGTCTCATTTTAGATATTGAGCAACATTTAATGAGAATCATAGCCCCGTTTTCACTACCTCTGTATAAGTGCTAGATAGCTTAGCTAGTGGAATAACTAACATAAATTGAGTAGTTGACTGTTAACGAAAAATTATTAAACTTGTACTCGTAAAAGGTTCATCTAAAATGCTCAGACTATGTCATTTTTTCGTAAATAATGTTGAACTTGTAATTATTACAGACTGAAACATTTTATTAGGCACTCATTTGATAGCAAGGAAAATACGAAACTGTGACCTCACAAACCGTACTTCTATACTAAAATGTGTTTTTGACATTTCATAAAGAGTAGTTGATTTGACTGGTAGTCAACTACCCTATTCCCGCACTTTATCTTACGGATTGTTAGATCTATTATCAATATTACATTTAAACCTTCTGCCGTATCAGAAAGTACCAATGATATGAAACTCACCAACCGACATACGCAACTGACATCAGTGTAAGAGAAATTGAAGCCTTACTTTAAAATTAGATCACCGTGTGTGAGTCCAAACATATTTATTAAGTCTATTCTACCTAACTATACAATTCATCATTGTCCGAACAATCTTCAATATATTCCCCCCCTTCCCCATAGTACTGATCAGCTCCTACCACAGGCAAGTCTTCATCTCTCAACCACTGGTGAATTATAGTCGACGTCCCATTAGTCGCATCTACCACTATACAAAGACCATCGTTAGCGGACGACTGTTCAATATTAGATACTGTTGCTTCTCCATTATATTCTGCTTCATTTTCTGGTAAATCATCTTGTGTTTTTATATCATTTTCTTCGTTTATACAACCTTCGTCTTTTGCAGAGGAAGGCTGTTCGTTTAATCATTGAATGTACTGGCCAGCCACTTGGGTCTCCAGTTCGTCTTGTATAATCTCCATTTGTACCATCTCATTGTCATCGATTTCATCAATTCTGGATTCCTCAAACTGACTATGTCTGTTTCGTAGATGCATTTTTAAATTCGTCTGATGTGCAAACGCTTTATTGCAGACAGAGCATACGAATTCTTTTTCCCTAGTGTGTAGAACAGAATGGGAGTTCAAATTACTGCGCTTGGAGAATTTCTTACCACAGACGGAACATACGAACTTTTTATCACCGTTGTGTTTCACCATATGTAATTTAACGTCGTAAGAACCGAAAAATTTGTCCCCACAAACCTCACATTCAACATTTTTCTCCCTCAAATGCACTCTTCTCATATGCCGCGACATTATAGACTCCTGTGGATAAACTTTCGGGCAATAAGGACATTTGATTTTTAGCTCTTCGACGCCATGAACGTTTGCTAAATGTAGTTTCTTCAAATATGGAGATTTGAAAGTCTCTGGGCAGTGGGGACATGTGGACAAATTTACCAAATGCACGTTCTTTTCGTGTAGAATCTTTTTGGATAATGTCGCAAGACTAATACCGCAGTACTCACAAGTATAGCCTCCTTCTCTATGATAGTATCTGTAGTGCATTTTCAAATGATTCTCTCCTTGGAAACTGGTTCCACAAACATCACACATGTAGTGATGAGATAGATGATGTTTATTTGCATGTCGTAATAGGTACTCAAAGAAAACGAATTTCATGTTACAAGTGGGACAGGTGGGTTGGTCTTTATCTAATTTGAAAGGTAGTAAGCAGTTGGGTACGCTCACATCGTACTCAGCATCGTGAGCGATGATCAAATGATGTATCAATTCTTCTAAGCTCGTTACAGCTTGGGGACAAAGTTTGCAGGAGATTCCAGTAACATCAATTTTTATTGCAGCGTCTTTATTCCTATTATTTTTTGTTCTATCGAAGACAACAAGTTCTAGATTGGCAAATTGGTGTACATTTGCTGTATGCTGTCGTAACAAACTTGGATCTTTGGTCGTTTCATTGCAGTAAAAGCATCTGTATTTTCCCTTGTGCCACATAAAAGGTGTAACATTACTATATTGTAGTACATATTCCACATTACGTCTCTTTAACACAAGCTTACGTGCGATCTCCATTTTCTTATATTTGTCCTCCACAGTATCGAATTTTGAACCTGAAAATAAATTTTCAGCTTTACTTTTCTTTCTTTTCCCTTTTCTCTCCAGATTTCTGTTTTGGAATTTTTTGCTGATCGCGAAGTGGTATATTGGTAAATATATTTAAGTGTTAGATGGTAAAGAGTTTCCTATGTTATATATGTTTTTCTGTATGGGTAGGTATTAGGTTTTTAGAGGCTTATTAAGACTGGCAGCAGTGTAACCTGCGCCGAAACGACAATCAATCCTAAGTAAATAAAGTACATAGCATGTTTATGTTAAATTCTGTGTGACAGATACATAGTATACGAGAGAATTTTCTAACATTTTACGATTTATTTTGGTTAGGCATTATCGATCCACAAATACCTACTATCGCATCGAATTATTTCTAAAGTTACATGAATAGCCCGATCGGCACAAGCCGAATAAATGCCGTAATAGCTATAAGTCTGTTTTGTTGTTCAATTAATACTGCCGAACCGAATATGTGTGTAGCAAAGAATATGTTTTAAATGCACTGATAAAGATAGTAGAATAGCATGTTGAATTTATTTCGTAAGGGAATTAAATAATCTATATAATTAAAATGATCTTTTTTTTACTCCCGCACTAAGAATTGCTCTTGTGTCGCGAGGATTCTCTTTAAGGTAAACATGGGTCATAGGAATTCGAAGAGAAACTTCAAAATTAAAATACTCGATATTATATTTTATACCATTAATAATTATAATATAAATGTACGAGATTATCACATTTCTACATAGTCCAATATTAAATACATTTTTTTATATAGACAAGAGCTTAGATAACACATTTTTATAGCAAAAACTATTAAAAATAATTATAATAAGTCTCGAGCAGGGTTGAAGTCGGCTGGTTGTAAAAACATTAGACAAATCTCTGTTGAGATAAAAGAATTTGTGCCGACCACACGTGGGATAAGGATAAGACAAATAATAATACCGGTAGAACGGGGTTACTTTAAAATTGAATGAGTTAATTTGAAATGCTATAATCTTATTCATAGCTATATTTAGTACCAAGAACCGGAAAACTGAACTCATCGCAAAATTTCTATTGTCAAACTAGCTGACCCGGCAAACGTTGTTTTGCCACATAAATGTAAAAAATAATAGTGTAGGGGTCTGAAAAATAGATGTTGGCCGATTCTCAGACCTACTCAATATGCTCACAAAATTTCATGAGAATCGTTCAAGCCGCTTCGGAGGAGTACGGTAACTAACATTGTGACATGGAAATTTTAAATATAAGATTTACTCCAAATTTTCATAAAGTAACCCTATTCTACGGTAATAAATTATAAACTAATATAAGATCAGCTACCTTATAATACATTTCAAAGTATTCATTTTTGTAAATAAAAAAAACCGAGGCGGAAATAATTTTAAATATATCACTGGGGATTATGCGATTATATTTATATACTTATTTAATTAATATATTATTTTAAATACGTCTAATAAAATCTTAAAATATTACATCTTGAACTACTTAAAATGTGAACAAACCACAGTGATTTTCTATGTATCGGAGCTACTGAAGATGGTTTCAGACTATACTATTGTGCTATATAGTAAAGCAGAGGGCCGAAATGCTGTACTATATAGCATTCACATTATGGGATATTATCGCAAGCATTTGTAGTATACAGCTAGCTCAATTAATTTTGTTCTTTGGCGATCTTTGAATAATGTGTACCGTTGGACAGCACACATCACGATCGACTAAATGGATTTAATGTCAGCGCATATCGATCTCTGAGGTTAAGCTACGCTTGCCGAGGTTGATCTGTGGATGGGTGACCATATTATACATTTCGAGTTCCTCCGTGTTTCGGAAGGCCCCCTAAATTGTGGGTCCCGGCTGTCATTTCCATAGATCTTTGACAGTCGTTACATACATTATAGCGTAATCTGAAACCAGCTTTATACAGCTAACGGTGGCCTGTTTGATATAACTACTTTATTTTGGAAATACACACATTTTTTTACCTTAAAACTACGATACACGAGTATTCTTTAAATAGGTGCCAGCCTAACGTATACTGTATAAACATTATCGAGATCATTCTTATAAATAAACAGGTTTTCAACTCACATAAAGATCATTATCTTTCCTATACATATACAGGGTGTCCCAAAACTCAACGATAATCCGAGACAGGATGAAAGGCCAAGTCATACCGGCTATAGGAAAAATAAGAAAAAAATTCCATATCACTTAGTTCAGCAATAATAGACACTTTTCAAAAAAGTTGAAATTCCACACCCTTGGTCGCATTTTCAAGTCCTGTGATCACCAATGTTACAATTTCGCTGTGTTTTTTTGAATTTTGTGATCTTAATTAAATATGCTATTAATCGTATAACAAATTAATGCACAAAAAATTGTTAATTTAATTAAAAAAGTTAAGTTTTAGTGAGTCATCTTTCTCAAAAATATCGTTAGTCAACTTTGACGCTTCATACTGAAAAAAAAAAGTACTAGACTACCCTTGGCAAGTTATTTCAAAAGTTGGCGCATTTAATCAAAATTTCAAAATAGTATAACACTTGCCACTTTTCTTGCCATTAAAAATGTTATTTTTATTTGAACGAAGAGTATCCCCGCAAATGGATCGGACGCAGTGGTACAATTTTATGGCATCCTCGTTCAACCGATCTAAATCTAGTAGATATTTTTTACTGGGAATGCATAAAAGATTAAGTCTTTTCAAAATCAATACAAAATCTATCAGAACTTCGCCAGAAAATTGACACAGCGTCAGAAGAAATAAATGCAAGGAATTTTGCTTGACCGGTGCAAAGGTCTTTTGTAAGGCGCTGCAGAGCCTGAATTCATGCTAGAGGAAAACAATTCGGAATTACTTTAGTTTAAGGAGAATAATTAAATAAGATCGATGGTTCGTTCATTGTTTTTTTTTAATTATTATAACCTATTATGTTTATTACATTAAATATTTGTTATGGACTGACTCAATTACATCTTTACTGAAAATAATTGCTTTCCTCTGGCACGAATACAGGCTCTGCAACGACGTACAAAAGATTTTTTCAGTCTGTGTCAATTTTCTGGCGAAGTTCTGATAGATTTTGTATTGATTTCGAATAAACTTTTTCTTTTATGCATTCCCAGTAAAAAATATCTACTGGATTTAGATCGGGAGAACAAGGAAGCCATAAAATTGTACCACTGCGTCCGATCCATTTGCGGGGATACTCTTCGTTCAAATAAAAATAACGTTTTTAATGGCAAGAAAAGTGGCAAGTGTTATACTATTTTGAAATCTTGATTTAATGCGCCAACTTTTGAAATATCTTGCCAAGGGTAGTGTAGTACATTTTTTTTTCAGTATGAAGCGTCAAAGTTGACTAACGATATTTTTGAGAAAGATGACTCACTAAAACTTAACTTTTTTTATTAAATTAACAATGTTTTGTGCAGTAATTTGTTATACGATTAATAGCATATTTAATTAAGATCACGAAATTCAAAAAAACACAGCGAAATTGTAACATTGGTGATCACAGGACTTGAAAATGCGACCAAGGGTGTGGAATTTCAACTTTTTTGAAAAGTGTCTATTATCGCTGAACTAAGTGATATGGAATTTTTTTCTTATTTTTCCTATAGCCGGTATGTCTTGGCCTTTCATCCTGTCTCGGATTATCGTTGAGTTTTGGGACACCCTGTATATGTTACTGTAAAAGCCCGGACTGTGGTAAATCCTAAGATTTTCCGGTATATCCTAAGATTTACCAACTCTCAATGGTAAAAGTCCGAACAATCCTTTTATTTCGAACTTTTACCCCTATTCACTTGGTAAATCTTAGGATATACCTCAAGGGCAGGTAAATGTAGGTAATATAAAATAATTTTATAGTTATAAAGAAGGAGTTTTGGGCAAACCGACAAGGGTAGGTTAGGTTAGAAGGCTGAGGTGGGAGCGAGCGAAGCGAAGCTCCCACCTCAGCCTTCGTGGTTATTTTTTTTTAAACCACCCAGAAGGAGGAGCCCCGCGAAGCGGGGTTCCGGCGACATCTTCAAACTCTCATTATAACTATATTACGGCATATAATTATATCCCTAGCAATATCATTATATTACGGCTCAAACACATGATAATCAACTTTTACCGTGTCGTTATGTAAATCCTAACATTTGCCAATTAAATGGTGGTAAAAGTTCGAAATAAAAGAACGTTCGGACTTTTACCATTGAGAGTTGGTAAATCTTAGGTTTTACCGGAAAATCTTAGGATATACCACAGTTCGGGCTTTTACAGTAACATATATAAAATCACGCCTTTTCCAATAGGCAGAGAGCAGAGAACGTCACTTGGTACGATCCTTACAAACTTCCCTTGCTTCATTCACATCCATACATCCTGTCATCTTATATACGCAAAAATCAAGCCCTTTTCCCATAGACGAAAGTAGAGACTAAATAACGTCACTTGGTACGATCCTTACAAACTTGCCTTGCCTCTTTCACATACATACATGTTGTCATACAGGACCGCCGGTTACGCATTTGAGTTTAAGTATACGATATCATGGTATAAGCAGTGTTTTATAAGCCTCTTACAGCAATTTTTCTATAATACAAATATGTACTTAAAATAGTCTATTATAAAGGTAAATGAATATAAATACGGTCACTACACAGATGGGTAGGTACTTAATTTGTAAATATGCCAATTTGAGTTTAGCCATTATATAACGTCTAGTCTCAATAACATAACTTGAAATAGAAATAGGCATATCAAAATTAAAGGTCTTTTAACCCAAATTCAATTCTTTAAACAAGAAAAAACCCTAGACCTTAGCAATTGTATTTGCTACCACTGCGCCAGAAAGACATTCAAATTTTTAGCTACCAAAAGATCAATTTATCTCTCCTGAAAGATTCGTTATTGAAACGACCGTAGCTGCAATACCAAGCCAAACGCTTCTATTATATGCAAAAATACAGCCATCAAGAAAACCTTTTCTCAAATCTGCAACTGTACATGGCCATATTTTTTATGCATCTCCATATGCGAAGCCAGATTACTTTTCCTCAAAAAGTCTTTCCCGCAAACCGTACAGCAAAACTTTCTATCGCCTTCGTGTTTAACCATATGCATCCTCAACAAATAATTATCGAAAAATTTCTCATTGCAAATTGAACAGGGTACATTTTTCTCCTTCAAATGAGTCCTTCTTATATGGTCTTTCATAAAGGAGTTTCTCGTGAACATTTTATCGCAGTAATCACACTTATGACCTATATTATGCATTTTTATCATGTGTTTTTGCTTATGATACTGGGAAGTGAAAGATTCTGGGCATTTCGTGCACTTGTGTTCTTTCGCGTTGTGCGTTTTCGCTCTGTGTCTCGCTAAACACCATTGGTTCTTGTATTTAACGCCGCAGATATCACATTCACACGATCCTGTATGTGAATAAGTTATATGTACGTTCAAATTCGCCGCGTTTCTGAAGCTACGGCCGCAGAAATCGCAAATTCTGTTATTATTACTATGTTCTGCGTTGACGTGCCTTAGTAATATGCCGAAATATCTAAAGATCTTATCCGGGCAGATGGGACAAGGCATGTTATCCTTTATAATTCTAAAAGGCTCTAAACAACCGGTTATAGACTTGTCGTAGTTAGCTTTATGTTCACTTATTAAATGGTCGATTAAAACGTCTAAATCCGACATCGGTAAGCAACAAACTTTGCAAGCTAGATCAGAGATATCAATTTTAACAGTAATCCTTTCCCCTTTACATTTCTTCATGCATTTTTGCTTCAATTCGCAAACTGGGTGTTCATTGTCCGTATGCTCTCTCAACTCGTCGAAATCTAGAAATTTCTTTGAGCAATAAAAGCAGGAGTACTTTGAAAAGAATTTAAAAGGTACTGCGGTCGACATGTTTAAAACACATTGTATATTTTGCCGAATTTGCAATATATTCTGCTTCTTTTTCGGTTCCAGAGTGTCTTCTGTTAAAAATTCGGGTTGTGCTTGAGAAATGATTTTTACTTTACACTTACTTATGTGCTGTCTTAAACCTATAGATGAATGGAACTCTTTGGAACAGTAACTACATTTAATATTAGATTCATCTTGTGGATGAGAAACTTGTATATGTTTCTGCAAAAGGGACATTGAAGCAAATTTAGAATTGCAGTTTTTACATTGACGAAAATGCGTGTTATTTTGATGTCGTCTCAAAGATTGTAATGTGTCGAAAGTTTTAAGGCATAGATCGCAAGGGTAGCCGCCTTCGCGATGATAGTTCCTTATATGCAACGCTAAGTCTCTTTTTTTATTCACACGTCCTCCACAATAGTAGCAAATAAAACAATTTTGCGGATGCATATTATTCACATGGGATACTAAATAACCGAAATAAGAGAACTGTTCTTCGCACAAAAGGCATTTAAAGTCAACCAACCGGTATTCTTGAAAGGGTATTTCGACCTCCTTGTCGTACTCCAAATGATGTTTTCCTATCAAATGATCGATTATTTCTTCAAATCGATTAAAAGGTTCGTTGCAAATCTCGCAAATGATTTCCGATACATCGATTTTTATCTCGATATTGTTACCTTTGATTAGTTTAAGTGAATAATCTTTAGTATTGCACAGACCGTGGGACTTAGTATGCTTTCTGAATTCTGGATAATCTGGGTAACTTTTGCCGCAATAAAAGCAAAGATATTTGCCTCGCCATTTGAACGGTATTATAGTAGTATTGTTGAATATAGTTTTGAGATTTTTCCTTCGCCTCTCAGAGGTACACCTTGCGAACGGCACAGGCATTTCATCTGTAAACAAATATTTTCTTGCTGTAATCTTCATTCGGTCTTTGTTCGCTCCAGTTTTTTTGTTAGTCGTCTTATTGATATGGTTATATATTTCTACTACATACAATTATATCACGCCTTTTCCCAAAGAAGAAGGCAGGGAATAAAGAACGTCACTTGGTACGATCCTTACAAACTTCCCTTGCCTCATTCACATCCATACATCTTGTCATACAGCACCGACTGTTATAGTTCTGCTATTACAATTTAAAATCACACTCTTCCGTACTCATCACGACTTTAATAGACGTCAAATTATTTAAGCTCTAATATACATACATAATTTTCAAAGCTGCCAGCCAACTTAGAGGGCAGAATCATCGAGAATAGAAAAACTTCTAACCTATTTTAATAGGTAGTAATAGTTGATCAATAACAGTGATTAACCCCCGGTTTCTGAGGTACATTTAGCGGTAGTTTATCTATTCAACAGCGTTTAAACTCGTATAAAAAAAAACGCTATTGGATAAATAAACTACCTTTAAATGTACCTCAGAAACCGGGAATAAATCAAGTCAGTTATTATCCTTAAATAACAAACTATCTGGCTCATACATCGACGATTGCTAGTGTACAGAAATCAGATCAAATAATTTAGTTTAATAAAGCTAGACTAGATACAGACATCAATATAGGAATTAAGACTAGAAGAATAACCCCCGGTTTCTGAGGTACATTTAGCGGTAGTTTATCTATTCCATAGCGTTTAAACTCATATATATAAAAGCGCTATTGAAAAGATCAACTACCGCTAAATGTTCGAAAAAAATTGATCGACCAACTGTTCGTGCTAGAGCTATTGGCCAAAAACAAGAAAAAAAAAACAATTTTCAATGCAATCTTTTAGACTGCAAAGGTCGTATATCAAATAGTCCTATTAACTCTTGTAACCGGATTATCATAGAACAAAGGTATAACTGGTAAGAAACTATCGCGGAAACTGTTCAGGAAATCGAAACGGGCGCCTATAACATCATTGACGAAACTCGAAGTGTACACTATCATCAAAATAATGTACAGCAGAAGGATTAAATGCTAGGTAATCCCAGCTTGATTCGCGTTCCTAACATGAGAGGCAATATGGGCCCTCAAATTCCTCTTCCAAAGGAACTTTTTATTACAAATATCGCAATGGAAATTCCTTTCCCCAACGTGCTTAATCATGTGCATCTTCAACCGTTGCCTGTCGAAGAAACTCTCGGTACAAATTCTACATTTCACGTTTTTCTCTTTCAAATGCACACGTCTTATATGATTGACCATGAACGAGTATTTGATAAAAGCTTTGTCGCAATATGAACATTTGTGACCGCCGCCGTGTGACAAAAGCATGTGGCGTTGCATCCAGTATTGAGTTGTAAACTTCTCATTGCATTCCAGACACTTGAACATTTTTATCCCATGGTCTTTGCCAAGATGAGATTTCAAATTGACGTAAGTAGGGAATATCATGTCGCATTGATTGCATTCGAACTTATTATTCGAAACTGAGTGGTATCTTATCGTATGAGCGCGAAGATTCGGATCAGTTCTGAAAGACTGACCGCAGAAAACGCAAATATATTTATTTCCCGTATGACTTTTGCTTACGTGTTTTAATAGCAAACCGAAATAGCGGTACACCTCATCGCAGAGAGGGCAAGGATAGTTATTCTTGATCAATTTGAAAGGTTGTAGATGGTCCTCAATAGTGATATTGCACTGGATCTTATGTTCAGTAGTTAAATGTTGAACGAGACTGTTCAAATCGTCTACAGTTTCAAGGCATAACTTGCAAGACAAGTTCGAAGTGTCAATTTTGATTTTAACACCGTCGTATCGGTTTCGCATCTTCATACTCTTATCCCCAACTTCACATTGTGGGTGCTCCATAATCGTATGTTCTTTCAAACCGTCACAATGTGTGAAATCTCTAGTGCAATAGAAACAGCGAAATTTGCTCATGAAGAATTTGAAAGGCATTGCAGTCGACATGTTGATGATCGTAGCAATACTTGTTCTTAAATCTTTGGTGGCTATTTTCTTATCTTCATCATCAACGACAATCGTTTCCAAGCTTTCCTTTTTGATAGTACATTTCGGGGCGTGACGCAAGACTGCCTGCTTCGTGCTCAAAATTTGATGGCAAACTCCGCATTGGACTTCATCCGACGTATGATCGTCTTTCATATGTTTTAACCTTTTTAAATCAGACGAGAAAGTTTGCAAACAGATGTTGCAAGTTGATTGGTGAGCGTGTAACCTGTGGTGTTGCAGAACAACATTAGTTTCGAAGCTCTCGCCACATCGCACACATGGGTAGCTCTGCCGATGATAGTTCCTTACGTGAGTGCATAAATCTCGCTTCTTGTTGAAGATTTGCTTGCATTCGCCGCAAGAGAAGCATTCACTAGGATGACTGCTGTTCATATGAATGACTAATTTCGCAAAGTAATCGAACTTTTTGTCGCAAACCATGCATTCGAGATCCGCAAGCTTGTAAGTCGTTAGCATGAGCTTAGCGTTCTTATTATAATGTATATCATGTTTAATCATCAAATGGTTGATAATATCGTCTAAATTTGTGAAGGAATAAGAGCAAATTCTACAGCCAATGTACGAAACGTCCAGTTTAATTTCTGTATCAGCAGATTTGACTAGTTTTATAGCCCTGTCTTCGTCTGAACAGAGGCCGTGACGTTGCGTGTGCTTTATAAGGCGTTTGTAGCAGTCGAAATCGAGGCCGCAGTAAAAACAAAGATATTTTCCTCGCCATTTAAACGGTACAAGTGTGGTATGGTTGAATAGCGTTACCAGATTCTCCCTCCGATAGAAATTAGCACTTCGCTTTGGTGCCTCCCTATGCGGTCCTGAAAAGAAATTCTCTTTTGTATTTTCAGGAAACATAGATTGTGCAAGGAGGTGAACTCGGCCCTTTCTGTTCTATTGCATGCTTATTTCGGTGTTACGAAAATAAAATATTTAACACAACACTTATTTTAAGACTAAAGTTTTATATTTACTTATGAATTATCGTATAAATATCGTTAAAGAGAGTAAGAAATCAAAAAAAATAAGTGTGTTTTATAATTCCTTACGACTACAAATTTAAACATTAGTAGTGTAGTGACCGATTTATAGGAGACTAAACCACGATAAGTACGGATTAAGAAGCAGTTGCAATAAACGATCCCTCTTTCAATAGAAACCCTAGCAAGTACTTAACTTAAAACCTAGGAATTTAGGTTTCTTCAGACATCTCAATATATACAGTTAAGATAAGCTTATTTAGTAAATATGAAAAGTTGCCTAGCATAATTTAGTTGCCTAGATTTTCTTATTTATAAATCATGTTGCTTACAACTAACCAATAGTATCCTACTATCTGGACATTAATATTGAACTCCATCGTTTATCTTAAAAATAATAATTACACACATAGATTTGGCATTTCTATTTACATTCATACAAACATAAAATCACGCCTTCTTACAGGCCGAGACGAAAGAACACCACTTTGTACGATCCTTACAAACTTCCCTTGCAACACATCCATACATCTTGTCATACAGGACCGCCGGTTAAGAGTACTACGGACCTTTATTCAGAAATATTTCTAATACTAACACAAGTTATATAGCAACAGGATTCAAATGCTTATTATGCCTAGCCATATGCGTCCTCAAACTTTTTCTCCAGAAAAATCTTTCCCCGCAAATATCACAGTGAAAATTCTTCTCCCCACTATGCTTAACCATATGTCTTCTTAGTAAAATATTATTAAAGAACTTCATATTGCATATAGAACATTCAACATTTTTCTCTTTCAAATGAGTCCTTCTAACATGATCACGCATGAACGAATTTCTAGTAAACAGTTTCCCACAATACGAACATTTGTGACCGCAGTCGTGGGCTTCTATTAAATGTTTCTGTCTCAAATATTGGGTAGCAAAACTTTCAGGACATTTCGGACATTTCGCAGCCTTAACACCATGGTTCCTGGCCATATGCATGTACAATCTCGAAGGTATATTGCATTCAGCTCCACAAATATTGCACTTAAAACGACCATCTCGATGATGCCTCCATATATGCACGCGTAAATTCTGATCGCGGCGAAAAGTTTGACCACAGTAGACGCATATAATATTATTATTAGTATGTTTCTTGTTCATATGTTTGAGCAAAGTGCCGAAGAATCGGAAAACTTCTGCCGGACAGTTAGGGCAGACCATGTGGTCTTTTATCAGCCTGTAAGGTTGAAGGCAAGTAGTAATCGATTTGTCGTAATTAGCATTGTGTTTGGTTATCAAATGATCGAGTAGGTTTTCGAGATCTGTCATAGATTCAAAGCAAATTTTACAAGCGAGGGAAGATATATCTATTTTAACACAAGCCACCGATTCTCTGCATTTTTTTATACAGTCTTGTTTGACATCGCACACAGGATGTTCTAAAACAGTGTGTTCCCGCAACAAATCAGAATCTTGGAAATCTTTCGAGCAGTAAAAACAGTTGAACTTATTCTTATAAAAATTAAAAGGTATGGCCGTAGACATATTTATAACTATTACAATATTCTCTCTTATTTGTTTGACACTAGGTCTTTTGACGGGATCTTCGTAATTTTGATCCAAATCCATAGCAATTAGGTCTTCTTTTTTAATTTTCACGTCAATGTCTAGCAAATTTTCCGCTTTGCATTTTCTGCTGTGCATTTTTAAGCCTTGTTTTGTATGGAATTCTTTGAAACAATTATCGCATTGTAAAGACCCATCGTCCGGATGTTCTAACTCCATGTGTTTTTGCTTCAAAGCAGCCGACGGTAACTTCAAATCGCACACACTACATCTAGTTAAATGTCTATTATTTCTATGTTTCCTCAAAATGTTTAACGAACTAAATATTTGGGGGCACATATCGCAACAGTACCCGCCTTCGCGATGATAATTCTTTATATGAGAAAACAAATCTCTTTTTTTGTTAAATTTTTGATTACATTTATCGCATATAAGGCAATTTTTCGGATGGTTCGTGTTTACATGTGATACTAGATAACCGAAATACGTGAATTTCTCTTCGCAAATCATACAACTAAGATCTATAAGTCTATATTCTTCTATAGCCATATCTACAGTTCTATCGTACTCCAAATTATGTTTAACAAATAAATGACTGACGATCTCTTCGAAAGACGGAAACGGTTCCGAGCAGACCTCGCAAGCAATTTCCGAAACATCAATTTTTATTTCCATATTCTGCCCTCCTTTCAGAACTTTTAAAGAATAATCTCTTGTAGAACAATTCCCGTGACTTTTAGTATGCTTTCTGAGCTCAGTATATTCCGTTATATCTTTACTACAATAAAAGCACATATATTTCCCTCGCCACTTAAACGGTATAATTGTAGTGTTGTTGAACAATATTTGTAGGTTCCGCCGTCGTTTCATCGATGATGATTCATTGCCTTTGTATTTCTTCGGTTTTAAATCTGAAAAGAGATTATTCTACTGTAAATGTACCCGTATTTGAACACGTTCTAGAAAATGGCTACAGAATGACAATATTTTTATACTATCGCGGTTTGTACATATAATACTAAATTGCTAACCAGCCGGCATACTATTAACAGAATCGAATTCGATTGAATCAGATTCCAAGTAATGTCAAATCGAACTCTTAAATTCTAAACTAGCGTATAATTGAACGTTAGTTTAAAGTGAAAGTAATAATATTGTTTAATGTAGACTATTATAATTTTAAACTAGTGTTTGATTACGCGCTAGTTTGAAATTTAAAACTACGATCCGACATTTGTTCGAACCAATCGAAATAGATTTTGGACTAGATATCGTCGGGAGAACGCGTACAGAGTCGAAGTAACGTCGAATCGAACTCTTCAATTTCAAACTTAGATTTGACGTTTGCCCGCAAACCTTGAAAGGTTTGCAGGCAGCCTTTTGCTGTAAGCCTGCTAATTCAACCAGTAGTTAGCCAAGTCACAGGCTTAAAGAAGTTGCTAATCGTCGTCTCCTTGTGACAGGAGGTAGGCGAGGAAGCTTACGCCACAAGGAGACGCCGATTAGACCGTAACCGTATACCTAATTCTCATTGAGTTTAAAGACCTGTTTAGCAATTTAGTATTATATCTTTGTTATTGGGGTACATTTAAAGTTTAGCCTTGCTACAAGTAAAATTGTATTTTCAATACGTTAAGACTGTTTCTTAAATGCTATCTCATGTTTTCAAAGTTAGACGCTAGACAGGCAGCCGGCTGTAAAAATAACAGCCAAATCCCATTTTACACCATGGTTTTCAAAGAAGTAGAAGAAATTACACATGCTTTTCTACTAAAATGTCATCTTCATCAGATCTTCATAAATTTTATTTTCACGTTTAATGGATAAGCCATCTGTTAAATAAAGTGATAGTAAATGTTTTAAAACAATTGTCAAAAGCTCATCTGATAGGTTAAAGATACTTCTTAAAGAAGAGGTTACCGACGCGTAGTTTTTTAATATTATTATATGTATAATATGTATGTATAATAATATATTATTCGTAAGGTATGTTTAAATAAAACTTACTATTATAATACAAAGATATTTTATTTAAGAAAGTTTAAATATATAAGACTGTTTAATTGTGTTACAGTGAGTCAAAATAAGTATTAATAATATAATCTTATTGGACCGTAAGAATTATCAAGCAATGTCGCCAGCAAAAATAAAACAAAAAGATGATTAATTTTGCATATAAAATACGTCTAAATTCATTACCAAATTCGACAGTATTTTTGTATAAAAACTTATTTACATGGGTTTCAAGACACCAAATGTAATAATAAATAAATATAAAAGATGAAAAAGACTTTCTTTCGTTACTTTTTGTAGAGAAATAGAAGAATATTCCGTTCATCAATATCAATAAACGTTGCCACACCGTCACCACGTGAGTTAGGTGACATACATTTCAATATTAACTGCTTGGATACGTAGCCAGCGACGCCGCCATGGCGTCCTAGTGAGGCAGGGCTCTAAGACCGTATAAAAGGCTAAGTTTTAACATGACTTAAACATGACGATTCAATGATTCTAACTCAATAAAATACCGAAACTATCCATACTAATATTATAAATGCGAAAGTAACTCTGTCTGTCTGTCTGCTACTCAATCACGCCTAAACTACTGAACCAATTTGCATGAAATTTGGTATGGAGATATTTTGATACCCGAGAAAGGACAGAGGCTATAATCATCACGCTACGACCAATAGGAGCAGAGTACCAGTAAAAAATGTTACAAAAACGGGGAAAATTATGACCCATTCTTTCTTATGTGACGCAAGCGAAGTTGCACGGGTCAGCTAGTACCCAATAAACAGCCCTAGCCAACTGAAAATCTTCAAGCAGTCACTACCTCGGGATGGTGTACTTTCATATGCAACCTCATACTATTATTCTGAACAAAACCCTGACTACAAACAGAACAAATATACCTTCTATCATTACTATGTATCCTCATATGGTCTTTCAAAGTCTGTCTCCTCGCATACGACTTCTTACACACTTCACATTGATGGACCCGCTCCCCAAAATGTTTAACCATATGTTTTTGCACATGAGTTTTCGAGAAAAACTTCTGCTCGCACATAGTACAGCTGAAATTTTTCTCCCTTATATGCACCTCTTTCAAATGTACCCGCATTTTGCTCATAATTTGAAACGTTTTATCGCACACGGGACAATTGTATTCCGGTACTTTGATATCATGAAATAAACTGTGATGACGTTTTCTCTGATTGTAATTCTGAAAGGTTTCGTTGCAATAAAAACATTTGAGTAATTTATCTTTTTTATGTACTTTGCTTTCGTGATTATTTTTTTGAGTTAACGAGTCGAAAGTCTCCGAACAAACGTTGCATCGAAACTTAGAGCCGTGAGTTAGAGAATGACATCTTAATCTACCCTGAGACAAGAAAGATTTGCCGCACAATTCGCAAATGTAGTTTCCGAAATGCTCGTTCATATGCTGGTTAAGTTTGGTGAAGTACTGGAACTCTTGTTTACAAACCGCGCAATGGAAATGCTCATTCAATTTGTACGGTATAATCCCGTAGCCACATTCTTCTGTGAAAATTTTATTGTGTGTCTTCAAATGTTGTAATAAGTCTTCTAGAGTATTATAGTCGTTATTGCATATTTTACATTGTAGAGTAGAAACATCAATTTTAACTTTCTCATCTCTTCTTAAGTACGAAACGGCTGCCTTGATATTAGATTTCTTATGTTCTTTAACCGTATGTGTTTTTAACATTTCATGGTCTTTAAATGTCAAATGACAGTAGAAGCATAGATAATTTTGTCTATGCCATTTAAAAGGTATTACTGTGGTGTTCTCTATGATAATAATAGCGTTTCTCTTCATCAATTTATTTCTTTTCGTTGACGTCATCGAGGACTTACTTGGGGCCTCAGCGTCACCTAAAAATTGAAATATTTTCATTTTATTCTTCTTTTCAAGGTTCTTCCACTTCTTTCTTGTTAGTTAATACATATATAATATCACGCCTTTTTCAAATAGGTAGAGGAACCAAAGAACGTCACTTGGTACGATCCTTACAAACTTCCCTTGCTTCATTCACATCCATACATTTTGTTAGTTAATCTTAATACTAATAAAATTGTTTTAAACACGTTTGTTACTCTTCCCGCCAATACTATGAAGAAGAAACGCTAAGAGTATGTGTCCTACTGATGCCTTTGTTCAGTGACCGGTAAACGATCTGTAAGATAGCCATCCTTGACGCAGTCATTCTATAGATCAGTGGCTCCCAACCAGTGGTCCCGAAAGATTTTAAAATTTTCAACATGACTATTAGATACACTTTATTTTTAATATACTGGTAATATACATAATGGTCCCTGCTAACAAGAATAATATAAAAGTGGTCCCGGACTAAGAAAATGTCGGGAACCCCTGCTATAGATGGATACCCGCTTAGTATTTCAGCTGAGTGTCTTTACACGTTAAAAATAATTCTCAGTTGTTGTCAATTAAGATAACAGACGAGTTAGCTTACAACACGTTTATTAGTAAGACGGTTTTATTAGGTCTATAGAATTATAATGCTTAAATATTTGATGGTTCAAAAGAACCTGTGTTTATATCATTAAGATTGGAGATTAAAAGTTAATGCCAAAGGCATTGTTTACTATACTCGGGCCATTTCAAACATGCTCACTAACCCCCGGTTTCTGAGGCACATTTAGCGGTAGTTTATCTATTCAATAGCGTTAAAACTCATATAAAAAAAACGCTATTAAATATGATGTGACAATGTGTAGTGAGTGAGAGACTACGATATAATGACGTGACTTACCTCCAGTTTTTGAGGTACATTTAGCGGTAGTTTATCTATTCAATAGTGTTTTTTTAAGTAAGTTTAAACGCTATTGAATAGATGAACTACCGCTAAATGTACCTCAGAAACCGGGGGTAAGTCATATCATTATATCTGTGTCTCTCACTCACTACACATTGTCACATTACTATGATTCTTTTGATTATGATGTAGTGAGCACGATTGTATCGACCTGAGTATAGTTATTTAAATATGGACAAAAATGTAGATGCCAATATCCTACCCCAACCTGCACTTGGTCAGCGTGGTGGACTCAAGGCCTAACCCCACCCTCATTAAGGGAGACCCTTGCCCAGCAGTGGGATATTAATGGGTTGAAAATATTTATTTAATATCCTTTAAAGTTCGAACTGATTTTTATCGATGAAAAGCCGAGATCAAAATATAGGCTATTATTTTCTCGAAAATCATCCTTTAGAGACTAAAATAGGGGGTGAAAGTCTGTACGCGAGCGGATCCACACCGGTTAGATACCCTAGCAATTAAACCTATCAAATTACTATTATGATATTGGCATCGCCTAATTAAGTTGAAAATCAAGAATAGTATCGTCAGAATATTTTCTTTGTAAAATTTTAAGTTTTCACACAATATAATTGTAAAATATGTGTATAAAAAGTTTAAATAAATATTAAGATGAAAGGCAAAATCATATTTATTTAATGTTTAATTTTATTTATCCTAATAATATTCTAAATGATTCATATAGTATATAAAACTCTTCTGTTACTGACTGACTGATGGACAACGCACAGCCGAAACAACTGAGCGTACAAACTTGACATTTGCTATGAACATTCCTTAGTAAGTGTAGAGGAGCACTAAGAGAAAGGATTTTTGGAAATTCATCCCCGAAGGAAGCAACATTCCACGCGGGCAAAGTCGCGGGCGTAAAGCTAGTTGCAGATTGACGCAAAAACTACTGAATTTATCCGAATAGTCCATAGATAATATTTATAATCTGGATTAACACACAGCATATTTTTTGCCAGGAAATTTTCCCCTTTTCCATACGAAGTCGCGGCAGAAATATAGTTTTTTCATGAT